>NC_051181.1:2093773-2393773 GCF_013339695.2 Rhipicephalus sanguineus
GCGACAACTTTGATAGTGCTGTGTGCTGGTGCTGTCGATGAATCGGGAAAATTTCTAGGAACGTATGAAAAGAGTAACGAAGTTTTATGTATGATTGATCAGTTTAAGCTGAATAACTGAGTTGATGGAAGCTCCGGGTTGATGCCGATTTGCGCTGATGTTTACATAGAAGGAACAGGGTGGCTAACTGGAACGCCAACTTACAACTCGTGGTCATTGTGACAGTACACGGGAATGGATAAAAAAAGAGCGGCGTATATTAGAACTCGGCAGTGTTATGAAATCTGCATGCGTAAAATCAAAACCTTTCGCTTGAGAATTGCACATAGTGCCTACATCTAGCAAAAGCAGCTCACAGCAGTTTCACCTCATTATTGTTTTTTTAGTCTTCAAAATCAAAAGCGCGAATTATGACACCAAAGAAAAAAAAGCAAAACAACACGAGCATCCCTCTCTGTTTTGTGGTATTCCAATGTGCGCTTTTGATTTTTAAAGCTATGTCTCACTAACGATTATCCCTCAAGAGGTACTTCAAAGCTATTGTTGCCAAGTTAGCCTGATATTGGCACGCGAACTTCTATTTCCAGCTTCGTGATGTCCTATACATAGGGCTCCGTGTTTTCTGTTTTATTCGAAAAAATCCGATAAACATTCGCCGGTAAAATTTTTGACAATTTATATTTATCCGATAAACTCCAATTTCAAGGGCCAGTATGACCTGGTTTCGTTCTTTATCGAAAGGGCAAGTTCTAAGCGCTCATTGATACATCTTCTGGTTTGACCGATTTAAAGTTTACTGCGCGTAGCTGTATACCTGGGCGACGTAGCTGTATTGCACTCCGACTCAGCTTCTTACATGCAGAAGCTCCACAAGGACTTGCAGCTCTCCAACCACGAATTCAAGACGCTTCACTTCCAAGCTGCGTGCCGCCTACTGAACAACGTTCTGGAGGATCGAATCAAGACAAGCTCGTTTAACGTAGTTCACGATTTTGTTGTGCACTTTCCTGCCCTGTTGAAGTCGTCGCGGGAGCTGTGCCGTAAGTTTGTTCTTGTGTGCTTGGCCATGGCCATGTCCATCAAGTCGCTGAAAACCGTGTGTCCCTCGAGGCGTTTCACTTTTTATGAAACTCTAGAAGATATTTTGCCCTACTGGCGCGCCATTTTATCTTTCTTGAGAAGCGGCAAAGCCGAGGGAACGAAGATTGAGAAGCTCAAGAGTCTTATTTCATCGCCTGAAGCTGTGCACGACTTGCTCTTTAAGATGAGGTTTCTGAAGACGAATTCGTGTGCCGTGCTCTCAATCAATAATGAACTTGAGGTAGAGAGTACACTGGTAGACCAAGTTTATCCAATACTGGTGGTTCGTTTGCACGCACTCATCAGTGAATGGCGTGATCCAACTGAGGTCTTCGCATCAGATGTCACAACTCTGTTGGACCTCCTCGACGATTATGGCCGCTTAACGACTGTCGCATACATTCACGGATACTACGCTGCTGTCGCCGAAAAGTGGGGACAGACATCTGAGAGGAACGTGTGCGATCAACTCCAGTTCACCAAAGAATCGGTTTGGTACTGTGTTCAAATTTTGAATCCAAATGTGAAGCATGAGCTGCCCTGCGCGTTCCAAACCTATGCGTCTATTTTTCAATTAGTGCTTCTTGAAATTGACGACATGCCAGCTCCTGAGTGTTTTGCAAACTATCAGTGCTATGAAATATGTAACATTGTTGAACCCCTGTCGTTTCGAAGACTTCACAATGTCCAGTGGCCAGTACTTTCTGGCTGCGAGCTGCGTCCTCTGGCGCTAACGTTGAAAGGGCATTTTCAAAGCTGAGAGTCGTCAATCGAAAGGAGTGCGCTTCGATCATTGACAGCAACCTCGCAAAGTTTGCTTGCGTGTTTTACAATAAGCTTTAAGCATAAGGTCGTTATACGCACAAATACAGGTGTTATGTGTTCAAGTATTTCGCTTGTGCGTATGTTTTTTGTGCATTCAAACCTTCTAGAAAAAATAAAACGTGCTTCGTGTGTTTTGATGTTTTAGTATTCAGATATGAATTGATATAAAATTTTCGGGTTTCGAGAAAAATGCAAAACTCCGGATTTCGGAGAATCTGGGATTTACGAGAAGTAAACTCCGATAAATGCCCAATTTCCACCAGAAATATAAACTCCGATAAACACCCGCCGATTTGAAGAAAAATAAACACCAAAAACACGGAACCTATAGAATAAAGTGACACTCCGAAAATGAGAGTTACGTGCAGCCAGAGCACGGCTACTCCGCAATCTCTAGCGCAAAATATGTTATCCTGTCAGTCATCTAGACCCAGTCAGAGTGTTCGGGTTAAGCCCGAAAGCGACTATGCAGGAATCGAGAAATGTAGGACCGTCACGAACACACGCGTCACTTGACAGACACCCTCAGTCAAAACATTGCCCGCAGTCAATGACTTGGGCAATTTTACAACGCGCATCATGTACCATATTGACAATACTAATCACTGCTATGATTTGTTAGCGAGAACACGGAGAAGGAAAATATCTGAGGAAGTGTATTTGACGGCAAACGCTTCCGTGAACGCGCAACTGCCCTACCAAGCGCGGACGATCAATGCCCTTCTGTTTACAGTGGCGCCTCTGGTGGCCACTTTTGTCCCTATATGAAACTTTCACGGGAGTTTCATGACCCGTAAAAAGTATTGAGGGACCATGGTTTGGTGAATGTAAGGGATTACCACAGATATTAGTTCGCGATCCTGCTGCTTTCCCCTCTCCTCGTGATTGTCTGATGGCCGTTCTTTTTTCATTCTTCGGAGCATGCCTTCAGCCACGGAAGCCACAAGTGACTCGGAATAACCGAAATCGAACGCTCTTCTTATCTATAAAACTAGGCATTCTTTCATCATGTGCTCGTATGAGATTTTAGCGCATTAGATAAGCTGTACTTGGTAATAATTATATTTTGACTAGCTTTCAATGCGCTGACACCGCTGGCAGTAGGGCTTTTTTCGCACGAGGTTCATAACCCCAACAAATGCGATTGTTATAAAACCTTAGTCTGAGATCTAGGAACGTAATTGGGTTCTTGTCAGGAAACTCATGCGTCAATGTTAATGGGGTCAAATGGTGTTTAAGATTGTCGAAGACATCACCAGCGATTGTATGAAAAGCATGTACAAATCAACTGACATATTTACAAGGGAGGTTGTTGAAGTCCTAGAGATAAAAAGGCTCGGGGAATCATGCATCAGCATGCCTTCTGTTTTGCTTTCGGAGAGGGATGTCAGATTTCTTGCAGGAACCGTTTTGCACGCGCAGTAGGAGTGACCACGTGATTCACTGTCATATCACTTATAACCTTTCTTTTCGTTTATTCATGTGAAGGTAGTATTTATTCTGTGCAGATACTGAATAAACTTTCAGTTGTTAGTCCACCTTGTGTTACGCACCCTTCTCCTAGTCTGGTCTATTGTTTTCGCCGGCGCTGTTTTACTGCGAATATGAACCAACTAGCCAAAAAGGACATCTTGACTAGGTAAAACTCCTTGTCACAAGTAGCAAATGTTGAGCACAGGTACACATCAAGTAATTCTAAAAACCCGCTCACACTTACTCCAGAAGTATTCTGGAAGTAAACACCGCCAAAAGCGTCGATAGCCTGTACCACGCACCGCAGCAATTCATCTTGTGGCAGGGAATAAAAAATTCGGCAGATCCCACGTACCGTGGGAATCGATGTTATGCGAAGCATGCGCGGGATGGCGACTGGCATAATTTTTCATGTTGAGCGAAACGTTACGGAATGACGCTAGAGAAATGTGGAAGTGGTATAAACACACTCATATGCTGAAGAGTCGCATAAGTTTTATATAACCAGTTGTTTACAGTTGCGTAACGATGGCAACGGCAACATGGGTGTTACCACCACACGCGGTAAGCTGATATGTAGTGCTTATATTCTTCAAAACTGGCTAGCGCGAATCCGAACAGCACAAAGAAGAAACACAAATGCTCAAGGAAAGCGTTACTCGCAACTAAGCTTCATTCAGCAAAGTTCCCCTGGATATACACACAGCCGAGTGGCACACGCAGGCGCACTTCACGTACGTTACAGTCACAGTTGCAGTTCTTACAGTTGCGTTACAGTTGTTATGCTTATACTTATCTGTTATGATGGGAACACACGCACGTGTCACGAACCAGTGTGTATGTGTAGAAGGGGTTCTTCACAGTTCTTGATCAAGGTCATTATCACCGTGATCAGTGAGCACAAGCAGCTGGACCGGACTTGTTGATCGGATCCGTTCGTGATCGCGGCTACGAGGGGCCTAAGTGTAGTGAAGTGCGAGGTATAGCACAGCTGGTGGAAATCCTGGATGCCTCTTACGATGAAATGATCTATGACGCTTCCTGTCCTGCACGTGGCAGCGAGGTGCGTTGTTGAACAATAAAAAATTCGCAGCGTGCGCGTTAACTAAAAGCCGAATTCTTCTGTCTCTCATTCCCCATTAGCAGCCATTGGCATGTTCCAGTAGGAAACGTTAGTAGAAGTAGAAGTGTAAGTGTTAGCTAAAAGCCGACTTCTGTCTCTCATTCCCATTAGCAGCCATTGTTTACCTCCAAGGTAGTGCCTGGTGAGATTTCTCCTGTGCGTGATTAAACAATAAAAATTTTGTTCAAAACGCCGTTGATTGATGAAATAAACCAACGAAAGACGCCAGATGTTTTGTAAAAGCAGAACGAAAGAACGCCAGATGTTTTTCTTAAAGTGTAGTAGTAGTAGTTGTATGTAGCCACCTCGCCCGATCGTCAACGGGCGAGGTGGACCGGCAACGGCGCGAGGACCCTGCCGTACGAGAGTTAAATCACACTAAAAGACATACTTTGCGGGCGATACACTCTAGTGAGCTTTCAACTTTTCGTCTCAATGTACATGATAAAGAAATTATTTCTACGAAAAACGCAAGGCACACCTTGAGCAATATATTTGGTTTTGGGACGCTAAATGGAACCATGAGGCGATGCGAAGCCGGAGCACTTGCACGATCGCGTTCCGTTGGCTTTCGTTGGGCATGCTACCGACCTCGCGTCGTGGAACGCGCGTCCTGTCTTCCCTCTAGCCTTGCCTTTAATTCGCACAGGGCGAGCAGGGAATGCGGTCGCTCTTGGCGCTCTTTCGCTCGGGAGCGGACTTCTTCCTTGCATTTCACCGATCACAAGTGATAATGAAGGGACCACGTAAACCAACAGTACAATAAAAGTTTGATGTTTAATATATACACGATGTTTCACACTCTTTATATTATGTACTGGGCGCATTTCACGGAAGAGTTTCACGGTTTACAGATGATTCCCTCCGTAGCTTCGCCCCACTCATCATCATTCACCCCGTGGATATGCTGTGATTTTTTTTTGTACAAAAATCCGGTATTTGCATTGGCTCTTCGGTTGCTCCGGTGTTCTGATATTTGCTGGCCTCCTTTGATAGGCGTCTGGAAAGTGAATTTTGCGAAAAACCGGTTTTACATGTGTTTCTTTATGCTGACGACTTTTTAGTGATTTTAGATGGTTCTTTTAGCAGAGACCTTGATAGTGGCGTCTCTAACATCCTAAGCCGCTTCTCCTCTAAGGGGAAATGTTTGAATTTTACGCATGAATAGAACCACCACATTCAGTTTTTAGGCATTAAATTACAGTTTACTGATGGCCACGTTTGTTGGACGTATAATCCCAGGTCAAACAAAAGCCTCCTATCTTATCATGTCTGCCTGCCTTTCCGCCTTACAAGAATCTTGTGCCCATAAAGCATCATCTGGTTTAACTCGACAGGTAGAGCATCTGCTCTCTGCTGTCTATGGGCAATACATGCTTCGTAGCGCATCCGAAAGACTGCTTCAAAAGCTAATATTCTCAGAAAGGCGACAAAACGTTTTGACGAAAAGCCACCTTTCGTCATGCCTCATTCGCATTGTCTGACCCAACAATGCTAAGAAGGCCGCACAACGGTATAGAATTCGCGTCGTCTTCTCCGCACCGTGCAAAGTTCAAAAAGTGAGCCCACTTCTGACAAGAAAAAAAAAACAAGAGATATCCTGCGAAAAGAACCATGAGATGAAATTCACTAGTTGCAATTCCAACGTTATTTACGAGATACCCCTTTCGTGCGGTCGGTCTTACATAGGACAAACCGGCCGATGTTTGAATGAGCGTGCAAAGGAGCGCAACGTATCTTTGTGCACCTGCACCGGCAGCAATCTTGCCCTGCATTGCAAGAGGCGTGATAGCAAGAACTGTTTGCCTCATCTTGAAAAGTTCTTATCGAAGGCTAAGTCGAGAACTGAAAGGGAAGTCATTGGGGCCTTTTTCATCGCAAGAAGGGGAGACAGTTGTGTCAGCTCTCCTCCGATATCGTTATCGAGGGATGAAATAGAATTCTCAGGTGGATGCATCAGGTCACTCCCGCGTACGGCGCTGTGACTGTGCTGCGGTTTTAGCGCAGGCCTGGCGTTTTTTAACTGCGTCACTGCGATTGTTCCTTGCTCCTATGTTTCTTATATTTTGAAGAACATTTAAATGGCATGCTTTCCGCAAATAAAGTCAGTCGGAAGTCCTGCGCTTGTGTGTATTTCTGTTTTCGTCCTGTCTTCTTCGCACAGTTTAAAACTTTTTTGCTACCTGAAGGGTCCGTCAAGTTAGCTAGCCAACAGATGGCGTGGTGGTCGCTCACAACGTTGAAGGGCTTGCCGTAGAGGCAGGACGAAACTTGGATGTAGCCCAGATGATGGCAAGGCACTCCCTTTCTGTTGTGACATACTTGACTTCCGCCTTAGATAGCGACCGGCTAGCATAACTGATAACCCTTTCCAGTCCGCCAGTACACTGCACAAGGAGGGCGCCGAGTCCTACGTTGATTGCGTCGAAGTGGATTTTCGTATCGGCGTATTGGTCTAAATGCGCAAGTATCGGAGGCGTCTGCAGGCGTCGTTTACGTTCTTGAAATGCCTCGACTTGCGCCATTTGCCACTTGTATTGCACGTCGGTTTTCGTGAGGTGAGTTAGTGGCTCGGCGATCCGAGAAATTTCCTTGACGAAGCGTCAAGGCGGCAAGGCACCGATATCAGCTGTTTTCCGCGGGTCGGCGCGAACTACAGACTGACTAATCACGTGGCCCAAGAACAAAAGGTCCTCATACGCGAGGCGGCACTTTTCTGGCTTCAGGTTGAGTATGGAGGGGTCCATTGCTTGAAGCACAGCTTCAAGGCGCCGGAGGTGTTCGTCGAAGCTGGAGGCAAACACAGTGACGTCATCCAAGTACACGAGGCACGTCTGCGACTTCAAGCCAGCCAATACTGTATCCATAACGCGTTCGAAAGTCGCAGGTGCCGTGAAAAGACCAAAGGGCTTGACCTTGAACACGAACAGGCCGTCTGGTGTTATAGAGGCAGTCTTTTCTGGGTCTCCCTCGTCGACCTCGATTTGCCGGTATCTGGTCTTGAGGTCCATCGATGAAAAGTACTTAGCATTGTGGAGTCGATCCAGGGCGTCGTCTATCCGTGGGAGAGGGTACACGTCCTTGGTGTTTTACAGCGAAAGGTGTCATGAGATCATTTCAACGGCCGTTTTTGGCGCCGTAGTTGCCCGCCGCAGCCGCCGCCGCCGGTGTTCGTAACCTCTATCGCACGGAATAGGAAAAAAAGGAAATAAGAAAAAAAATTCTAGGATAGAACGAGGTTCGAACCTCGGCCCTCTGCGTGGGAGCCCATTATTCAACCTCTGAGCCATGCCGGCGCTTGAAGCTGCATTGCAAAAAGACCTTATACAGGCTTCATGTCGGGAAGGAACCACATTAACATATGTAATGTAGTGTGGTAGAAGAGTAAAATAACAACCAGGCGTCACACAAACGCGAATTCTGTAACCGGATGTCACACAATGCGAATTGCGCAACGAGTGGGTTGTTGAATGCTTCCAGCCCATTACAAAGGCCTCTGCGATAATTCTTCATCGTCATCAGCCACAGCATCAACAAAGTGCACATAATGCCTTACAGGTGTTTAGCGAGTACCAAGGTTCTCCGCAGAATGACAAAAAATTGCATAGTGGCTGCTTCCCTACTTCACAACAATTATGATTTATAGCGTAGTGGGTTCCTCGCAAGTGCACTTCTATTGGTTGCCAAGGAAGCCCATGAGACTCTCATGATCCATTTCCTCAGGCTCTCACAAAAGCTAATTCCTTCTCTCTCTCGCTCTCTGTTTCTCCTGTTAACGTATGTTATAAAGCGTGGTGGGACAGTTAAATAACGACCAGGCGTCACACAATATGAATTACGTAACTAGTGGCTCGTTTAAAGCTTCCAACCCATTACAAAGGGCTCAGCCATAATTCTTCATCGTCATCAACCGTCGCATCAACAAAATGCACATAATGCCTTACAGATGGGTCCTCGCTTCTCCGCAGAATAACCAATAATGTCGTGGTGGGTGCTTCCCAACTTCCCAAAAATTATGATTTGTGGCGTAGTGGGTACGTTGCTAATGTACCTGTAATAGTAGCCACAACAGAGTTTATAACGCGCTCCAGAAATGCCGCTCTTCCAGCTTTCGCTGTGACTGTGCTGCGCTTTCCGCGCAGGCCTGGCGTTTGCGACCACAACAGACGTAGAAACGTAGGGTCCTGCTACATCGTGGTGGTGGGTGGAGGCAGCGCCTCTATTTTTTCAGTGCCTGGGCAAACGCTCTCCTCGGGCCATCGAGCGCGCGTTCCGCGTTCGCTCGCCGCTGCCGCGTGGTGGCGCTGTTCAAGTAGACTACACATGCACATAATGCCTTACAGATGGGTCCTCGCTTCTCCGCAGAATAACCAATAATGTCGTGGTGGGTGCTTCCCAACTTCCCAAAAATTATGATTTGTGGCGTAGTGGGTACGTTGCTAATGTACCTGTAATAGTAGCCACAACAGAGTTTATAACGCGCTCCAGAAATGCCGCTCTTCCAGCTTTCGCTGTGACTGTGCTGCGCTTTCCGCGCTCCAGAAATGATTTATGATAATTCAAGGGGAAGCGCTTTACTGTTTGAAGCAAGGTCGGGCTGCCTTAGAACGCGTAGTTATAAAGCGAGATTTAGTAACGAAGAAGAACAATGTACATGCTGCGGGGGAACTAAGGAAACGATGGAACATGTACTGATTGAATGTGGCGATATTCACCCAGGTATACGTGTGGGCACGAGTCTACATGAAGCCTTGGGTTTTAGGGACAACAATGGAAAGCTGAACACGTCCGCGATAGAAATAAGTAAGAGACGGTTAGAGTATTGGTGGCAGAAAAGTAGAGATAAAGAACAAAAATAAATAATGGGGGAAAAATAAGGTCATTCTGCCTTAAGAGGCAGAGAGATGGACCGTGAATTTATATTTTTGGTATAATAACATAGATTTAATCAATGTAGATAAGGTATTAGGCCAACATGAAACAAGGAAGCTTTTTTTTTTTTTTTTTTTCTTCGAGCCTGGTGGCAGACATGTCACCGCCCCGTTTTAAAGGGGACGCTCATAGCATCCATCCAACCATCCACGGTAAGCTGGCGATGAACGGCCGCGCGTATCACGAAGCTCAAGAATTCATGTTTGAATCCGAGTTTAATTGCATTTGTGCTTCTCGCAGGCTTTCACAGGCGCAGTGGGGATAGAAAGAAGCGAAAACATAGCGGCGCGCTGTTTTCATGACGCTCTAACCGTGGCGGCAATAAAGATGCTAGATGGTCTTTCATTGCGTCATGGATGACGTCCTCTTCTCATCAATCAGCCAGGCTATAACCACTCAAAGTAAATGCGAAACAGCAAAGATTGCAGGTGTCGCATGTTCGAGTGTCTTTCCATGCCCGCTGTATGTATTCCACAGGCAGTCTGTCAGGCCGTGCTACCGGTTCGATACTTACACTCGAGTTTCATAGTATTTGCGTTTTATGTTATATTTCAGGCTATTGCAACCGCCCCAATGCCTTAGTATGTCATACTGCTGTGTTCCGCTCTGCAAATGGAACTGAAAGAAATCCCGATTGTCTTTTTTTTATTGCCTTTTATTCATAAAGAAAAAAATCTCACAGGGCCCCTTTGCATTTATCTAAGACGACTGAAAGGCGAAAACCATCTTCTTTTTCTTGCAGTCGATGTATTGAACATTCCCTGCCTCCCTCCGAGATATTTCTGCGCCTAACGTGGTTTTCTTACACCCTCAAGGATAGGAGGCAGTGCAAGCTTTCTGCACATCAGCGGAGGCATGCACTGCCTCCGTGATCGGCCCACTTTGGCCAAGCGAAGATCTAATATGACGACGTCACGTTATGTGACGTCACGATGATGTCACAAAATTTTGTGATCTGTGACGTCATATGATGACGTCATCAGGTAATTATTTTTTGCATCACTCATGATGACGCCGCCGACTGTCAATTTTCGCGTTTGATGAGGCATCTAAGGCTTTCGCCTTAATACACTGTTCGGCTGTCATTCAATGAAATTCTAACTGCCGCTGGTGTTCGGTAGAGCTGGCTTGCAGCAATTAGGCCGCATAATTGGTCTCCTAATATATCTTCAAACTACACTAGAATATGCAGGCGTCGTTTAAGGCGCGAAGATTTCATAGAATATAAGAAGCGGTGGCTTTAGAAGGATGCGTCACTCTTTGCAGACTACCCTTGACGTTTGCAGCCCAAGGTAACAACTCAACCAAGCATGGCAAGTATCCCTAAACGTGACCGCGTTGCTTCCGAACAGTCAACGAATGCATGTATGACCAGTAGCAACGCTTCCTGGTGATCACCGCTATGTGCATGCAGCGCTGACATGTCCCGAAGCTGAAGAAACGGAGCCCATGGACACCACATGCGCTACCGGCGAAACAATCGACAATCATTATGTACAGTGTAAAAATAAATGAGTGCACAAGGCATGCGACAAAAGCGTCCAGGTCGACAGCCATTCGGCCTCTATACTTTGCTCACTACCGAAAACGGCAAATGGAAGAGAAAAGAAGAGCCAGATACTGAGGCTACAACAATCCATCGACAAATACAAGGACGAACTCAAGCAACTGACAACAGGCCGCGCCATTTTTCACGCCTTTCACATTGGCTCAAATTGAGAGTCGGCACTACGACTTTATACTTGAACGACCGCGTCTTTTCACACACATCGGTGAGTGTTACAGGAAGCGCTCGGCATATGTAGCTGTTTTTGTTTGTTTTTCGTACCACCACGATTTAACTGGTTTATGCTCTGAAATGGTGGAATCACTTGGCATAGTTCCTCTTTTTCTGGCACCAGCTGTTGCTTTCTGCCGGTGGAAACAAATGTAATTCTCAAAAGCTTTACGAAGGGAACGGGCGATCACGTATATCCCTGGAAGCAGTCTAGTGACATTTCATGCTATTTAGCGCATGAACTCCAGGCTTGTGTATAGTGTGCTACACCAGTAGACGGTCGCACGCATCGGGGCACTTTAAGCGCCCAAGCTTTCAGTATTAGCTCTTGGCAAATGGTGCTTTCGAAAATTGACTTTCAGACAGTCAAAAACCGACTCTCAGTCAAGCGAACGTAACGGTGACAAAACTATTTTCCGCGCATCATTGCATGCGCTCTGTGGTATCGGGCTAGCAGACCACGCTCGAGCGTCTCGATCAAATAGCCGCGAAAGACACATGCCTTCGAAATGGCCTGGTTTCCCAGAACGACAAGTGCTTCATGATTCCAGTTTACAAGTTTTCATTAAACCTTAATCAACCCGAATACAGCCGAAAACTGAACCATATAGCAGCTTCGAACGCGGCCACGGCATTCGTTTCCGCGCGCGACGACGCGACGGCTAGTCTACTACGGTGGCGGCGACCGGCGGCTAAAAGCCGCACCAACGCCGACGGTCGGTGCCCATTGCGCTCCGCTCCTTCGCCCAGGCACAGAAAGATAGAGGAGGCGCTGGTGGAGCGCATAGCATCGAAGAAATAGCCCAGACGAAGGCTGCCTGAACAAGAATGTTTTTTAGGGGCGAAGCTCCTTAAGGCGGCACCCGTTCGTCCCTCGTAGTTGTCGTAGTCGTAGTGCGTAACCAGTCGTAACGCTAGTACCAGATCTTGACCTCCAAGGTGGTGCCGGTGAGAGATTTTTCCTGTGCGTTGTTGAACAATAAAAAATTCGCAGCCTGCGCGTTAACTAAAAGCCGAATTCTTCTGTCTCTCATTCCCCATTAGCAGCCATTGGCATGTTCCAGTAGGAAACGTTAGTAGAAGTAGAAGTGTAAGTGTTAGCTAAAAGCCGACTTCTTCTGTCCCTCATTCGCATTAGCAGCCATTGTTTACCTCCAAGGTAGTGCCTGGTGAGATTTCTCCTGTGCGTGATTAAACAATAAAAATTTTGTTCAAAACGCCGTTGATTGATGAAATAAACCAACGAAAGACGCCAGATGTTTTCTAAAAGCAAAACGAAAAAACGCCAGATGTTTCTAAAGCAAAACGAAAAGACGCCAGCTGCTTAACGAAAGACGCCAGATGTTTTCTAAAGCAATGGTTTTCTAAACAATGAAAATTCACAGCGTACATGTAAAATTAAAGTGAGCTGCAAGACGTCATAACTCATCGAACCTTTAGTATAAACGCGCCCGATCTCACGTCGGTGATGATGTACTGGGCAGAATTCACGGAAGATTCACGGTTTACGATGAACCTCCGCAGCTTCGCCCACTCATCATCATTCATTCCGTGGACATGCTGTGATTTTTTTGAGGCGGCTATCGTTTTCATAGCCACCGTGAAATTATATCATGTATAATCCGGTGCGACTGAGTGCAAGCATAAACAAACGCTATCTTTAATAGTATGCAGCCATGCGCGCGCACGTATAGCGCAATCTACTTTGCAGCAGCCCTTCCTTGTTATTGTGGATATCGCTGAGCTGGTTCCTTAGCTCGCGTCAAACGCCGTAGCACAGGCGCAAGTAATTGTTCGGTGTCGGAGGCTTCATTAGGATCGACTCGAGTTTCAGGTGATGACCCGGCCACTGTTTCACTTGCTGCAGCCGCGGAGCCGTCCCTCAGACGAACCTGGTCCATGGTGCGCTCAAGTAGCCCGGCTGATGTCTCGATGGTCATCATACGGGTGCCGTTCAATTGTTTGATTGTGCCAGGTAACCACTTCTCCCCATCTCCGAAGTCTAGGGCCCAAACTGCGTCGCCCTGACCAAATCTGCATGACTTGTCTTCAAAAAAAAATAAAGTGTTGAGGCGTTTATTGGACGGTAGTCGGCCACGATATGCAATGGCGACAGTCAAGGCAAAAACACGGACTCAGAGTGCGAGCGCGAAGAGCCAATGGGGACGATCCACTAGAAGGCTATAGAGAGCTCAACCCATTACTCATTAAAGGCTTCGCTACAAAAGGAAAATGCAATGGTGGACGAAGACACGTGTCTAAACGAGAGCGAATCTGGTAGATCAGAAGCCTCTGCGAAGGTGACTTGGCGTCTTGCGGTGTTCTTCGGCAGTTCAAGAGAAGCCTGGTCAGTTTTGTAGACAGGCTACCCTGCGGAAGTTTCTTGAGGCCGTCTTTGATTGAACGTATGGCCTTTTCTGCGAGCCCGTTCGACTGCGTGTGGTATGGTGCAGTTCGTAGGTGTTTCAAGTTGTTTCCGGACAAGAAGACAGCGTCTCGAATTGGGCGGGTTGGTACATACTGCTTTTTGAACGAAGAAGCATAGCTAGAACAGGACGAAGACGAGAGGACACAAGCACGACGCTGACTAACAACCATATCTTATTGCGTTTGCACGTGAATATATACAGGGGAAACACAATCAGTATATACATCGGGAAACAAGGTATCGCTGTAACATTGCCAAATCAGCGTTTTGAAATGTACAACATTTCATTTTTGCGAAGCGATAGCGAAACTGCGCTGCACCACATTCTCCACTTATGTGGATGCAAAAAGCCTCGAAGGTCTCACGTTGGCGTTGCTCTGCATAAGTCCCTAGTACTTCACAATCTTTAAAAACTGGTTCGCAATCACATTTCCGACAGTGATCTACCAGATGACTGCTCACGGACCCTTTTATGTCGTACCTAAAATGTTGTGCCTTTCAAAACGCTAATTTTGCAATGTCACAGCGATATCTTGTACCCCGATGTATGTACTGATTGTGTTTCCCCTGTGTATATTGACGTACAAACGCAATAAAATATGGTTGTTAGTCAGCGCCGTGTTTGTGTCCTCGCGTCTTCGTCCTGTTCTAGCGCTGTTTCTTCGTTCAAAAAGAAGTTAGCGAACGTCTCCGATGTAAACTGCGTTCCGCTGACCGTAACAATCGTCCTAGGAATACCATAGCGACTGAGCATCTCACGCAACGACGTGACGGTCGATTCAGCTGTGGCGTGTTGCCTAGGCACTGCCTCAATACATGTGGAATGGGAGTCCACTGCCACTAATATCATGACACTGTTAAGTGGACCGGCAAATTCGAGGTGAACGCGGGACCAGTTCGCTTGAGATGGTGGCCAGTTCATCGGTGTCTTCGCCAGAGGCAAAGGCCTTGCTTGCACGCATATCACAATTCTTACTCAAGTGTTCGATTTCTTCGTCTAGACCCGGCCACCACACATTTGCTCCCGCGATCGCTTTCGTAGCCGAGGCTCCCTGATGCATCTCGTGCAGCATTTGAAGCGTCCTCTCGCGTGCAGCCTCGGGAATGACTATTCTATGGCCTCAGAAGATGAGGTCGTGTGCAACCGTCAACTCAAGCTTTCTTGCCACGTACGCTTTCAAGCATGGTCCCACGTGTTTTCCTTGCGGTCAACCTTTCAGTATAAACGACTTGACAGTTCGCAATATCTCATAGGCTTCTGTTAATTGGCAAATCTCGTGTATCGTCAAGTTGCCGCAACGAGTACACTTAATCTGGTATTAATTAGGGAGTTTTAGCTTGAACGTATACTTCTTTACGTTGCCGTTACCGGGTTACATTTACCGTTTTACCGGAACTCGAGTTTTAGTAAAGTTTTTTTAGCTGCCCAAACGTAAACCTTTACGTACGTACGTAAACCTTTACGTTTTCGCAATCCACTAAATGGTCATTTAAACTACATTTAATTTAGATAATATTGAAATACGCTGCGGCAAAATCATAAGAGAGGTTTTTAGCGTGTGCAGTATCCCGGTATAAGCGAAGGGGTGTAGCAATACCGAGTTACCGGGCGATGGTGTCGACATCTTGTGACGCTTCGTGCAACCACAATCATGGACACGTTTGTTTTTGCTTAGTGTTATTGAGAGGAAAAATGATTGAAAACACAACTCATTCGTATTTATGCCGCTGCAAGGCATTTATATTGGAAGCAGAATGCCCGATGTTTCTGCAATAACAATTTTGTGCTTGCCTGGTAGACCTTGGCCCCACTAGATGGCGCCACCTATCCAGCCTGTTAGCGTCTTTTGGCCTCTTACGTTTGCGGATTCGGTATTCTAGGTCGCTCTAGCCTCGGTAGTCCGGCTGAAATTAGATGATCGTAAGTGGTGCTCGCACTTCGGCTTATTTTGACTCGGCGGCTGGAGTCTCCGCGAAGCGGATATCGCGAGTAGCCACGAACGAAGGTGGATTTGCGAGATAGGGCCGTGAACGTAAAGCCTATCCGGCGAGTAGTTTACGTTCCGCAAAAGTTTACGTTCCGTAAAGGTTCGCGCATGCGCAGATTCCATCCGGTATCCGGTAACGTAAAGATGTATACGTTCAAGCGACAGCGTCAGGGGTCGTGAGAGGAAGTCAGCTGAGGGCGTCGGCCTTTTGGTTGTCTCCTCCTGGCTTGTATTCTATCCGGTATCGGTAGGCTCCCAAAGCAAAGACAAGCGCTGGATGCGAGCAGCTGCCATGACAGGTGTAGGCCGGTCTTCGCGGAACAAGCAAACCAACGGCTTAAGATCGGTTACAAGAATGAAAGTCCACCCCAGCAGGTAATTACGGAACTTGGTTACGCCGAAACCCAATGCCAAGGCCTCCCGCTCGAGCTGCGAATAATTCCGTTCCGCCTGGGTCAGTGCTAGCGAACGGAATCCTACCGGTTTGTCGACGCCGTCTACACAATGGGAAAGAACCGCTCCTATGCCACACGGAG
Source organism: Rhipicephalus sanguineus (assembly GCF_013339695.2). Taxonomy (NCBI): domain Eukaryota; kingdom Metazoa; phylum Arthropoda; class Arachnida; order Ixodida; family Ixodidae; genus Rhipicephalus; species Rhipicephalus sanguineus. Next base: position 2,109,936 of record NC_051181.1, read on the forward strand.
AGGCGTCACACCCGAGCCGCAACGGCTTGGTTGGGTCAAAATGCATGAGCATTTTGGCATGTCGGAAGGCTTCCTCAGATCGCTCAAATGCTTGTTGCTGACTTGAAGTCCACTTGCACCGGCAATCCTTCTTCAGGAGGTCGTACAATGGAGCAAGCGTGGTTACCACACACGGGAGGAACTTGCTACAATAAGTGAGCAGACCAATGTAAGAACGTAGGTCGCTCACGTTCCTTGGACTTGGTGCCTTCATCACAGCTTCCATGTTCTTCTGCAGTGGATGAAGTCCGTCACTGGTGATTTTGTGTCCCAGATACGACACTTCCGTCTCCTTGAGGGAACATTTATTCTTCCGTATTTTTACGCCACATTCACGGAAGCGTTGGAGCACAGCACTGAGATTGCTACCGCTGTCTGCTTTCCCTTCTGCCACCAGGACGTCGTCTAATTATGCTTGTACGCTATTTAGACCGCCAAGCACATTTTTCATAGTGCGTCACAATTCACAATAATATCGAGTTGCCACCGATCGAGAAATTCAAGTACTTACTGACATATCTGACGGGAGCAGCGAAGCGAGCGATCGAACGCATCAGGCTGGCCGACAACAACTACGACATTGCTGTGAAGACATTGAAAGAGCGCTTCGGTCGACAAGAACTTCTGGTGAACGAGCACATCGAGCAGCTTCTTGCACTGTCCCCGGTAAGGAGTTCCAAGGAAGTGGAGAAGCTTCGGATGTTGCATGACGCCGTGCGTTTCCGCGTAAGTGCGGTCGAAGGCCTGGGTGTACCACCTGATCACTGTGGTGATCAGGTGGTACACTGTGGTGCTTAATCGCGTCCTGATGAGGTGCTTGTCAGAAGACTTGGCTATATTGCACCGACAAAAAAAGAAAGAGGTGAGCACCCAGGATGGTGACGCATCAGCTGAGCACACAAGCCCTGAAGCAAGAACGCACAAAGCGACCGACATTTTGTCTCTTTTGAAAATCCAGGTCGAAGTGCGCGAAGAAAGAAAGCAAGCAGCGCCGTCGTCGCATCCTTGCCACTAGACCATGATACCTGATGGCATGAATTCGCCGACAAGATCTGCACATGCCATTCCATCAGCATCTGCGCTGGTTGCGGCGGAGTGCCTACAGCAGCGCACTCTGTCTTGCGTACTGTGCAACAGTAGAGCTCACAGCCTCGCAGAATGCGCAGCCGACATGTCTGTCGAAGAGAAGAAAGCCAGGTTGCGCAACTCTCGTTGCTGCTACAGGTGCGGTACGCGCAATCATGTCGCGCAATTTTGCCGAGTTTCCCGGAATCTCACGTGTAACAAGTGCCGACGCCGATACCTAATGGTCCTCTGCGAATTGTCACGCGCTGTCGGAATGACCGCTTCTCGAAGAATGACTGAGCAACTGGTTACGTCTGGCACTATTCCACCGACAGTAACCACGGCCTCAACTGGTGAAAAGGGAGCCAAGTTAGTGCTGCTTTAGACAGGTCGTGTTTGGGCGGAGAGCGGACCACGACGACTCCTGGTGCGTGTGATGCTGGACAGCGGCAGCCAGCGTTCGTTTATCCGCACCGACGTTGCAAAGAGATTGCAGTGTAGAGCCCTTGGCACCGAAGAGCTATCATTGGTGACGTTAGGAAATGCAAAATTGCGGCATCAATTGCGCTGTCAACGCGTTTCCGTCACGCTGCGTGGACGATTCAACGACAGCACCGTCACGTTGGAAGCACTAGAGGTACCTGAGGTATGCTCCGTGACATGTCCACCGCTGTCCACTGAGGTGCTCGGGCTGTTGTGCGCCAGGAAACACGATGCTGCGGATCTGTTCGAACCATAGACTTGGCAGCCAGATGACATCGGCATCTTGATTGGCTCAGACGCTTACTGGAAGGTTGCCACCGGAAGCATCGATCGCCTCAAGCAGGAACTCACTGCGGTCGAAACGTCTTTTGGGTGGACCGTACTGGGAACAAGCTCAACTTACGAGGTTACAACGACTTGTGCCCGCCTCATGTCAGCTGGTGTCGAGTGCGACGAATCGGCTATTTGGCGCCTCGACACGATTGGTATTGAGAACCGGATGCCAAAGAAAACACAAGAACTCGATATGTTTGAGCCTTGTCTGAGCAGACAAGCTGGATGTTACCAAGAGCATTTCATGATTCCGGAGCCTCGTATCCCTGCTGATAGCTTGCCCACCCGCAACGATGGCTCCTTTTATCTGCTGGTCGGTGAAGCTAACAGTCCCGCTGTGCTTCCTGTGGTGTCCTCATCGTTGGATGCGCAGCCTGGACGTCAGGATTTTGTTCCGCTCAGCTTAGTGGAACTAGAAAAGGTTGTGACCAAACAAGTTGATCACCTAGGCAAAGAAGTGAAAGCACTGCTTCTGCCTCCGGAAGTGAAGTGCAGTGCACTGCAAGCGGCGCCGAAGCAAAACAGCGCGATCCATGCGGCCGAGCACCTCAACGAGCTTACTCCCTGGGAGCAGAGGAATAGCCACGTACTGAGACTCGCCCCTGATATGTTGAACCTATCAGAAGGAGATGCGTCCATCTCAACATCCGTCTCCAAGTTCGTGATGACGCATAGTTCGTGCCACAGACGCAAAGGGCGCTGCAGACATACAGGCACTTCGTGGAGAACACCACGGCAATACGCTGCGGCAAAGTGTCTGCAGGAGAACCCGAATGCGGAGCACAACAGCAGCGTCGTGCCGGGATGGAAACGTCGGAGATGGAAACGCGCACACCAATTCCACGCCAGATCGACACGCTGCGTCCAGAACCGATATTCATCGCAGATTTGCGTGAGAGGCGCGGTCGTGGTGCAAGAAGAGAACGCTTCTGGCATCGAGTGACATCGCTACATTGCCATGCATTGCAGACTTTGGATGGGAGAGACCTTGTTTCGTTCGCCTTGAACCGGACCACGTTCTGAAGCCCTGTACATAGGTTGTGCATGTTGTCAGAAACGAAACAACCTATGTCACGTTCGTCCCGTTCCCTCGGAAGATGTTGAAAATAAAGAAGTGGGGCATGGGCTCGGGGAGAGGCGCGAGAGACAAAGAAGGAGAGAAGAGAACGAAGGGGGATTCCGAGCTAGCCCTTGCACTGTAAAGACGTCTATGACCGTGGGTCCTCGTGATTTATAGTGCGCTTGAAGATAGCCGGTGCAGACAACAACCCAAAATGTAAGCGATTGTAGCGAAACAACCCTTTGTGGGTACTGATGGTGGTCAACTTCTTTGACTCGTCATTCAATGAAACCTGATTATAGGCGTCCCGTAAGTCTAAGGTGCTATAGACGTCTCCCTTTTGCAGTGCTGCAAAAATGTCGTCGATGACTGGAGGCGGATACTGTTCAGTGACGCATGCTGCATTTACGGTCACCTTGTAGTTGCCGCAGATCCTGACAGACCCGTCTTTCGTCAGCACCGGCACAATTTGCGTAGCCCATTCAGAGTGAGCGACAGCAGAAAGCACGCCAGACTTCACTAGCCTTTCCGGCTCTTCTGTAACCTTGTCTCTCATTGCATACGAGAGATGTGTCCCCTTGAAAAATTTGGGAACGGCTTCTCCTTTATAGGTGAACAGGCGGAACCTTGAACAGGCCCAGTTTTTCCTCAAAGACGTCTTCATACTCAGACAAAATTGCTTCGAGCTCTCTTTCATCTCGTCTGCTGGCACTGCTCAGGCTTAGAACAGGAGCACCCTGGTTGTTCAGGACTCGAATGAGGTCGCGACCACATAAACAAGGTCCTGAATGACGAACTACGGTCATGGAGGTAGTCAGGGTCTTGCGGTCGATGGAAATTGGCAGCGTATGTTTACCAGCGATAGACAGTGGTGCCAGGTAACAGGACAACCTCAGGTCTGTCTGCTTGATTTCGGGCCACTTTTCGCGGTGCCTGTTGTACGCGTCCCATGGTATTACGCATACCGGCGAGCCGGTGTCAATTTTCATAACTAGATCAACGCCTCCGCTGCGAAACTTAAGTCGTACGGGACGGACCATTTCGTAGTCCGGCACCGACGCTTGACGTTTGCTGATTGTAAACAGCTGAAAAGTACACGCCTCGTTTCCTTCGGTGCTTGCGGTTAACGCAAATGTGCTCTGTCTCCTGCCACTTGCACTGCACGCTACGGGTATATGCCCCTTTTTTCCGCACTTGAAGCACTTGACATTTTTGTACCAGCAAGCTTGATCCGTGTAGGTTTTGTTTCTACACCTTCCGCACTCTTTGCTAACTTGCTTGCTTGTGCATCGTACTGGCCGCCTGTCAGCCGACCTATGCAGTTCCGATTCAGTCTTCACGTCGACGTTCGTCATAAGCTGGATACCTTCACCCGCCGCCTCTGATGCGAGCACCATGCTCTCGGCTTCCTTCAAGGTCATACTTAACTGACAAAGTAGTGCTTTCTGTAGCTCTGTGCTTCGGATTCCGCATACTATTTCTTACCGCAGCATTCGGTACAACATGTCGCCAAAGTAGCCAATCTAAAAAGAAAGGGCGTGCAAAGACGGACACAAGAAAAAAGTCAGGACACCACAAACGTGGTTGCACGCCCTGTCTTTTTAGAATAAATACTTACCAACTAGCTCAGCTCTCTGTTATTCTAAACGCCAAAGTAGCACTTGTAGGCAAGTCGACGGAGCCTCCACAATAAACTGCTGAACAGATTCGTCTTCATTTTGGACACGAGTGAAAAATCTGAAGCTCTCTGCAATTTTGTTCAACTGGGGATCATAGAAGCCTTGCTAAATTTCAACCGCTTCCTTGTAGGTGAGCTGGTTCACCTTACGATTAGCGCACCGCCCACTGAGGATGTCAATTGACCTTGATCCGAGAGCGGAGACAAGAAGCGATCTCTTCCGCGCGTCTTCCGCGATGTTGTTCCCTTCTGTAGCGAGAGTGAGAGAGACGAGAGAGACGTCGTGACGGCGGCCGACGTAGCCGTGCCGAAATCTCGCCACTTTCTTCGGGAGGCGAACTGCCCTAGCGACGGCGGCTGCAAGCTTCGTGATCGCCAGGAGTGACAGCTCGTTCTCAAGTGCTCGCGCCTCGAGAACCCAGCATGAGCTGCGCGAGAGGCGCGGCGCGTAAGTGGTAAAATGATGATCATGATTGTGAAGGATGATGATGCCGCTACACCTTCCAGTAGGACTCAATGCGAATGACGTACGACGTCCACTTGTACTTGCCGTCGTCAAACGGTGGTACTTGGAACGCCATTGCAGAAGTAGCGAAGCCCTTCGTCTTACGTGGGTGGGTTGCTCGTCGCCATTGCTACATAGTGGTGGTGGGTGGAGCGCATTGTATCCAAGTACGCCAGACGAAGGCTGCCTGAACGTTTTATTTGAGGCGGCTACCGTTTATATAGCCACCGTGAAATTATATCATGTACAATCAAGTGCTTCTCAGTTCAAGCATAAACAAACGCAATCTCTAACAGTAGGCAGACATGCACGCGCTCGTATAGCGCAATCTACTTTGCAGCAGCTCCCATCCTTCTTATTCACTAACACCACAGGAGACGCCCACGGCCTCTTGGACGACTGGATGTTGTCGTCGCGTAGCATTTCGTTTGACTTGTTTATTAACGGCATCACGTTCTCGCGTCGAAACTCAGTACGGTCTCTGATGAAGCGGACGGGCATAATGTTCGATTATAATGCGGTGTTTGGCAACCGGGCATTGTCGAATTTGCTATGACGACGAGGTCCAGTCCTTGTATTGTCGAAACAAGACATTGATCTGTTCTTTCCCGTGCTGGGGAAGACTCAGGTTGATAACAAAAGCGGGTTCTGGCCTTTGCGTGGTTGCAGAAGGTTCGGTAAAATCGGGCAGGGCGAAAGAATTGCCGGCTTGCACAATTTCTTCGATAAAGGTGACTATCGTGCCTTTGTTGACGTTCTTGCGCTCGTTGCTGAAATTTGTGAGCATCACCTCTGCTTTCCCGCCACGAAGTTCGGGTAATCTTCTTGGGACGCAAATGTCGCGACTGACCAACAGATGCTGGTCGCTCTCGATGACGCCCTCTAAGTCTGAGGTTTCTTCGATACCGACGGAAATGACGCTGGAGAGGGGCAATACAGTGACCTGCTGGTCAAGCACATTCAAGGTGTTGTTCCCTGACATCGTGCGGGGCGGCAGCGCTTCTCCTGAGGTTAGTGGTATCGACTCAGATTACAGGTCGATGACGGCACCGTGGTGACTTATGAAGTCCATCCCCTGTATCAAATCCCTAGAGCAATGCTGTAGTATTACAAAGCTCGCATGATAAGTATCGTTATTTATTGGACGCCTTGAATGTGCTTGACGAGCAGTTCACTGTTCCGCCTGTCTTCAGCGTCATCATTTGCGTAGGCGCCGAAGAAACCACGGAGAAGGCGTGATCGATGGTGACTCTTGCTGTGCAGACAGTCCGCATTTCGGGGCCTTGCCAAGCTGTCTTAACTTTCTGCAACATCGTGGCGAGCGGTACACTGATGACGGAATAGTCGGCTCCAGTGTCGACGAGAGGGTAGACGTTGTGGCCACTACTCCTTCGCCTTAATTGTATTGCGGTTAAGCCATGGCGTCGGGTCACGCCTTCGTCGGTATGTCCCGCTGCTTCTACGTCGCGTCGTCGGGTCTTCTTCAAGCCGCGAGGCTCTGGTATCTGAGGAACGTCCAGTGATTGCTGGATCTTCTGGCGCACCACGTCAGCGATGGAACACCCTTGAGGCTGATCTCAGCACAGCATGGCTTAATTGGCTTGTCTAAGCATGAAGACTAACTAAGCCCATGAAGAAGAGGACGAAGAAAGATAGAGCACGCGTGGGCCTCTGATGACAGTTTCTTGTCGACTCCGCACGCCATAACGAAAAGCTTAAGAGCTCCTCTGTAAAAATGCTGATACGCACGTAGTATGATTAAAGGGTGTAATCACATTTGATCTATCTCAAGCACGACCACTTGACCTTTTCTTTACAACTTGATGGTAGCGATCAGAAAAGAAAAAAAAGATTGACGATAGCAGTGCTCAAAAGAAGCGGGGCTGGTGTCCGGTCCCCCCCAAAATTACACCATCTCCCGCTAAATGGAACCATGTGTGGATGCGAAGCAGCGGGGAGATGGTTCGCTTGAGCGGCAGATGGTGTAATTTATTGAGAGGACGAATGAGAATGTATAAGAGAAGAGAGAGACGTTTTGTACGTGGTGGTGGAGTCTTTATTTAGAGACCGTATGCGATTCCTAGCGTCGGTGCTCGCGGCGCTTTGAAGACGACGACCTTGTGATCGGTGGAGTGGAGCGTCAAGAGCGCGCGAGAGGGGGAGCGCAGGAGAGGAGAGAGAAGGGGAGGGGACGCGCATGCGCAGTGGGGGTGTGGACGCCTCCCGTGGCCTTCGTGTGCTGGCGCTAACACTGGCGGCGGCGCTGACGCTGGCATTCATCGCGGCGTTACGCCGCGATGAAAGGTGAGAGAGGGGAAGGGGACGCGCGTGCGCAGCGGGGGTGTGGACGAGACGGGAGGGATGGAGAAAGCCCCCGCCTTAAGCTGCTTCGTATCTAAAAGCCTAGCAGACGACAGCTGCGCAGGACTGCTTATAGCGCGCATGCGCGTATTCTCGTTAATTTCGCCGCTGCGCTCCGTCGTGTGACGCATATGAACTTGGCGGTCAACGCTCGCACGTTCAGGTTACAAAAATGCGCGGCTGTACAAGCAGTACACGCTTTACACTGAGAGCGGCGAGCAGAGCGTAGGCCGTCGGTAATCTGATCATTGGCGGAGTGCGCCATCTTTCATAAAGCGGTCATCGAACCTTCCAGCGTTATCGCTGGTGCTCGCGTAAGCTCTAGAAAAGCTTCACTATTCGCGACCTGCGCGTAATCTTAATAGAATGATCTCAAATAACCGCGAAGATTCGCAAGCATTCCGGCGCAGTCTGCGCCAAGCGTTGCTAACAGTTTTTGTGACCGAAACCCGAATACATGAAAATAATGTTTATAATCGCGCGTGGCAATACCTTAGAAGCACATATACGCGGAAGGCAACGGTATAGCTCTCCAGACCTATCCTGGCACGCGGCCCAGATGCGGCACTACATGGACATACGCACACTTCTGCTGCACCACATACACCCCTCCCTGTAACCCAACACTTACCCGTGATGGGGGGTTGTCATCTCTTGAGCACATTACACGACTGTGTAATAATCAGCCACAAAAATGTTACCCTTTTGGCAGAACGCTTTGACAGTAGTAGGCAGTGGGGCGTGTGGCTTGCCAGCAATGTACGGGAGGACCAAATGGCCCTTGTCGACCAAGCCCGGCGTGCCGCGATCACCAGTGGGGCTCTGGACTGAGGGACCCAAACACTCGACCTGGATGCCAGTCAATAAATTTTTATACTATCCGTGCACAATTTGGCTACCCCTAGCCACGTTTTCTTTCCACTTACTCTGTCAGAAACCCAGAGCTGCTCTGCACACGTTTGCTTCAATATATACCAGCGGGCTCCCCGGCGAATTAGCCGTCCAACACCTCGCCTTTCTTTTCTGATTTTGTCCTCTTGCGCCCTTATAAAGCATAATTTCCAATATGTGGTGGCTCTTCTAAGTCCGCGTAATTCAAATGTTGTAGGTTCGGATTCTATCGGCGAAAAGGGTGCTTTCGTCCACTTTTATTCCCTTCAGCTTAGGCCGTAATCTTTACAATACAATTTCGAACAAGGAACAATGTCCCGTACGCTTTGCATGGTTTAATTATCTGACCGCTTGATGAGTGGTGTCTAGCAAAAGAACTGAGCCTCACCCCCACCCCAATAGTGGTGATTCTTTCGTAGACTCTAAGATGTGCTCATGTAACCGCATAAACACCTGTCTGTTCAAGATCGTCGTAAGTTGGCCAAATTGGCACAAGTCATTCATTATGGTACTGAGAGCGAACACGAGACACAGGGCAGGAGAGAGAACAGAGACCTGTCTGTTCTTTCTTTAACTGCTCCATTTTGCCTTTTTTCTGCGCATGTAACTTATTGCAAGACTCTTCCTTTTACAGCGAAGCGCTCTCACATATGTAGCCTGTGCCATCGTCATCGTAGTAGTAGCAGCAGCAGTAATAGTAGTAGTAGTAGTAATTGTAGAAGGCGCCACGCAGGTGAGGTGACCAGAAGGGGGTATGAAGAAACAATTGAAACGGAATGATGATGATGACTATCGGTACGAAATTTGCCGTTTCATTAATCGCAATAGCATAGGACGTGGCCGTTCTTCAGCACTGTATAAGCCTCCTGTGGCCTCCTAACCTCACTTAGCCCTATTACATCCCATTTAACACCCTCTAATTCCTCAAATAGTACAGCTAGACTTGCCTCACTAAATAAAGCTAAGCCACTAGATCGTGGCTTAGCTGACAGAAGAGAACTAGGGGTGGGGTTCCTTATTCATAAAAATATAGCTGGTAATGTAGAGGAATACTATAGCATTAATGAGAGGGTGATATGTATCGTAATTATGTTTAATAAGAGGTACAAGATGAAGGTGGTACAGGCCTACGCGCCTACATCCAGCCATGATGATCAACTGGTTGAACGCTTCTACGAAGACGTAGAATCAGCAATGAGTAAGGTAAAGACACAGTATACTGTACTGGTGGGCGACTTTAATGCAAAGGTTGGCAAGAAGCGGGCTGGAGATCATGCAGTTGGGGAATATGGCATCGGCTCTAGAAACGCCAGAGGGGAGTTACTAGTAGAGTTCGCAGAAAGCAATAATTTACGGATTTTGAATACCTTCTACAGAAACGGGCTACTCGTAAGTGGACGTGGAGGAGTCCTAATGGCGAAAATAAAAATGAAATAGACTTCACAATGTGTGGCAATTCGGGCATTATACAGGATGTGGAAGTAGTTAACAAGATCCGATGCAGTGACCATAGAATGGTAAGATCTAGAAATCAACTAGTCTTGAGGAAGGAACGGCAGAAACTGATACGCAAGAAGCCGATTAATGAACTAGCTCTGAGAGGGAAAGTACAGGAATTCAGAGTTTCACTTCAGAATAGGTACGCGGCTTTAACCGAGGAAACCGACCTTAGCGTTGACGCAATGAATGATAGTCTGACTAATATAATTAAGGAGTGTGCAGTGGAAGTCGGGGGTACAGTCGTTAGACAGGACACTGGCAAGCTATCCCAAGAGATGAAAAATCTCATTAAGAAACGTCAAGCCATGAAAGCCTCAATAGCAACAGACAAAATAGAGCTGGCGGAGCTTTCGAAGTTAATCAATAGGCGTAAAGTAGCCGACATAAGAAAGTACAACATGGAGAGAATTGAGCATGCTCTAAAGAACGGAAGAAGCCTCAGAGCTATGAAGACAAAACTGTGCATAGGCAAAAATCAGATGTATGCATTAAGGGACAAGGAAGGCAAGGTCACAAAAATATGGATAGAATAGTTGAGGTAGCGGAAGAGTTCTACAGAGATCTGTACAGCAGCCGAGACAGTTAGGATAATAACGTAAGAAGCAGTAATAGCCCAGAGGAATCTGACATCCCACCAGTATTGACAGGAGAAGTAAAGAAAGCCCAAAAGGGAATGCAACCAGGCAAAGCCGCTGGTAAAGATCAGGTAACACCAGACCTGTTGAAAGACGGTGGAGAGATTATGTTAGAAAAACGGGTCACCCTGTATACGAATTGTCTCTCGATGGGGAGGATACCAGAATCTTGGAAGAATGCCAACATCATCTTGATCCATAAGAAAGGGGACGTGAAGGACCTGAAAAATTACAGGCCCATCAGCTTAATGTCCGTTGTCTACAAGCTATTTACAAAAGTAATTGCTAACAGAATTAATCCGACATTAGAGTTCAATCAACCAAAGGACCAGGCAGGATTTCGTACAGGATTCTCAACAATAGACCATATTCATACTATCAATCAGGTGATAGAGAAATGCGCGGAATACAACGAACCCCTATACATAGCCTTCATAGATTACGTGAAGGCATTCCATTCGGTGGAGACATCAGCAGTCATGCAGGCACTGCGGAATTAGTGCATCGACGAAGCCTATATAAACATAATGGAAGGAATCTACAGCGGATCCACAGCCACTATACTCCTCCATAAAGAAAGCGACAGAATCCCAATAAAGAAGGGCGTACGACAGGGAGACACGGTCTCTCCAATGCTATTCACCGCGTGTTTACACGAGGTTTTCAGGGCCCTAGATTGGGAAGAATTATGGATAAGAATTAATGGAGAGTGTCTCAGTAACCTGCGATTCGCTGATGACATTGCATTGATGAGTAACGCGGGAGACGAATTACAGCTCATGATTACTGAACTGGATACGGTAAGTAGAAGAGTAGGTCTGAAAATTAATATGCATAAAACTAAAGTAATGTGGAGCGATCTCGGCAGAGAACAGCGCTTTGCAATAGGGGGCGAGACACTGGAAGTTGTAAAGGAGCACGTCTACTTAGGACAGGTAGTAACCGCGGAGCCGAACCATGAGAGTGAAATAACTAGAAGAATAAGAATGGGATGGGGGGCACAACCCCGCACTTAAGGAGGCTATCCTGAGGCGGGCTGTGGTGGTAGAGGAGGCCTACCGCGAGTAGGATCCCTCGCCTTCATCTCGCAGCCCCTTTCCCTTAAGATGGGATAAATAAAGTTATTTCTCTCTCTCTCATTCGGCAAGCACTATCAAATAATGAATGGTAGTCTACCACTATCCCTCAAGAGGAAGGTATATAACAGCTGCATCTTACCGGTACTTACCTACGGAGCAGAAACCTGGAGACTTACAAAGAGGGTTCAACTTAAATTGAGGACGACGCAGCGAGCGATGGAAAGGAAAATGCTAGGTGTAACTTTAAGAGACAGGAAAACAGCAGAGTGGGTGAGGGAACAAACGGGCGTTAAGGATATCATAGTTGAAATAAAGAAGAAGAAATGGGTATGGGCCGGGCACGTAGTACGTCGGCAGGACAACCGGTGGTCATTAAGGGTAACTGACTGGATTCCAAGAGATGGCAAACGCGCGAGGGGGAGACAGAAAATTAGGTGTGTAGATGAGATTAGGAAGTTTCCAGGCATAACGTGGCATCAGAAAACGCCAGGCCTGCGCTGAAACCGCAGCACAGTCACAGCGAAAGCTGGAAGAGCGGCGTTTCTAGAGCCCGTTGTAAGCTCTCTTGGGGCTACAATACAAGTACACTAGAAAGGTACCCGCTACGCCATAAATCACAATTTTCGTGAAGTTGGGAAGCGCCTACTAAGCCATTATTCGTCATTCTGCGGAGAAGCGAGGCACCAGCTACACGTCTGTAAGGGATTACGTGCGCTTTTGTTGACGCGACGACTGATGACGATGAAGAATTACGGCTCAGCCCTTTGTAATGGGTTGGAAGCTTTAAACGGCCCACCAGTTATGTAATTTGCATTGGGTGACGCCCGGTCGCTATTTCCCTCTGCTGTCATGATGTATGACATACGTTGAGTGAGAGAGAGACGGGGGGGGGGGCGAAGAACTTTACTGAGACCCCGAGGCAATGGATCATGCGCTTATGGGCTTCCTTGGCAAGCAATACAAGTGCACTTGCGAGGAACCCACTACGCTATAAATCATTGTAATTTTTGAGAAGTAGGGCAGCAGGCACTGTGCCATTTTTCGTCATTCTATGGAGAGCCGTGGTATCTGCTAAACGCATGCAAGGCATTATGCGCACTTTGTTGATGCTGTGCCTGATGACGACGAAGAATTATGGCAGAGACCTCTGTAATGGGTTGGAAGCATTCAACAACCTACTCGTTGCGCAATTCGCATTGTGCGACGCTTGGTGCTTATTTTACTCTTGTACCACGCTATATTGCATATGCTAATGTGGTTCCTTCCCGACACGAAGCCTGTATAGGACCTTTTTGCAAAGCAGTTTCAAGCACCGGCATGGCCTAGAGATTGAATACTGGGCTCACACGCAGAGGGCCCAGGTTCGAACCTCGTTCCATCCTGGAATTTTTTTCTTATTTCGTTTTTTTTTCTTATTTCGAGCGATACTGGTTACGGACGCCGGCGGCGGCGGCGGCGGCGGCGGACAACTACGGCGCCAAAAACGGCCGGTGAAATGATCTCATAACAGCTTTCGCTGTAAAAGCACAGGACCGGGTTGATTGGCGGAACATGAGAGAGGCCTTTGCCCTGCAGTGGGCGTAGACAGGCTGATGATGATGATGATGAATCGCAATAATTCGACGCACTATTGTTATGAGCCATGGCAAGCAAATTAATTCGCGCTCTCATTAGTAACATTAACTAGATACTTACATTAATGGTACTAAACCAAGGCAAATCACCTGGGCCCGCAATGGGTCGTGTAGACCAGTTTCCTAGAATATTTACTGGAGGGAACTCTGCAGCCGCGATCGTTCTGCCAATGTGCGAATGATGGGAAGTATATGAATTTGCCTAGTCTTCGTACTTGCAGCTTTCAACGCGATGGTGGCTTTTCTTATTGTGGTGATTTAGCTTTTGTTTCAGATAAAAAAATTGCTTCTTCGGAACCTCGCGAGCGGACTGGGGTTGGTCGGCGTAGAAGGGTTAAGATGGTCAAGACGGACTGCTGAACTTTTGCGGAAATTCGTGAACTTCATTTCGCGACAAAGCGGCTGTGGGCGGCTGCTACAAGGTGTCCGTTCGATGCGCCTAAACAGTTCACGAAGTATTACACATTACCATTCGTAACAACAGGTACGGGAGAAATGCAGCGCTGGTTTGCGACTTTTCTGCACCCTCTCAAGTGCTGTGCAGCTTGGTTGGTGAAGACGAAGTAGCAGTGCAGTAGACGACACTTGTATACCAGACGTCGCATTTTTTAAAACCGCGTATCGTTCCTCCGGTTTGCGTCACCACAAAACTATAATCGTCCTGAATGGCCTAGACCCCATATGGCATGTCGCGTCACCTAACACCAACATCTTGCACAGCTGCATAGCGCGTGCAACGCAATAACTCGACCGGCGCGCGCTCATTGCGGTTGCTAATAAATGCGAAGCATTTCTTAGCAAACCGCAAGCATTTCCTAGCGAACTTCTGTGACATTGAGCGCATCTATCTATCTATCTATCTATCTATCTATCTATCTATCTATCTATCTATCTATCTATCTATCTATCTATCTATCTATCTATCTATCTATCTATCTATCTATCTATCTATCTATCTATCTATCTATCTATCTATCTATCTATCTATCTATCTATCTATCTATCTATCTGTCTGTCTGTCTGTCTGTCTGTCTGTCTGTGCTGTCCTGGCCGTTTCGTTAATGGGATATATAACAGAATTGGTATGGCACAAGATCACTATATGATGAACTTAAATGACAGGTCATAAGGTGAAAATCATGACATAAATGTCATGAACGGCATGATTTACATGCCACGGCCTTGGTGATCCTGCGGCCATTTCTTGAACTTGATATATATCGAAATTGGTATGGAGTGACAATAATGTATGACGAACACAAGTGACAGGTCGTAACGTGCAAATTATGACACACAGGTCATTTACAGAATGATTTACATGACATTGTGTCGGTGCGCTCGCGGTCGTTTAATGTAATGGATATATACCAAAATTGGTATGACGAGACGTTTGTGCATGGCGAGCATAAATGACAGGTCGTAAGATGAAAATGACAGGTCGTAAGATGAGCTCGTACACAAGCCAGCTTTGTGTACGAGCTCCAAAGCTGCATCATGCTACTCGCGCATGTATGCACTGCTGTTGACGTCATTACTTTGTTTATTACATTGCGATAACGATGACATGTTAGACAGCTAGCTCGTGCGCATCATCGATTCTCAGCGAACAGATCGATTGTGCAGGAGCGTGTTGTTTGTAGTTTGTTTTCTAGTGCGGAATTTAACAAGGTAGCGTTTCGTGGGATGCTTTGCGCGCGTATTGCTTCACTATGCGTATTTTTCAAGCATTTTATGTCCTATCACTGCCAAATTCAGAGGGGCGACCCGGATTTTCTGCAATTGCTGCAACGGGTTCAACTGTCTTGGTGCAACGGGACTTACTGCAGTAGGCCGCGAAAGCGATCATGTGAACGTGAATATTATTGGCTTATCGTGTTATTCACGGGCACATGTAAGAAATATATTTCATAAACTACCTTCTAATCGGCACCTACTTTTTGGAGCAACTAACACTTTTCATGTTCACTTGTCCCGTGTGTGAGATGTGTAGTATTTTTAAATTTTAACCGTACAGTAATTCTATACATAACTTACGTCGGTGACTACAGCGGCGAAATATTTTTATGAAAAAAAAGACGACAATGTTTTATTTTCGGTTGGATGCACGATACATCAGGACGTAGACTGCCCCTTAGAAAGACGCTTTGAAACGAGTCAGCAGCACTTTATTACTTATCGTTATCGAAGCACCTAGACGTGTCGTGCGATAAAGCCTCTTCCAAACCATCCTACTCTACACGCAAAAAATTTAGATAGCTAACAACGCTTTATTCTCTACGCTGAAAACAGCATTTATAACCTACCACACAGATTCATTCTCAGCGACGGCAAGACTACATCTTCTCGTTGTGAGGGAGTTGTTTACACTTAACTCTCAAGGCTGTTACTAGTAAATGTCGGTAACCTGTAAAGGTCCTTCCTCTGACATATTTATGCCCCTAATGACTACTGTCAAAGCAGATACAAGCAAGAAATTATAGCAGCGACTGCAATACGATTTTGACACAAGCCTCCAACATGGCACCGAATCCGTAGCTTCGTCAAACTTCCGACAGATGGCAGTAGTTTTCCATAATGTCTATACACTTAGAGGCTCTTACGTCGCTATAAGATTGAGCAAAAAGACGTTGATCTACTATTACAGAGTTATCTTAAATGCATTGTTATGAATCAAATTACCCACACCGTCATCAACCGCACTGAATGCTTCCCTGTAATGAACAAACTATGGACAACAAAGAATTACTTATCAGTTGCCATTACAATTAAATAAGCTGTATTCTGCAGGTATTGACATAACAGGTATCACACTTTTCAACTCCGCCAATATCTTACTAACTCTCCTGACATTTAAGATTTCAGCTTCAAATTGCGTGCCGAAAAATAACAAAAAAACACCACCACTGCTATGCGCGTCTAAATCAGCGGGTGATGCTCCAGCGGAACGGAGGACTTGGCTCTAACTTTGTCAGGCTTTTCTAGTACCATGGCCGTATAATTTCTTTTTTTCGCACGCCGCAAACGTTTTATCACGAAAGTACACGGCTGCTACTGCAAGCATGCCATATCAAAACAATAATCATATGCTTCATACTCCACAACGCACAACATCGACAGCGTGTAGAAGAACTGATAGCTGGGCCACTTGGTGACAATAGTTGAACATGTTTGAACATGTTGAACACACAAGAGAAGAGGAGACGCTGTGGTTTGTATCCTCTTCTCTTGTGTCCACGTCGTCGTTGCGCTATGTTAAACATGTTCAAGCATCGATAGCGTGCACGGCTTCACTTTGCAGTTCATATGGACCATTACGTATCTCCAATATCACAGAATGAGTCGCACATCGATGTATACGCCCTACAGGGTGTTATCGCGGCTTTGAAAATGCATTTCGCGTTGAGTCGGGCGTCGTTGTCGTCGATCGTCTGTTCTTCACCGCAAACGCGATTGGCGAGCCTTTCTTCTTTTATGAAATTGGCTTTTCGGAAGTGCCTGTCCAGCTCGAAGATCTTTTTGAAGCGGAGCTGCAGGCGGTGATTGTGAGGCGGCGCGAACATAGCGCGAGAGCTCTGCACGTGCGCGGAAGCGAGCGGCGGCGCGGCGTCGAAAACGGAGAACGCTCGTTGCATGCTCCCAGTTTCTATTTTTCTGCCAGAGATGGCACTGCCTGTCAAGAGCAGCAGCGCCACTAAGCGATTTTTGGGAAGCCTATAACATCCATCCGCCACAGAGACGTGTCCTATAGTCCAGTAGACCAAGTATGGGTGTGGACCCCTGTTCGTTGCCGCGGCCTCTCCGAAAAGTTGCTAAGCCACTATTTCGGTCCCTACAAGGTGCTACGCCGCGTGAGTGACGTAAACTATGAACTGGTTCCGGACACTGCGTCGTCAACACGAACACAACGAGAACAACCTAGCTCCGCATAGTTCATGTCGTACGCATAGTCATATTTTGCGCTTTTATAATTCCTCCTACCGCTCCTTTGTTTGTTTGTTTTCTTTTGTTTGCGTTAATGACATCGCATCATCGTTCATTGACTGTGCTCGCGTGACATTTCGCCATTCTTGTACTTTCTCGTTGTCTAAGCTACTTCATTTCTTTTTTTAACACGAAAGTGTTTTATGCCGGGTCCACCAAGGATTCAGTGACGTATTTCCGTCACGGAGATGACGTCGGAAAATTTTACACGATCAGATTGATTGATTGATTGAAATAACTTTAATGAGGTTCCGACGGTCCTAATGAGGTTCCTGACGGTCCCGACGTGGGAGTCGCCCACTGCGCGACTCCCACGTCGGGACCGTCAGGCCAAGCCTGTCGGCCGCTTCGCGGGCCTGCTGCACAGTCCAAAGCTGGTCGGCCAGGAGCGGGCTGCGGATGGCCGCCTCCCACCTGGCCATGGAGGAATCGGGACTTCATTGAACACACCCCCAGAGCACGTATGCCAATGTGGACTCCTCCCCGCATGCGGGGCACGCGTCATCCGGATAGTTCTCAGGGTATATTGCATGTAGTGTACAAAGATTCGGGTATGTCTCCGTCTGCAGCAATCTAAACGTAAGCGCCTGAGGCCTATTGAGTTTCGAGTCAGGAGGAGGGTATTCTCTCCGCGCAAGGCAAAAGCGCTTCGTAATTTCATTGTACGTAGCGGGCGCGTCCCTGCCGTCCAAAACTTCGTCCTCGTCGAGCCCGATGCCGGCGCGGTCGGTGAGCGCGCGCGCGGCTGCGTGGGCCGTCTCGTTGAGGTTCGTAGGGACACCCGCTATGTGCCCGACATGTGCGGGGAACCGGATTAGCCAACAGTGTTTCATCCTGTCGGGTCCGACACTTTGGAGTAGGCGCAGGGCTTGTTCGGAGATTACACCGCACTCAAATGCTCTAATTGCCGACCTCTAGTCGCTGTATATGACCTCATTGTTGGTATCAATAATCGCCAATGCGATGGCCAGCTCGGCTATTACCGCGTCGTTCGTTCGTATGGATGCGCAGTTTGTGAGACGCTTCTTGTCGTCCACGACAGCGACAGAGAAGGTGCGCCCCCCATGGTAAGCCGCCGCATCAACGAAACTGGCCTTGCACTCTTCCCCATGGATTTGCTTGAGTATAGTGGTGGCTCTGGCCCTCCTTCTGCCCTTGTGTGCGGGATGAACGTTTCTCGGAATCGGAGCCACAGTGATGAGGTCGCGGATCTCCCTGGGCAGCTTTCACTTCCTAGCCCCCTCGACGGTAGGGGGGTGGCTCAGCTCTTGTAATATCTGTCTGCCGGCTCTCGTTGTGGAAAGTCTCACGAGTTGTGCTCTCTCCTGAGCCTCCACAATCTCCTCAAGGGCGTTGTGCACGTCTAGTTGGAGGAGCCGGTTGGTGTTGGTAAAGATCGGTATACCCAGGGCTCTCTTTGTGATCTTCCTAAGCAGCGTGTTCAGCTTGTCCCTTTCTGCCCTTTGCCACTTGTGCATCGCCGCAACGTAAGCGAAGTGACATAAGACGAAGGCATTCACCAGGCGGATGAGATTGTCCTCCTTGAGGCCATGGTGGCGATTAGCCACTCTTCGGATGAGACGTAATGCGTTATCCGTCTTGGCTGCGAGCTTCATTATCGTCTTTGCGTTGTACCCGGCAGACTCGACAGTCATGCCCAAGATCCTTATCGTGTCGACTCTCGGGATCGTGTCTCCTCGGCTCGTGCGTAAATGAATATCGCTCTCGGCCAACTGCTTCCATCCCTTGGGCTTGCGTGCCCTCCTCGTAGGGTGGTAGAGTAGCATTTCCGACTTTTCGGCCCAGCACCTGAGCCCACTGGGCCGGAGATATCCCTCGGTTACATCAATGGCCTGAGCCCACTGGGCCGAAGATATCCCTCGGTTACATCAATGGCTTCTTGTAGCGCGCTTTCGACCTGTCCGTCACTCCCACCAGTACACCATATGGCAATATCGTCGGCGTAAATTGTGTGACTGATGCCTTTGACCTGCGAGAGCATCCTGGACAGTCCGATCATGGCAAGATTGAATAGAGGGGGCGAAATCACCGATCCCTGCTGTGTACCCCGTGTTCCTAGCTCGACCTCTTCCGACACCGTGTCTCCCACTCGGAGGGCCGCCTTCCTCTAGGATAGGAACGACCTGACGTAGTCGTGCATTCTTACTCCAAGGCCGAGCTCCGAGATTGAGCGTAGCACCAAGGAGTGGGCGATATTATCGAATGCCTTCTCGAGGTCGAGTCCGAGGATGGCTTGCGTATCTCGTGTGTTGTTATCAATTATTTGGCGCTTGATGAGCATCATGGCATCTTGCGTGGAAAGGCCCGATCTGAATCCAACCATGGTGTGTGGATAGAGTCCCTTGTCTTCTACAAACCTCGTTAACCTGTTGAGTATCGCATGCTCCGCCACCTTGCCAACGCACGACGTGAGCGAGATGGGGCGCATGTTGTCGAGGCTTGGTGGCTTACCGGGCTTGGGGATGAGCACTGTGAGCGCCCGTTTCCATTGGTCTGGGACCTGGCCGCTCGTCCACGCCTCGTTAACGATTTCGGTAAGGTAGTCTATCGACTGATCGTCCAGGTTCCGGAGGGTCTTGTTCGTGATGCCATCGGGACCGGGGGCGGACTTGCTGTTGAGCTCGTGCAACGCCCGCCGTATTCCTTCGGTGCTGATGTCGACGTCCAGCTCGGGGTTGGCTAACCCTTGTTACTCGGTGTGAGATGTTGCCGCGTGCTTGGTGTTGACCGGAAGATATTTTTTGACCAGCCGTTCAACAACCTCTTTCATGGACGTGGCTTGCTCGGCTGTATGTACTAGCCGCGCAAGAACGTGTCTCTGGTTCGACTTTGTGTTAGTGTCGTGGAGCAGATGCTTAAGAAGATTCCAGGTCTTTCCGTTGCGCATTTGGCCGTCAATAGAGTTGCACACCTCGTCCCACTGCTGCTTGGAGAGGATTTGGCAGTGCTCCTCAATGGTCCTGTTTAGTTCTGAAATCTTTTTGCGTAGTCTGTGATTGAGACGCTGGCATTTCCAGCGATCGAGGAGCGACTGCTTCGCCTCGAGCAGGTGGGCGAGGCGGCTGTCTATCTCATCCACTGGTAGATCTGTGCTTATCATGCTGGTGGCGTTTTCGATGTTTCATTGATTTGGCTCATCCTCTGCTCGAGGCTTGGCCTGGTGACCGGACGTAGGCGCTCATTCCGAAGCTTCCGAAACTTGTCCCAGTCCGTCCAGTAGAACTCCTTCTGTTTCTTCTAAGCCACCGGGAACTTCGTGACCAAGATATATTGGTCGCTGCCCAGGTTTATGGTCGAATTAATCCATTGCGCCTTGGCGTGATTCTTGACGAACGTCAGGTCGGGGGTCGAACCTCTGCACGTCGAAGTATCCAGTCTGGTCGCGAATGTCTTCTCTGTGATGAGTGTCAGGTCCATATCCGTAGCATTTTGCCACAGCTCTGTCCCCTTGGCCGTGTTATACGTGTAGCCCCACGTGTGATGTGGAGCGTTGAAGTCTCCAGCTACAATTAAAGGGTTGGTACCAGCGATATTGACCGCCTTCCTCAGCAGCGCTTTGAATCGCTGGCGCAAATCGTTGGGGCTGCTGTACACGTTGAGAACAAATACGCTTTGGCTGTTCAGTCTGCCCGGTATAAATTCAATCATAACGTCTTCTGCCTTGCAGGTGGTCAAACCAAGGTCGTGTAAGATGTACGTGAGTTTTTTGCTGACTAGAGTGCAAGTGCCCCTACCCCTCACCTGGCTCATGGCCGATTGGTGTCCGGATAACTTTACCTTTGTGGTGAGGCTTTCCTGAACAAGAATTACGTGCGGTTGCTCATTATTGCTGCGAATATATTGCTGCAGAGGTGCCTTCTTTTTGAAAAAGCCCCTGCAGTTCCACTGCCAAATACGAAAAGATTCATTTGTGCTGGCCATCTTGTTTCTGTATCGCCTTGCAGCTATTGTCAGTATCAAAAAAGTCCCTGAGTACGGGAGGCGCTGCTCCAGTGTGTGGTATCCCAGTGGCGCTAGTGTTTAGGGCAGGCGCCACTACATTTTCAAGGAAGGATTCCATTTTGGACACGCGCCTGTCTACGCCTTCGGCTTGCACAACGGCCTCGTTCTGCATCTGAGAGACTGTCTTCCCTAGTTGTCTCACGCTTTATCTCAATGCGAAAAGCATTTCGCGAATCTCTGACCTTGCGCGACCCGAAACACTATCCTGCTCGTACGTCACTGCCCTCTTCTTCGGGGGCCTCGACTCGTCACCTTCTCCTTCTGCTCTGGGAACCTCCATGGGTTGAGGTGCCGCATCCGAGGTGGCTGCGAGTTCGGGGGGTGAGCCTCTCGCCTTCTTGATCGCCGTAATACCCGGACATTAGCTTATTAATAGTTTCCTTCATCAACGCGTTTTCGCACTCGAGTTGCGCTATTCTGCTCGCACTATCTGCCACATGATCTGGGGGAGACCCCGACACCACCTTTGCTGGCCCTTGCCTGACAGTGTCGGCCCATGTGGGAGAGCCTGGCGTCCGGCGGGTCGGTCTGTGCTGGCGACCCATGGATCTGGAGCGGGACCTGGATCCGCTCCTTGACTCGATGTGGACTCTCCTTTTAGGGGCGAAGCTCCTTAAGGCGGCACCCGTTCGTCCCTCGTAGTCGTAGTCGTAGTAGTCGTAGTGCGTAACCAGTCTTACGCTTTGACCTCCAAGGTGGTGCCGGTGGGAGATTTTTCCTGTGCGTTGTTGAACAATAAAAAATTCGCAGCGTGCGCGTTAACTAAAAGCCGAATTCTTCTGTCTCTCATTCCCCATTAGCAGCCATTGGCATGTTCCAGTAGGAAACATTATTAGAAGTAGAAGTGTAAGTGTTAGCTAAAAGCCGACTTCTTCTGTCTCTCATTCCCATTAGCAGCCATTGTTTACCTCCAAGGTAGTGCCTGGTGAAATTTCTCCTGTGCGTGATTAAACAATAAAAATTTTGTTTAAAACGCCGTTGATTGATGAAATAAACCAACGAAAGACGCCAGATGTTTTGTAAAAAGCAAAACGAAAGAACGCCAGATGTTTCTAAAGCAAAACGAAAAGACGCCAGCTGCTTAACGAAAGACGCCAGATGTTTTCTAAAGCAATGGTTTTCTAAACAATGAAAATTCACAGCGTACATGTAAAACTAAAGTGAGCTGCAAGTCGTCATAACTCATCGAACCTTTAGTATAAACGCGCCCGATGTCACGTCGGTGATGATGTATTCGGAAGAATTCACGGAAGATTCACGGTTTACCGATGAACCTCCGCAGCTTCGCCCACTCATCATCATTCACTCCGTGGATATGCTGTGATTTTCTTGGATGCCGAGCGCCCCTGGATCTGGAACGACACCGGGAGCTGCTGCGTCCTCTGGATCTGGACCGGCCCCGGGAGCCGGATGCAGCTTTGGAGCCTGGATCCCGGGAGTGGGGTCGCTCCCCGGTGGTATCCGGGAAATTTGGTCGGCCGTGTTGAAGGGCGGTGACTTGCTTCTGTCCCGTTCGTCGTTGCGCAAACGTTCCCCACGTCTGCGCCTGACGAGGTAGGGCGTCTGGAATCGGTTCTTGCACTCCTTGGCGGCAGTTACGTGTCTGCCGCCACATAATTTGCACTTTGTATCGCAACGGTGTTGCTCGTCCGGGTTAGCACTACCACATCCCCTGCATATGGCTTCGTCTGGGGACGGACACACGTCGGAGCGATGTCCGAGACGGCCGCAGGTGTGACGGACGTCCATCTGCTTGCGGTAGAGAGTGCACCTCACAAGGGTGCCTCCGTAGGCGACGTAGTTCGGAACCTTGTAGCCGTCGAATAAAACCACCACCGCGCTGGTGTTCTTGATTCGCTTTGCCCCCAGTGCGAGCGGGTTCCTTCAATTAACAATGTTCCTGTCGATAACTTCGGGTCCTTCGCCGATGGGGATGCCACGAATGACCCCTTTACAGGTAGCATGCGGCGCGGCGACGTACGCGCTCACCTCGTGCTGCTGTCCGGCGATCACAAAGCTCTCCACAGCGGTGTAGCGAATCGTGTTCTCGTTGCTGGGCGTGCTAACCACCATGACGTTTTGCACTGGGTTTGGACACATGGTGTCCCATTCCCGTTCCGTGGTGTCGATGCCCGCCGCGAACCATATCGCCTCGGCGTCAGTGGTGGGGCCTGCTTTGGCAATGTTCAGAAGGCAAAGAAAAAAATTTCCGCCAACGGGCATCGAACCCACGACCGCTCGGTCCGCAATAACAGATGCCGGGCACGCTATCCACTGCGCCACGGTCACGGACTCTAGAGGCTTTACAAATGCGCCTTTTATATCTACCACTTTCCCGGTCGGGGGGGGGGGGTGCTGTTGCCCTCTGGGAGCGGTAAAGTACAATAATTCGTCATTGCTGTGGCCTCCGCGATTAACACATGCAACGCGTTACACGTCCGTCCCATTCGGCGCGTTTTCTATAGTAGTTCAATTTTGCCAATGCCTTAACACACTGCGAGGTGGCTATCTGAGCGCAAGCGTCGTAAAAGCGTCGGCCTCGCTCATAGCATAACGCTAATCCAAACCAAAAATAGCTCTGCGACGCGCGCCTGCCTCACCCAAGGAGGTTAAAGAAATGCTGGAGAGCCGATTGTTTCGCAAGAGCAAAGCCGTGCCCACGAAAAGATAGCGGGCGCAACCGCCATCTTAGTAGGGGCACGATAAACGATCGACGCTTGGCGAAGGAAAGCGAGCGTTTTTCTCGCAGGCCAGACGAGTTTAATGATATCTTTTACGGGTCAGATACTGCTCCAAGTGCGTAGTTGCTCTACTATTTTTTATAAACAAGCCTCAAAGTCATGAAAAATTTTATGGGAGATCAATCGCCAATATTCCTCTCGACGGGTTACATTTGTCGGCAACAACGATCTTTTATTTTATAATTTACGTAGTTGTTACACTAACAGATAAATGCCACTTGATCGCTAACTAGGCGCCACCAGGAAAGAGCATGTTTACGAGCTTTTTGGTGGGCAAAAGCTGGCTTCACTTTCTCTGGCAAGGCGTTGCGACAGCTTCCACTCGAGAATTTTTTTAGGGGCGATCATTTTTTAGGTGCAATCATTTAACACGGATGTTAGTCGTCGGGATGGAGATGTACCACCAATCATCAGCGTGGGTGCATCCACGTGAAACGGTGCTATAGCTGCCAGACATCATTATACATTGTGCAAACTCTCTTATATCAATGTACAGTAAACATTCAGTTACTTCTGTAAGGGCACGCTTTACTTTCGTGTTATTCCGACGGAGGGATCAACCGTCTTTTTCTGTACGCCTACCCTGGAGAATCGCGGCGATGCCTTTTTTTTTCGCGGAGGCGGGAATAATGCCACCTATAGGAGTGGGTGAAATGCCTGGGCGGAGGCACAGGTCACGAAGGAAAGAAGTGCGCGCGCTATCCCTCTGGAGAGCGAGCTTAACCGACGCGTTTACCAAGAGCCCTGCTGCTCTACGACCAATAAACCTCGCCTGGACTTCTGAAGCGACGTGACAAAATTCTACTCACACTCTTGAATACTCACATTCATACTCACGTATGAATGTGAGTACACATTCATACTCACGGCGGCAGTGCCTTTGGGCGGGGCCAGTGTTTCTACGCACCTGGTCAGGTAGTCGGTAGCTACGACGATCCACTTATTACCACAAGTCGACGTTGGGATCGGCCGCCGCAGTTGGTCCATTCCAATCTTCTGGAACGGTCGCCGAGGTGGCTCGATCGGCTGAAGTAGTCCGGCTGGCCTTGTCGGCGGCGTCTTCCGTCGCTGGCAGTCACGGCAAGTCTTTACGTAGTGGGTGACGTCGGCAGTGACGCGAGACCAGTAGTACTTTTCTTGTATTCTCGCGAGCGTGCGGGTAACACCGATTTGTCCAGCCTTCGGGTCGTCGTGTAGGGCCTTGAGGACTTCTGGTCGCAATTCTGAAGGCACCACGAGAAGGTACTTGGCTCGAAGTGGTGAGAAGTTCTTCTTTTGGAGAACGCCGTTGCGTATGAAAAACGACGGCAGTGCTCGCTTTGTTGCGAAGCTTTGGAACTCTGAAGTGGGTCGTCCTCTCCAGCCCCTTCTAGTGGGTTGCCCTCTTTGGAGAAAACGCAAATCGTGCAGAGAGTCGGCCCCGCCTTGACTGCCGCTGTCGTTCATCTTCGCCGAGTGTCCGCCAATAAACATCTTTATAATTTGGTGGAGAGTGCTGTGCCCTTCAAACAACTTCCGTCACCATTCAATGCCTTGGGAGCTGAGATCCCGTGCCGTGCCCTCTACCATGACTCAAGATGCCGCCCAGCAAACGCATCCCCCTGCACCGACATCCTGTCCCGGTGTACCCTGTATCCGCGACCCTCCTGTTTTCACCGGCGCGGATGGCACCGACGTCGAGGACTGGCTCGCGATTTCCGAGCGCGTCAGCTTACCCAATAAATGGGACGAGGCAGGAAAACTAAGCAACCTGGTTTTATACCTCGCGGGTGTCGCACGCCTATGGTACAACAACCACGCATCCGATTTCACTAAGTGGTCCGCTTTCAAGACCGCCATAGTCGACGTGTTTGGCCGCCCTGCCGTTCGTAAGCTGCAAGCTGAACAGCGTTTACGTGAACGAGCCCAGCAGTCCGTCGAGTCTTTCACGAGTTACATTGAAGACGTCCTGGACTTTTGCAAGAAAGCCAACGCCACCATGCCTGAGTTTGACAAGATCCGGAGCGTCATGAAAGGCATCGACGACGGTGCCTTCACCATGTTGCTCGCCAAAAACCCTTGCACTGTGGCTGGGGTCATCACACTGTGCCAAAGCTACGAGGAGCTGCGCCGGCAGAGGCTGATGACGCGTCGACCTCCATCACGCGACGCCGATGTCGCTGGCATGTCGGCCATTTCGGACCACTCCGTCTTGCTCGCCGAAATCAAGTCCTTCGTGCGCGAGGAGATTGCCCGCCAGTTCTTTCTACTGGCGTTCCCTCAACCGCAGCCTGCTGAACAGCCGTCGACCACACTGCTGCCTCCTCTACGCAGGGCTATTGAGCAGGAAATCGCGGAGGTCATGCCGGAATACCACGAGCCCCCTTGGGCGACTGCGCCGCTCAGTTACGCGCAAGTTGTCGCCTGGCCGCCCCCTGCGATCCCTGTGGTTCCCCCACATACACCGGAGCCATCGCCAGGCCTCAGGCCTTCGAAGAGAGTGTGCCGGCTGCGTACGCCGTCATCAATACGCCACGACTGCAGCCCACTATGCAGTCATATCAGCAGCCATCCCGTCCCTCGCGTCATGCGACATGGATGGGACCTAGCCCGGCAAGCCGATGGCGCACTTCCGACAACCGCCCCATCTGCTTTGCGTGCGGTTGCGCCGGCCACGTCGCCCGCTACTACAATCGTATGCAGCCGCCTCGAGTCGGATCGACCGTCATCAGCCAGTCCAGCCCCCCATATTACGAGCCGCCGGCGCCTATGTCACCGACGTCACGCCCGTCTCCATCTACCCGCCGCTCGCCGTCCCCAAGACGCCGCTCACTGTCACCGATGCGGTCCCATGCTGTGGCACGAGACCAGGCAAACTAGTCGTCGCAGTCCAAGAGGCAAGGGCTGCGACGCTATCGAACTGCCAAAGCCCTCAGCAAAGCCCATCGAACGTAGTAGACGTTTGCAGATGGCGTGCGCAAATTGGCCCTTGTGGACACTGGAGCTGCCGTATCCGTTATGGACGCTAAATTTAGCCGACTACTACGAAAAGTGACGACGCCGCTTTCCGGGCTCTCCCCCCGTACAGCCAGCACCCAAAGTATTCACCCGACAGCGGTGTGTACAGCCCGTGTCATCATTCAGGACGCTCTGTACGCCGTCGAATTCATCATAATTTCTTCATGCTCTCACGACGTCATCCTGCGTTGGGATTTTCTCGCTCGCCACGACGCCGTAATTTGTTGCGCACCAGCCGAAATAGAGCTCTCACCATTCTCCAATTTCACGACGGCGAACAGTCCATCGGCTGGACCAAGGCGCTCGTCAAAGACGACACCACAGTTCCTGCAAACTCGTCAGCGGCTGTGTCCGTCTATCGCACCGGTCTCTCCGACACCGTTGCACTCCTTTCTCCCCCTGGCCGCGTTTTCACCAGGAAAGGTTTGCTGGTACCATTTGCGACCGTGTGAGTCACTCAGGGCGACACCGATATTTTCGTTACGAACCCATCCCCGTACATTGTTACGTTGGTGCGACGGGAATGTCTCGGCAGAGCGGAAGCCTTCGAAGACGCACAAGTTATGGACGCACCGGGTGACACGCACTGTGCCAGCCCCCGTACGCTCAGTGCTGTTTCCACATCTGACTCTTCACCCGCTGACGTATTTGCTTCCTCCATTGCTGACAACCTTACGTCGGTCCCGCGTTCCCAGCTTCTGCACCTGTTGGAAGAACTGCGTTCTTCGTTCGATGTCGCGCAAACTTCTCTCGGCCGCACATCTGCTGTCACGCATCGCATCGACACTGGCGCCCAACCACCACTGCGGCAACGTCCCTATTGCGTATCTCCTGCAGAGCGTCGTGTAATCAACGAGGAAGTCGAAGACATGCTTCGCCGCGATGTTATTCGACCCTCAAACAGCCCGTGGCCGTCTCCTGTCGTTCTCGTTGCGGATAAGGACGGCTCTGTGCGGTTCTGCGTGCACTACCGACGACTCAATAAGATGACCCGTAAGGACGTTTATCCTCTCCCTCGAATAGATGACGCCATTGACAGCCTGCAAGGAGCACAATTCTTTTCATCGCTCGACTTGCGCTCAGGGTACTGGCAAGTCCCCATGGCTGATGACGCTCGACCGAAGACAGCGTTTGTCACACCCGACGGCTTGTACGAATTCAACGTCATGCCGTTTGGGCTGTGTAATGCGCCCGCGACCTTTGAGCGCATGACAGATATCGTTCTGCGCAACTTGAAATGGCACACGGGCCTGTGCTATTTCGACGAAGTTGTCGTTTTCTCCTCGGACTACTCCACGCATCTTCAACGCCTGCGGCTTGTTTTGACGCGTATGAGCGACGCCGGGCTACAACTGAACCTAAAGAAGTGCCGATTCGTAGCACGGCAGCTGACAATACTAGGCTACGTCGTGTCCAAGGACGGAATTCTCCCCGATCCAGCCGAGCTTCGGGCCGTGACAGAGTTCCCCAAACCTACGTCCGTCAAAGAACTGCGCAGTTTCGTAGGACTATGATCCTGCTTTCGGCGCTTCATACGAAACTTCGCGACCATCATATCACCGCTGACGAAGCTCCTTGGTATCAACGGGCCCCTCAATACGTGGTCGTCCGAGTGCGACGCCGCTTTCGCGAAGCTCCGTCGTTTGTTGACGTCTCCTTCGATACTACGCCACTACGACTCTACGGCCGCTACAGAGGTACACACGGACGCCAGCGGTGTTGGCCTCGGCGCTGTCCTTGCACAGCGCAAACCTGGGTTCCCGGAATATGTCCTGACATATGCAAGTCGCACGATTACTAAAGCCGAGTCCAATTACATCGTCACGGAGAAAGAATGCCTGGCGATCATCTGGGCCCTTACGAAGTTCCGACCTTATTTGTATGGTCGCCCATTTGATGTCGTCACCGACCATCATGCGCTGTGCTGGCTGTCGTCATTGAAGGATCCATCAGGCCGCCTCGCCCGCTGGGCCCTTCGCCTGCAAGACTACGACATCCGCGTACTGTACCGCAACGGACGCCAGCATGCTGACGCCGACGGCCTGTCGCGCTCTCCCTTGCCTGACGACAATGCCCACAGCTCAGTGTCTCCCCTTGCCGTTTCTTCCAACGACGTTCACACCATCGCTACCGAACAGATCAAGAATGGCTGGATTGCCTCACTGGTAGACTTGCTGACTGATCCGTCGGCAACACCACCCACTCGCGCGTTGCGTCGTCAAGCCCACCATTTCGCCGTTCGCGACGACCTCCTCCGCCGATGCAACTACAGCGGCGACGGCGGCCAGTGGTTACTAGTAATACCCCGAAGTCTGCGTTCTGACATATGCGAGTCGTTCCACTCTGATCCGCAGTATGCGCATTCTGGGGTATCGAAAACTTACCACCGCATCCGCCAACGGTACTTTTGGCGAGGGATATACCGCTACGTGCAGAAGTTCGTTCGCTCCTGCATCGATTGTCAGCGCCGCAAGACTTCAACGCACCTGTCTCCGGCAGGTCTGCAACCTCTACCTTGCCGTGACCGGCCGGTTGGGCGTGTTGGCATCGATTTGTATGGGCCTCTTCTTCTGACGTTTGCTGGTAGCCGCTGGGCCATCGTCGCTGCAGACCACCTCACGCGATACACCGAAACTGCCGCCCTCCCAGCGGCTACAGCGCGCGATGTAGCCTCCTTCCCGCTCCACCAATTCATGCTACGTCACGGTACACCTCAGGAGCTGCTCAGTGATCGAGGCCGTGTCTTCTTGTCGGAAGTCGTCGAAGCCATTCTAAAAGAGTGCAACGTTGTTCACCGGAAAACTACTGCTTACCACCCGCAGACGAATGGCCTCACCGAACGCTTTAAACGTACGCTCGGCGACATGCTCTCCATGTACGTCGCCGCCGATCCCACCAACTGGGATGTCATTCTGCCCTTCGTCACTTACGCCTACAATACCGCCGCTCAGAGCACCACTGGTTTTTCTCCCTTTTTCCTATTGTATGGCAGGAACCCCTCGCACACAATCGACACAATCCTTCCATACAAGCCAGATCGGTCTGAGCGTGCGCCGATTCCTGCTACTGCCCGACTTGCTGAAGAGTGTCGCGAACTTGCCAAGACGTTCACTACGCATGACCAAGAGCGGCAGAGGAGCATTAGCGGTGACAGAATCACTTCTGAGCCGACGTTTCTCCCTGGAGCGCTCGCATGGCTCTTAATCCCTACCACTGCACCTGGCCTCTCTTCAAAACTACTGCCCAAATACGAAGGCCCCTACCGTGTCGTTGAACGCACATCCCTTGTAAACTACCTGATCGAACCCATCGATCCATCCTCGTACATGCGCCGTCGAGGGCGCGACATTGTAAACGTGGAGCTCCTCAAGGCCTACCATGACCCGCTCATTGTGACAAGTTGTTAGGTCGCCAGGCGGCTCATTTTTCGTACCCGGAGTAATTGTAGCGAAGCTTTGGAACTCTGAAGTGGGTCGTCCTCTCCAGCCCCTTCTAGTCGGTTGCCCTCTTCGGAGAGAACGCAGCTCGTGCAGAGAGTCGGCGCCGCCTTGACTGTCGCTGTCGTTCATCTTCGCCGAGTGTCCGCCAATAAACATCTTTGTTATAAATTGTTTGAACCACCCGCGGGAATGTCACGCGCATGGAAGGACTTCCAGTAAGGAAGACGAGGAAGTCAACGTGAATGAAAAGAGAATACGGTTTGAAACATAGATGCTGGGTTTTGCGTCTCTTTCCTCTGGCGTCTTTAGATGCCGAAGCGCGGTTTCTCCACATCGATTTTGGTGCCGACGACCCGGGAATCAAGCCAACAACGACCCGATCCTTTCATTCCTAGTGTGGTGTGCTGCACTTCGAGCTAAACCAGCATGGAGCGGGCGAAGAACAAGCGCGCCTCGCGGCGAGCCATGAATACGAAAATCATCAACGAGGTCAACCAGGTGCTCCAGTCCAATCAGTTCGAGCTATCTGGACTTCGAATTCTGCATGGGTGCCTGCGCGCCAGCAACTTGGAACTTAAAGCCTTGAACAACGAGGTTGAATCCCTGATGACCGACGACCTGGCGGCGGACGATTATGAGGTGGTCGTGCAGTACGATGACGCCGCGAACAGCACGCTGGCGTTGCTCGAGCACCGCATCGACGTTCTGAAGACCTCTGCTACGCCGGCGTCGTCTTCGCCTTCAGCCAGCGGTGCAGGGTCCCATGAAACTGCACCTAGTGGACATGGACGACTTCCACAACGTGAGTTCGGAGCACGACTTCCCAAGTTGGAGCTTCTTCGTTTTGATGGGACCGTGACTAAGTGGCAGCCCTTTTGGGATATGTTCTTGCATTCTGTACACGAGAACCCGAGGCTATCCAACACAGACCGGTTTCACTACATGGTTTCACTACTGGATGGACCTGCCGCTAAAGCCGTCGCAGGTATACAGGTGACAGATTCTTGTTATAATGATACGCTGGAAATTTTGAAGCGTCGGTTTGGAAATTTGAAGATCACTGAGCAGAAATACCTGGAGAACTTGCGCACGCTCACACCAGTAAGATTAGCGAGCGATGTGACTGCCTTGCGAAAGCTTTTTGACACTGTGGAACTGAACAGGAGGGGACTGCAGAGACTTGGTATCACGGAGTCTTCGTACGCGGCTATGCTGAATGAAGTACTGCTCAAAGTCATACAAGCTGACATCGTTGTAGAATACTACAAAAAGGAAAATATGGAGAATGCGACGGAAACTAGCCAGGCTTCCTCTGATCAGGAACTTGCGCAACTGATGAAGTTTCTTCGCATCGAAGTTGAATGTCTAGAAAAGAGTTCGTTAATAAACAATGTGCCAACGACATCGGACAACAATGTTCCAGTTTTCGACAGATCTTTCAAGAAGCCGTCTGCGACTCCTGCTGCGTCACTTCCTCAGAACAAGACAAAGTATTCCTTCTCGTCATGTTTTTTCTGCTCCGCTACCGAGCACAAGACTGAGGACTGCACGAGTGGCATGTCTTATGCAGGGAAATGCATCAAACTGGCGACAGATGGTTGATGTTTCCGGTGTACGACAAAAGGACATCTCGTCCGTGATTGCCGACAGAGAGTACAATGCCAGGCATGCAAACGCAGACACGCCTCCTCGATGTGCAATGCTCGTAGCTCAGAAATGCTATCATCGACTAATGCGCAGAATAAGTCGAATGCTACAGTGCAAGTCTACACTCAGAAAGCTTCGGCTCCTCGGCTTATAAACGACGTTCTCCTCCAGACATTTCGAGCTTGGATAACGACGTCGGCACGTTGTTGCTATATGCGTGGAGTTCTCGATAATGGAAGCCAGCGAACGTTCGTCAGAGAGCGTTGCTTCCAAGCTAAATCTACCTACTGTCGCCAAGACTGAACTCGCTATCAGTGCGTTTGGTAGAGCCAGTGACCCGACCCGGCGATTCAAGATAGTCAAGTTTATGCTCCGCAGTCAACACGACAACCTGAACGTCGACATTGAAGCCATAGTAAAGCCCTTCATTTGTGAGGAGATGATTGAAGCACCAAGTCAGAGTCGTCTTTTTCAAGCCATCGCAGCGGAAGGGAAGCATCCGGCCGATGCCGTCGTTTATCCGAGCGTGGATAGTGAGCCAGGCGTGTGCGTCCTCATTGGATCAGATCAGCTGTGGAAATTGATGCCAAACACGAGTGAAGTAAAGTGGGACGAAGCAAATCCTGCGTTAGTCGCCATTAGCACAAGGATGGGCTGGACTCTCCAGGGCCCCTTATCCGGAGGTAGAAGCGCAAGTAAGAAAGCAAGTACTGAAGTATGTGTTCTTTGAACAGCTGCCTACGAAGACGACGAGGTCGCCTTCCCATTACAAAGATTTGGGACCTCGATACTATTGGAATAAGCGACACGCCAACGTCCCAGCGCGACGCAGATGTTTTACAAGAATACAACACTGCCGTTCTTCGAAAAGGACGCTATGAAGTAGCCATTCTAAAAAGACAGGACGTGCAAACACGGACACAAGAAATAAGTCAGGACACCACAAACGCCGAAGTAGCGTTACCCTGGAAATCGCCTCTTGTTGACATGGCTGAGAATCGAAAAGTGGCCCTTTCAAGGCTTCACGGACTTGTTAGGCGACTGTCTTCAAACGACGAAGCTATGAGAGCCTACGATAAAGCTATCAGGCAGTACGAGATGGATGGTCATGCTGAAAAAGTTGAGGATGTTCCTTCTCGTCCAGAGCGCATCTATTACATGCCACACCGAGAGGTGATCCGGGAAACATCTACGACGACAAGACTTCGCGTTGTCTTTGACGCATCATCGCACGCATCAGGAGCCTGCTCTCTCAACGAACAACATGAAAAAGGCCCTAATCTAAACGCCGACCTCATGAAGGTTTTGATCAGATTTCGTAGTAGAACAGCGCCGGCGAAAACAACAGACCAGACGAGGAGAAGGACACGTAACACAACAACACAACAACAGACCAGACGAGGCGGAACAGACCAGGCGCCTCGTCTGGTCTGTTGTTTTCGCCGGCGCTGTTCTACTACGATTATGAACCAACTAGCCCAAAAGTACATTTTGACACGATCAGATTTCGCCTTTTCGCCATCGGAATGACAGCAGACGTGCAGAAGGTGTTTCTACAAATCGGCATTCGTGAAGAAGATAGAGATGCTCTTCGTTTCTTGTGGTTTGAAGGGTTACCTTCAGCAAGCAGACCACTGCCCAAACTACAAGAAATGAGAATGACTAGAGTTCCATTCGACACCTCTGCAAGCCCTTTTCTGTTATCCGCAACTTTGAAGTACCATTTCAATCACATCTAACAGATTTATCCAGAAACAGCTACCAAACTAAAAGCAAGCTTCTACGTCGATGACCTAGTTTTCGGTGCTTCAACTGCGCAAGAAGCCTTAAAACTCTACGAAGAGACGAAGGACATAGTGGAGCTGGCTTTGGAATGAAAATTCAAAAGTGGCCAACAAGCTGCGGCCTCTTGAGAGACAAACTCAAACAAGCGGGAGACAGAACGTCCACTGAGGAGGTTTCCCGATCTAAAGTCCTTGGACTGTCCTGGAATTACAATGACGACACCATTACAGTGAACTTTGAATGTCTGACAGAAATTGTAAATGCAGGACTTAGTACGAAAAGAACTGTCCTCCAGACCTCATCACGAATTTTCGACCCCTTGGGACTGCTGACACCGTTCACCATCCGAGTTAAAGTACTCTTTCAGAAGATATGGATGCAAGGGCTTGCCTGGGAAAGTGTTCTCCCCGAGACGTTGAAAATCGAGTGGGACAAGTGGGTTGCCGAACTTCAAGACATGAACTTTCGAACCAAGAGGAATCAACTAGGCAACCTCGGCTGTAATAACAACATTTCACAGCTACACATCTTCACAGACGCTAGCCCCTGTGCCTATGGAGCGGTGGCGTACCTGTGACTCGAAGACAGTTCCGGAAATGTTCAAATCCAGCAGCTCCTCGCTAAATCGCGGGTTGCTCCAATCAAGGGACTTACTTTACCACGTCTTGAACTCGTCGGTGCGCTCCTCGGAGCTCGACTTCTCAATCTACTCCTAGACACAGTGCCCTCCAGAAATATAGAATACTTTTGCTGGACGGACTTACGAATTTGCCTGAGTTTGATAAAGTCCACAGCTACCAAGTGGAAGCCCTTCGTTTGTAACAGGGTAATTGAAATTCAAGGCCTCACAGACCCGAGTAATTGGAGACATTGCTCTGGAAAAACAAATCCAGCCGACCTAGTCACAAGAGGTGTATCTGCACATCACCTTTGGGCGAGCAACTTATGGTGGCATTGACCTGACTGTCTAGCTGGCCCCCAAGAAGCGTGGCCGGCCCGCGAAGCTATTCCTAATGAGTCATCAGATGAGTTACTTGGAGAAAAGAACAGCGAGGAAGCAACCATTTTGGCCTGCCAGTGCTCACCTACAGAGCCGCTTTTCGACCGCAACAAGTAGAGCAGCTGGATACGAGTTGTGAGCATCACAGCTTGGATTCTCAGATTCATTCACAATTGTCGAGTCCACAACAACCGCCGTCTAATGGGCCCACTCACCACCGCTGAGATAAAAGATGGTGAGTGTACATGTATGAAGAATGCCCAAGCAGCAGCATTTGACATCGAACTTGCTGCCTTGTCAAAGGACAAACCACTACCTAAGGCGTCCCGCATTCGTGATCTGCATCCATTCCTACACAATCACGGGATTTTGAGGATCAAGACCCGGCTTGACAACATGAAAGCATCAGAAGACGTGAGGTGTCGAATCTTGCTACCAGCTGACCACCTTGAACTTAACTAATCGTCGACAGCACGCACCGGCGCCTGCTTCACAGTGGGGTAAACGATACCCTTTCGGAGCTGCGCGAGTGTTTTTGGGTGATTAAGAGCCGCCAGTGTGTAAAAAAAGGTGATCTCTAGGTGCAAAGTGTGTGCAAGATTCAAGATCCAACCTGCCTCAGCCCCTACCACACCGCTGCCGATCGACATGGTGGAGAGATCGCACCCATTTCAAGTTGTGGGTGTTGACTTTACCGGTTCTGTTTTTGTTAAGGGAACCAGTGCTGTGAAAGCATACATCGTCATTTTTACGTGTGCCGTCGTTTGTGCTATCCACTTAGAGGTGTGCAGTGATATGACTGCAGGGTCATTTTTAATGGCTTTCCGTCGGTTTGTGTCGCGACGTGGCTTGCCTAGTGTTGTTTATTCCGACAATGCTTTAGCCTTTCGCGCTGCCAGTCGTGACTTAAAAGTGATGTAACGAATTTTGCGCAGCTTCCCAGTGCAAGACTGTTGCTCTACTAACCACATTACCTGAAAATTCATTGCAGAACGCGGTCCGTGGTGGGGCGGATTTTGGGGAAGGATGATTCGCACTGTTAAAAGCTGCCTGCGGAAAACTCTAGGCAAAGGATGTTTCAATTTAGAGCAGCTTACTACCATGCTTACAGAAGCAGAGAATGTAGTGAATTCTAGGCCACTAACCTACCTTTCCTCTGAAGCTACTGAACCGGTTGTACTTACACCGTCACATTTTCTAACAGGTAGGAAGTCTACTGCACTGCCTAGTACTAATACGGCTGAAACATCCGGAAGTCATTCCGATTTTTTTAAAGCATTGGAGGTACAGGCAGCAAAGAGTAAATGATTTTTGGAGATGTTGGTATAAAGAATACCTTCTGTGTCTGAGAAGTGCACACATCAGGGAAGTACAGCCTAGCAACCAGTTTAAGGTTAACGATGTAGTCGTCATTAAGGAAGACAAGGGGCCCATGACATTTTGGAAAACTGGTAGAGTAACTGCTGTGTACTTATCTAGGGATAATCATGTTAGAGCATGTAAGATCGTCTTGGCAGGAGGTGCGGAAGTTACAAGGCCGGTACAACTGTTGTGCCCGTTGGAGTTGGGCGATTGAACTTTGTCGGGCGCGGAGAATGTTATAAATTGTTTGAACCACCCGCGGGAATGTCACGCGCATGGAAGGACTTTCAGGAAGGAAGACGAGGAAGTGAATGAAAAGAGAATACGGTTTGAAACATGGATGCTGGGTTTTGCGTCTCTTTCCTCTGGCGCCTTTAGATGCCGAAGCGCGGTTGCTCCACAATCTTTATAGCTTGAATACTTTCGGAACGACGGCGGTCTTGCCCTCGAGGTATTCCATAAGGCCTCTGAGTTCCGGGTCGGATCGCTGTCGTTCAGCGAAGTCGTCGGCACTTATGGTTACCCAGAAGCAGTCATCATCCTGGTCGTCTTGCGGCGACGAGTCCGCGTGGGGCACGAGACAGGCAGTCGGCGTCAGAGTGTTTTCCTCCGGACATGTAAACGACGGTAATGTCGAATTCTTGAAATCTTAGGCTCCACCGTGCGAGTCGACCTGAAGGGTCCTTCAAGTTAGCAAGCCAACACAAGGCGTGGTGGTCGCTCACAACTTTGAAGGGCCTGCCGTACAGGCAGGGGCGAAACTTGGATGTAGCCCAGATAATGGTAAGACACTCCTTTTCTGTTGCGGAATAGCTGACTTTTTCCTTAGATAGCGACCGGCTAGCATAAATGATAACCATTTCCATTCCGTCAGTCCTTTGCACAAGGACGGCGCCGAGCCCTACGCTGCTTGCGTAGGTGTGGATTTCCGTATGGGCGTATTCGTCGAAATGCTCAAGTATTGTAGGCGTGTGTAGGCGTCGTTTCAATTCTTGAAATGCTTGAAGTTCCGCCGCTTCCCACTTGAATTCGACGTCGGTCTTCGTGAGTTGCGTCAGTGGCTCGGCGATCCATGAAACTTCCTTGATGAAACGTCTGTAATATGCGCACAAGCCCAGCAATCGGCGTACGGCCTTCTTGTCGGTGGGCGGCTGGAAGGCAGCAACCGCAGCTGTTTTCCGCGGGTCAGGGCGAACTCCAGACTTGCTAATGACATGACCCAAGAACAAGAGTTCGTCGTACGCGAAGCGACACTTCTCTGGCTTTAGGGTGAGTCCGGAGGTCTTGATTGTTTGAAGTACAGCTTCAAGACGCTGGAGGCGTTCGTCGAAGTTTGAGGCAAACACGACAACGTCATCCAAGTACACAAGGCACGTCTGCCCCTTCAATCCTGCGAGGACGGCGTCCATAACACGCTGGAACGTCGCAGGTGCCGAGCAAAGACCACAGGGCATGACCTTGAACTCGAAGAGGCCGTCTGGTTTTAAAAAGGCGGTCTTCTCTCGGTATCTCTCGTCGACTTCGATTTGCCGTCGTACGCCAGGAAATCCAGCAATTTCTGGGAGCACCGGAACCAGCGCAGCCTGAGCCACACGCTATCAGCTACGCAACCGCAGCCCTCCGTAACGCACCCCCTTACCGCCGACGTCAAGAGGCCGAAGCACAGCTATTCCGCCGCCAGACACCACCGCCGCCACCACCGACGTCAGAGCGCCCGCCGGCCGGCCAGCAATACACATCGAGGAAAACTGACGTTCGGCGCGCCCCAGACAACCGCCCGCTCTGCTACCACAGCGGGGAAGCCGGCCACACCTACCGGCGCTGCCAGTACCGACAGATGGGACTACGTGGTTTTGCCGTCAACGCGCCGTGTCCACAGCGGGGTGAACGAGCTCACGACATCGCTGACTACCTTGCAGGAGCGCAGTGGATGCCCAGCACGTCCACGAGATGTCACGGGGTCGTGACGTCGGCGAAGACAGCAGTCGGCGCGTTCAAGGTGAAACTTTATTTGGCCGAACTTGTGGCCGGGAAATGAAAACTCAAACTACAGCAATACACGCTGTACACTGATAGCGGCGAACAGGGCATCGGCCGTCAATAAACTGCTCATGGCTTGGACGCGCCGTCTTTTATACATCACGCATCGATCTTTCCAGTCTTATCACTGGGGGTCGCGCAAGCTCTGGAATAATCTAGACTATTCGCGTCCTGCGCTCAATCTTAACAAAGTGATCTACTGCAATCGCTAAGCATCTCGAAGACTGCGGCGAGATCAGCGTCGAGCGTTGTTAAGTGTCGTTGCTGGTCAAACTCGAATACATCAAAATAAAACAAGAAGCGGGCGTGGCAATATTCTGTGATGAGTACATTACGAAAAGCATTTTCAATGGCGCTGCAGCCTAAAGACATGTACTTGTATTATCTTTGTTCTAACAGGTATTGTTAACCCCCCACCCCAACACCCCGAAAATAATTTCTGCCTACGCCCCTAATGCACACATATTCGATTCGAGATTTGAAGAAAGCTTTTTCTTTATTCGTATTCACAAATTTCAATATCCGCACACCCGAAACAGCGAATTCTGCACTTCTTCACTTTCAGCAACAGCAAGACCTTCTCAGTGTTAGCAACCACAAGCAATCGCATGAATGTCCTTATTGCATGATTGCTTGCATAGCTACAATTGTGAGCCATGGCCTAATGTGTTCCCAGGTAGTACGCTGCATTACAAGAAAAACGTTTATATCTTTCACCTTGCATGACGCGAAGCACATGGGCCGTCAAAATAAGTTGCTGTCGTTCTGCAGTGCGCAATCAGAGGCTGAGATGAGTGGGTCCACCGCTTGAAAAACGTGAAACAGCATGCGTCAAAGACAATCACGATGTTTGTGTGAAACGGTGCATGAAACTGGACAATGCAGAGAAAACGCGAATTAACAAGTAGCGCGGGCAAGCGTGTAGACTATGCTACGTAAGGCATATGGGCGCCGCCATCATGGGCTGTTAAACTAATGTTTTCTTATTTTTCTATCCCCTGACGAGAACCGATAAAGTCGGGAAACGCCGAATGCACCAACCCAACAGTTTTCATATGTATACGCCCACCGTAACAGTGCTCGCTTAGTTGTTCAGGATAAAACACGGCAAGCATGGCGGCACCGAAACCCGTCTGTAAAATAGTATAATGTTTGTTTTCCCCTATTCGTCGTGTTCCGTGTGCTGCTCAACACAGGCGTTATGAATATTTGTCCCCAAGTGACCGAGCTGTCGACCTTTCTGCTTGTATAACTGTCCTGCGGCACGATATGAGCTAAGGTAGACCTGCATCTACATCAGTGTATTATACATATTGCCACGCCCGCTTCTGCTTTTATTTTGATGTGTTCGAGTTTGACCAGCAAGGACGGTTATCAACGCTCGACGCTGGCCCCGAAGCAGTGTTCGAGAAGCTTCACGATTCTGGTAGATCGTTTTGTTAAGATTGCGCGCCGCACGCGAATGTTCCAGCGTTGTCGAGAGATAACGCCGCCACCAGCGATATTGCTGGAAAGTTCCATAGCACCTGTATAAAAGCCGA
Source organism: Rhipicephalus sanguineus (assembly GCF_013339695.2). Classification (NCBI taxonomy): domain Eukaryota; kingdom Metazoa; phylum Arthropoda; class Arachnida; order Ixodida; family Ixodidae; genus Rhipicephalus; species Rhipicephalus sanguineus. The sequence continues at coordinate 2,149,756 of NC_051181.1, forward strand.
CGCGCTTGACCGCTTGTCAGTTGATCGACGGACGACGCCCTGTTCGCCGCTATCATTGTACAGCGTGTATTGCTATAGTTCTAGTTCTAATTTTCCGGCCACAAGTTCGGCCAAATAAACAGTTTCATCCTGCAAACGCCGACTGCTGTCTTCGTCGACGTCACGACCACGTGACAATATTGTGGTCGTGACAAAATGGCTGTACACAGTAGTCCACTGTTAAATGGAAGATCAGAGCGCGTGGCCGCCGCCGGCTACAACGACCTTTACGCAGCCGGTGTTGCGTATTCGACGGCACAACGAGATTCGCTCGGTGGATTTCATGAACAACGGTTGCGTCGTCCGCGATGCCGGGCAACGCTCACTGATCAAGTTTCCACTCTCTGTGATGTCCTCCGCCCCTCGCCGATCGTCGTGCCGTGACGATTGCCTCGTCCGCCAAGCCGAGCACCTCTCTCCGACCGGGGCTTCACCCGTCCGTGATGTCCTCGTGCCCCTAGCCGATCGTGGACCCGCGTCCCTGAACTTCGCTGCCGGATCCCCTCTACTCCTACTCTTTCTTATTATTCTTTTAATCCTTCCTTATCCCTCCCCCCTGAGAGCTACTGCTGAGGTGTCATCCACTGAGATAGACAGTTGCGGGGCTCACATTTTTCTTCCCTTGCTGGTTTTTTATTTTTAAGAATCCCTTCCCCCCAGAACGACCGCGCGTAATTGTCTAACGCACGACCAACACGAAGGCCAGAAAACGAATCTGGCTTTATCCCTGCGAAACACGCTTCCGTCGCTCGCTTTTCACAAAAATCGGCCGTGTATCTGCGTGCTCCGTTTCAAATGCCGTCTAAAGACGATAGAGGAGACGCTGCGTGAGATATGGACGCCATCTGGCAATACGTCGGGAAACATGAGCTTGTGCAGAGGCTCTCCTTCCTGCGTGGCAGAGGGCGTTCGTCGGCGCGCATAGCATGGCATTTTTTGCGCAGCCGCATTTTCAGCGCAGCTTAAGAAACTAGGGTCTTTAGAATTACGTATCTATGTATTTTCTATTAAAAGAACACACCACCTAATACTTACCTAATGATGTTGCGCCTCATATATGCGTAATATTTACTTTTTGATCGACAACGTTCACACGTATGAACAGCCGTACCAGTTTAAGATGGGTGGGCGGTAAGCAAGTGGTTCAACTTTGGCCGGGTGGCTAAATCGGGTGACAGACAAGCAGAAAGAGAGACAGACAGATATACAGACAGACCAAAATTTCTGCGTTTAAGTACCCCAAGAAAGACTATCGTCTCTAAAAAGAAAAGCGAGCGACGGACGTTTAGTCAATGTTGAGATTGAGACAATCGGTGCCCTGGACACACAGGAACGCACGTAGGGACGCACGTCAAGCATAACTGCGCAGAGAGCACCGAGGACGGCGCACTTTCGACGCGTGAACGTTTTGCATCGCGCGTGAATAGCGGTCGGCGCGAGAACACATGGTTCCACTCGACGAAAGAGCACAAAGCACTACTCGCAGCGCGTACTGTGCGCTAGCGGGAAGTTCGTCGCAGCCCGCGGTGGCGCCGTTCAGCCGACGCGCTCATCGACGTTCCATTTAGCAGTGGACCGCTCAGTATATACAACGATAACACCTTACACAGAAAACAAACTCCTACAAAAAAGAAAAGAAAGATAAAACGAGCACTTGCCTGGTACATTTGTGATGACAAGATCGCTGACCGCCCACAAAGGCGCATAATACACCGCAATGGCATGGTTGAACCTCGACGTATACATTTTCGAGAGCGTACAGCCGCTTTCTCTCAGAAGAGGCATCGCTACCGCACAACGTACCAGCGGAATCTTAGATCACACCACGCACAAAAGCAGTCACACGTATACGTTAACAAATTGCTACGCGCGAACAAGAACCGCAAAATACGCCACACCACTACCGCCGACGAGTCTAAAAGAGCAATGACGCTGCTTCCGGCTTCCCGGCTTATAGCGCGCCACGTGAACACACTTGAGCTTAGCGTCATCACGTGACTTCCGGTTGCCTATGGCATCTTCGACAAATGGCACTAGCCACGGAGCGAGGGAGGGAGCGCATAGCTCTCGCCATCTCCCGCACTCCTCGTTGTGTGCTCCTCGCTCTAGCGGCGGACTGGGAGTCGGCAGATAGGGCCTACCTCCTTGATCTGGTTAAGGCGAAAGCCTTAGATGCCTAATCAAACACGAAACTTGACCGCCGGCGTCCCGCGTCGGTGGCGTCAACACGAGTGATGCAGAAACTCATCATCACGTGATGACGTCGTATGGTGACGTCATCATGACGTTACATATCGCCCAAATTTGTGACGTCACCACACGACATCGTCGCTTTGTCCTCATTGATCGGTGGGCCAATCACGAAGGCAGTGCAAAAAGGTGCAGAAAGCTTTCGCAGGGGAGCGGCGGAGGCTGAATACACCGACTGAAGAAAAAGAAGGAGAAGATGGCCTTCGAGTCGTCTTAGTCGATAGCGTAAGGGCCCCCCTGAGTTGTTTCATTGCGGCATTAGTAGGAGTACAGTGTATGTAGTGCACTTATTGCCATGCACGGGATGAGCCAAACTGGGGCAGCTTGCGAGCCCACAGTGTATACATGGAAATCGCGGCTTCCTAGGAACTCTCTTACCTTTCTCGTTTGGTAGTGATGTGCTAGCATTAGAGCTGTGCACGGACCGTATTTCCGAGCCCGAGCCCGGCCCGGGCCCGCTGACATTGTCGAAGGCCCGCCCGAGCCCGACGGCAAAGGGCTGCGAGCCCGCCCGGCCCGGCCCGACGTACGAAAACACAATCCCGGGCCCGCCCCGGCCCGGCCCGGCTTTTTGAAGGTTCGCTGCGAAAGCAAAACATCGTTTTCCAGTACTTTGACGTTTCATTGAGCATAGCAAATGTGATCGAGCGACACACGACCAACAGTCTCTATTACACAGATTACAAATTGTCGTGCAAATACAGCAAGCAAGTAGACGGCCTCATACCAGCAACAATGAAGTTCGCTCGCCAAAGCCGTCACGTGTATGGGGTTTGCCCATGCAAGCGTTAGCTTGCACGAAGGCGATCTACGTCGGGTCGCTCGTCGCTGTCGCGTACATTTTCACTCATATGGGATTTGGCCTTAAATCTAACGCGAACAGTCGCGTGGCGCCGCCACTAGCTCAGGTGGCGCCACTTCTCTGTTTCTCTGAGTGCAACAGAGGCAGTGCTTTACCTGCTCCCCTTTTGTTTAAAGTAGCGAATGGAAAGGAAAACCGGTAAAGGGCGGTCGCGAAAAAGGCGCCGTATGCGTGCTGGAAAACAATTCCCGCTCATTCTCTATATTTCGGGCTTGAGTCGGGCTTTGCGCCGGGCCCGAGCCCGGCCCGATAAAACTCCAAGTAGCCCGAGCCCGGCCCGGACCCGAGGTGAAAATACGTCGGCCCGCCCGAGTCCGGCCCGCGGACCGGGTCGGGCTCGGGCTTTCGGGCTACCCGGAGCCCGTGCACACCTCTAGCCTAGCTTTACTGTTACTCATGCGCGCCCCCTTAAAGCGTGACATTTGTGTCCCTCCGAAGTTTGCGCTTTCCTTTTACAAATGCTTCTTCGGAATCAATTAACACGAAAAAATTTTGGCGGGCACTTTATGGCCTATTCGGGACCAGTAATGATTTTTTACAGGTTTGCCTTGTTGGGATGTTGTTGAAGAGTTAACTTCCGTAATGTTTATATGAGCTGACTGATTAGTACCTCAAACAATTATTGTTGTGGCACATCTTGTTTAATCAACACCACTGAGGCCGTTGATGCTTTTACATGAAAAGTGCATTACGCAGCTACATTTTCCAATGCACACACATAAGCAAGTGTGTCGTGAAACTTTGTGCATGAATATGTCGAACGCCCTTTTCTTGATTTCACACCCTCAAGAGAGGAAGTTCAGCCCTACACCCTACAAAGAGGGCGTATTGTGGCAAATTGGGTGCTTCGAGTCTGTATCGAAGGATCTAAATTAAAAAAAAACACCATTTTAACACCCTTAGGGGTGTGAAAGTGTTTAGTGTATAGGCGTGGGACCACCACCACCAAAGCCGCCTGATTTTTATAATAAAGTTTTCTCCTCCTCCCGATATGATGGAATGGTCCGCTGCAGTCGGCGCGTAGATCCTCTGGCCATTGTGATAGCAATGTAAGCGAATCCTGAAGAGGGCATCTTATATATTTTATTCAGTGGTTGCACGAGGTTGCGCACGTTTCAGAGTGCTTTCGTCGCCATTCGCAAACTGTTCAGAATGTTGCAAACGTGCAAACTGTCTGCAGTACGACAGCTGCAAATCTGTCGCATTTTGGCTCTTCTTTCAGCAAACTTATTCCAAAAGCATCAACACCACAAAACGTTGGTGCATGGCAACGAAGTACACTCACTGTAACATAAGTACGGCGTGATGAGCACCGTCTTTTGCGAATACCGCCCTTTTTTGGAACCTCGAAATATAGCTGATACCCTAGCACCTTGTTGCTTACATAAACATCTACGGCCTAATGAGAAGTTTTGAAACAATGCTCTATTGCTCTTAGGACAGGGCACGACCAGAGTTCTTGTTTTGAAGGGGGGGGGGTGTCACGAGGACATACGAGAATGCCTTAAAAGTGCACTGCAAAGTGTGATGGCGTATAATGTGCTCTGTGCCGGTTACAAGCGTTGAAGTGTACAAAATAAGCGCGGAGGTAAAGGCCCCGTGGTAAGAACATCCACAGCTCGAAGCTGTATCGGCGACCATCGGAATGGCCACATAAATTCGAGCAGCAACTCTCATGGTGTACTAAATTCTGTAATGGAGACAATACTGAAGCGCGCATTCTGCCTACGTCGAGGTATGCAGGATTGAGGTACACAACGGTTACAAATTCATTAGTGATACTTAACGCACCGTAGGGTGGGGAGAACATGCTGAGGCGTACACAGCTCTTGCAATTTTCTTATGGCGTTTTTAACTAGGACATTCGCAGCGGCCTCCAAAATCCGGGAGCGAGCACCTGCATTGCACCAAGCCGTATCTGCTAGTGAAACACGCGAATATGCTCCACGTGCGATTACACCGCATGTGCATAAATCGCACACATCGCGTTGCCCAACCCGAAAACTATTCCTGCTTCTGTTCTGTACGTTTCCATGGCAACCTTGGTTGCCGCTGAAAAGCGCGACCAATGGCGCGATCTTGTACGCGTTCCTAAAACGGACGGAGGCGGTCCATCCGTTTGAGTCGCACGCGATTGGTCAATGTGAGCCGTGACGAGCGCCGCAATATTAATTGTCACGTAAGCCGTGGCGTCACGTGTCTGCTTTCGGACGGAGGTGAAAGAACGGTTAGACACATCGTCCGCAACGAAACGAATGGGTTAAAATGGCTGCCAGACGGCTTGGATTGGATTGAAACGCAGGCTTCCACTTCACTGATTGGCTGTTTGGTTCCCCTCGTACTCGCGAACCAGTTTGTGACGTAAAGCACGGACCGCCTCCGTCCGTTTTAGGAACGCGCACAAGATCGCGCCATAAGGTTGTTCGCAAAAATGACGGAAGTGACGTAACATCGGCGTTAAATGAAACCTGAACAGTGGCAAGCATTTGCAGTGGTATAGTGCCCGCCGTGCAGTTTTCAGCATGGACAGGCCCGTGCTGCCGAGCCGAATGCGTGCGCCTGTCCATGGTAATCACTGCGCGAGTCCGCTACTTGGCAGAAGAGCGATTGAGAGCAATCCGACGCCGAGCGAGCTGCTCCGAAACGACCAGTGTACCCGCTCGAAATCGACTAGTGAAACACGAAATCTTCGCCGCGGGGCAAGAAATCCTCCTCCTGATGAACCAGTGAAAAACGCCATTAGACGCCGTATAATGCCCTGCTACAACACCCTTCCCCGCAGTTAAGAAACACTGCATTTACCGCTTTATTTGTGCTCCCATTTCATGCACCAGCAGCAAGAAATCATGAAGTCATCCCTGCTGATGGTTCTTGTCCTCGGTGCCTGCTACTTTTTGCCGAGCTGCCACAGTGCACCCACGTTCCTTCGCTGGGTCGCGCTCAGAAAATTTCTTGGTGGGGAGTTTCTGAAGCTGGGACGGCTTGCGCAGCGCCTTGACCAGGTAAGCAAGTGCGTGCCCAACTACGTCTACAAACATGACGGCCCGCGCTATTGTTGCTCGGCGGTTCATAGTTGCGAGGACCCCATCACGGCGGCCACATTTCAACGGCGGCAAGATGGAAATAACCAAGCACTACGTTTTAAAAAAGCTATAAATACTGCAGCGTAGCTGCATTTTAATGATTAGCAAATATTAACAACCCTTGTGACTGCAGCAAGGCTTCTTGTGAGAAGCTGTTGCTTAGATAGTTATTTTTAAACAAAGCAGATGCCTCCCGGCACTTTCGCACTGGGACGCGGATGAGGCGGCAGTGTTGTGTTCATTTTGTTTAGTTTTTATTATTGTAACGCGGCGCTGCAAGAGCGCGAAAGAAGAACGAAGAAATACAACGGGCTCGATGGATTTGGTGATCGGCAGCATCTGACCGTCCCTTGTATTTTGCCTGCCACTTCATTGACTTCATTGTAAATAAACCCATATCATCCGTAACAATATTATCGCCTCACGCACATACAGAAATAAAAAGAGCAAAAACACGTACACAAAGAGAAATGAACACAAAAGGGGAGTAGTAAAATAAGACAACATCAGAAATATTGAAGGGGAATAAAAAATTAGATTGCATATGTACAACTATGCGGAAAGACGGAGAAGAAAAGACTTTGTACATTGTGCCATACTATGTCAAAACAGTGCAAAGCTCGGATAAAAACAGTGACTGTGGACTATGAAAAACGTCAAGATCAAGAAAATTAATGTTATAAAGACTTTGTATTCTGTGAACGGTAGAGTGTTGGAAAAAGCAGGCGGGTACATGAAACGGTCTGTTCTCTCTGGTTAACTTACGCGGAATTCGAAAATTGACACAATTGAGAAGTACAGGGCAGGATGTGATACCGTGGAGTAGCTTGTAAAGAAATAAGGGATCAGAACGATTTCGTAGGCAGTGAAGTGATGGCAGTGATAATGATTCAGCAGTATTTGAACGAGATCCAGAGTCATTTTTGTCAAAGCGATGGTTACAACAGTTTCACTGTTGAGTTGTAAATGTTAATGTTGTATTAGAGATGACAACATTTCTATGTATCAAACGCAATTGTACTCTGCAATATGTGCAATATGTTCATGCTCACGTTGTTATCTGTATGCCCACCTGCCTTGGTCTCCAAGTGAGACTGGCAGTATTGAAAATAAATAAATAATAAATAAATAAATATATGCTGAGGAATTTTTTCTGGACTCGTTCAATGGTGTTACCGCTGAATTGAGCAATGCCATTCCATATCACGGACGCATACTCAAGTTGTGGAAGACATATTGCCGTGTACAATTTGTGTAGGGCCATGAGAGACCTGAATTCTCGAGATATTCTACAAACACATCCGAGAGAACGAAGGCCCCGCACAGCAGTACGCTTAACGTGAGAAGAAAACTTTAACGCGCTGTCAACAACAAAACCAAGATCACTGATTTCATAAACCTACATAACGACACAAAATTGACAGAGTATTGAAATGACACGCTAGATGTTTTGCGAGTGATAGACATGAATTTTGTCTTTGAGGTATTCAGAGAAAGGTTATTGCCGTTGCACCATTCGGAAAAAGAACACAAATTCGACTGCAGCAAGCGACAGTCGTTAACTGAATGAATTTCCTTAAAAATCTTGATGTCATCGGCATACAAGAGGACAGAAGAATTACGAATGGCGAAAGAAACCTCATTAACGTAAATTAAAAATAGGAGTGGGCCTAATGCCAACCCTTGTGGGGCCCCACTAGTTATTTATACAAAGAAGACGTTTGGCTATTTATCTATTGAGCAGATAGCTCTGCAGGAGATTCACAACCGACAAGTCAACATCAAAGTGCGCAAGTTTGACCATAATCAATGTGTAGCTGACTACGTCAAAAGCCTTGCTCAGGTCACAGTAGATTACGTCAACCTGTCCTCTCTGAGAAATAGGTTTGGAGATCTGCGTCATGAAACTAGCAAGATTTGTGGTAGTTGAGCGGCGAGCGAGAAAACCATGTTGATTAGAAATTAATGAGTTTTTCACACTAAGAGACAATACTTTGTAAAGAGCCAGTTCGAAGATCTTCGATGTGGCACATAGTAGAGAAATCGGGCGATAATTAGAAACGTCTGTTTTAGAGCCCGACTTAAATACTGGGAAAACACGAGCAGTTTTCCGCATGCTAGGCAATGTGGAAGTGTCCAGGCAGTTATTAAATATCGTAGTTAGTACTGGGACAAATATGCTACTATGGGATGCGGAGTCTGTGAAGGACGGATCCCAACATAAAACGAAACAATGTTTATTAACGTAGTAGCAGCAGCAGGACAAGCATGCCGATGCTGCGCTTCGGAAGGTTAGAGAAACAAACATGAAACCAAGCTTGGTAGCTTGGGTTATATAGCCAGCGGCGGTGACGTAAGCCTCCGGTGAAACTGCGTGGCGCTGTCTTTTATCGGAAGCGTGTTGCAGCAAGTAGCTGTGTCACGCCGGGCTAATCAGTGACGAGACGGAGGCTGCGTAGGTCTGTGCGCAGTGGTCGCCACATCACCTCCCCCCCCCCCCCGTGGAGTGCAGAGCCATCAGGGTCTGTAGAAAATCTGGGAGGCGTACCAGACGTCCAGAGCGTGTCGTGAAAGGAGCGAGCTGCGACGTCGGTGGCTGTGGAAGGACGCCAGTTGAAAGAGTGGCGCTGCCAGGTTCGTTCGTCGCGATGTATGCGGGCTTGAGTCGGTCAATCGAGACGCGGATGTCGTTCCCGTTCAAGCGCAAGGTGAAGTTCTTGTCGTCGCGATGGATGACTAGATAGGGTCCGCTGTAGGGTGGCTGGAAGGCCGGCGGACGGTGTCGTCGCGGAGGAAAGCATGCGTGCACGATGCTAGCTCTTTGAACACAAAAGGTGTGGGCTTGCTATGGTGGGCTGCAGGGGACGAGCGTAAGGCAGCGATGGTGCGTCGGAGCCGGGCGACGAAGTCGGTGGGGTCTGACGTCGTAGTGCTGGATGGCAGAGCTGCGAGAAATTCACCTGGCAGACGGAGTGGTTCCCCGTAGACGAGCTCTGCTGGCGTAGCATGGATGTCCGGCTTGAAGGTGGCGCGAAGACCGAGGATGACAGCTGGGATGGCCTCGAGCCAGGTTGAGTCCGGGTGGCACATAATGGTGGCTTTGAACTGTCGGTGAAAACGCTCGATCATTCCGTTGGCGCAGGGATGGTAGCTCGTGGTCCTCAAGCGTTCAAACCCGATGGTCAATCGCAGGAGCATGAATAGGTGAGACTCAAACTGTCGCCCTTGGTCGGTGGTTACGTGACTGGGAGCGCCGAAACGGGCAATCCAGCCGGAGAAGGCCGAGGCGACGTCTTCCGCGGTGATTCCCTCGAGGGGCCATGCCTCTGGCCATCGAGTGTAGCGGTCGATGGTGGTGAGGCAGTAGCGGTAGGGTCCTGCCGGGGGAAATGGTCCTATGATGTCGAGTTGGACGTGCTCGAACCGACCTGAGGGCTGAGCGAATGCTCCGAGTGGGGACGTGACGTGCCTGGTGATTTTTGCACGTTGGCAGTGAATGCAGGAGCGCGCCCACGTGCGACAATCCCGCTACATGGAGGGTCAGACATAGCGGCCAGCCACGAGGCGTGTAGAGGCACGTATGCCGGGATGGCTGAGGTTGTGGAGGTTGAAAAGACCACGCGATGGCACAGGGGTACGTAGGGCCTGCTTCGTCCTGTCGACATGTCGCAGCAGATAGTTCTTGCCGACCCTGGAATGGGGACTTCTTTTAGCTGAAGTGAGGACGTGCCCTTGAGAAGTTCCTGCAGCTCGGCGTCCGTGGTCTGAGTCTCGGCGAGTATGTCTGCTGTTATTTGCACCGAGCTGATGGTGGCCACACGTGAAAGCGCATCGGCGACCATGTTGTCTTTCCCGCTGATGTGTTGGATGTCGGTGGTGAACTGTGCAATGAACGAGAGTTGGTTCTGCTGAACAGGCGGGAGTTTATCGCGACGTTGAGAGAAGGCGTACGTTAGAGGTTTGTGGTCGGTATAGATGGTGCAGTGCTGCGCTTCGAGAACGTGGCAAAAGTGCTGCACTGCTTCGTATATCGCCAGAAGTTCTCTGTAGTAAGCTGGCGAACGGGCAGCGGTCGTGGTTTCGTCGGTGAAACTGGCCATTGAAGTGCTCACCTTCCGAGCTGAGAGTTTCCTAGAAATGAATGCCAACGGGTGCCAGGTGTTGTCCACGCGTTGCATCAGGGCGGCGCCGACGGCGAAACCAGAGGCGTCCGTGAAGAGTCCCAAGGAAGCGTCTGGGACAGGGATGGGAGAGGAGCGTGGCGGTACAGAAAGCAGTCTTGCATTCCTCAAAAACTTGCATCAAAGTCGGTGTCCACGTGACGGGTTGGTTTCCACGTAGACCAGCAGGACATCATGAAGGGGCGCCTGGTAGTCGGCGGCGTGCGGTAAGAAGCGCCTATAGAAGTTCAGCATGCCGAGGAAACGGCGAAGGTCTTTAGCGGTGGTGGGTTGAGGGTACTTTTGCAAGTCAGAGATGCGATCAGGCAGGGGTCGAGTTCCCTCTGACGAAACTTCGTGGCCGACGAAATGGACAGTGGAAGCGCCGAGCGTGCTCTTCTGGACGTTGACGAGCAGGCCGTGGTCGTCGAGGCGTTGGAGCAACAGACGAAGGTGCCCGTGGTGTTCTTCGGCGTCACGTGAAAAGATCAATATGTCATCAAGATAGACGAAGCAGAAGTCGAGGCCACGGACGACTTCGTCAATGAAGCGCTGAAAGGTTTGCCCAGCGTTCCTAAGGCCAAAACTCATGAAGGGAAACTCGAACAAGCCAAACGGGGTGATTATTGCAGTTTTCGTGACGTCGTCCGGGTTGACTGGTATCTGCGTGTAAGCCTTCACCAAGTCTAGCACGGAGAAGACGTGGTAGCCATGAATGCGATGGGCGAAGTCCTGTATGTGGTGGACTGGGTACCTGTCCGGGATGGTGCGTGCGTTGAGGGCGCGGTAGTCCCTACATGGTCGCCAGCCAGCTGCCTTCTTCGGGACAAGGTGAAGTGGCGAGGCCCATGGGCCGTCGGAGCGACGGGCGATGCCTTCTCGGAGCATGGCTTCGAACTCTGCCTTGGCTATGCGCATGCGGTCTGGGGCCAGGCGACGGGCTCGGCAAAAAACGGGGGGGCCTGGAGAGGTCCGGATGTAGTGCACGGTGGTGGGCTGCACTTTGCGTGGGAGTCCGCTTGGGCTCGTCAAGCCGGGAAACTCGGCGAGGATGGCATGGTACGGCGTGTGATCATCGACACTCTGGACCTTGATGCTTGGCTGTTGGGCGGTCGTTCGCTGGCCTGGTGTGGAGTGTCCCGTTGTCGCGTCGATGAGCCGGTCGTTGCGGCAGTCCGAAAGGAGGTTGTAGTGAGCCAGGAAGTCTGAACCGATGATTGGCTCGGCGACGTCGGCGATGACAAAGTTCCAGTGAAGGTCGCGGCGTGAGGTCTTGAGCTGGATGTGCAGGCGCAGCGAGCCGTACGTCTTGATTGTGGACCGGTTTGCCGCGCTGAGCTCGCAAGATGTCGGCGGGTGAGGGCCTTGAAGGTGAGATCGCGGGTAGCAGCAAATGTCGGAACCGCTGTCGACCAGGTAACGCTGCTTCGTGATCTGGTCGGTGACGAAGATGCGACGGCCTCCGGGTTGGCAGCTTGCGGCCGTCTTTACGAGCTGCCGTTGTCGTTTTCCGCCTGTCCCATGGAACAAGGTGAACGACATTGCCGGGCTTTGTCGCCGAAGCGTCGGTGGTAGTAGCACGGACCTTTGATGTCAGGTTGCGGCAATGAGGTGGTGTTTCGGTCGCGGCTTGGCGAATGGCGGCGCTGTCGCATCGGAAGACGTTCACCCAGGTGTTGTTGAATGGAGGCGAGCCGTCGATCGATGTCGTCGATGCGGCGCGCAAGCTCCGTGGTGTTCAGCGGTGCGGCGACAGCCTGGGTGGTGGGCGACCACTGCGGTAAGGAGGCCTCGACGACGCGATCAGCAATTTCCGCAAGTTCATCGAGAGGTAGCCTGACCTGTGCCTGCAGAATTGCCTGGGCGTGCGGCGGGAGTCGTTGAAGCCACAGCAATCGCAGGAAAGAATCCTGTACGTGCATGTTGCGCGCGAGCGTACGCATGTGGCGCAGGAGCTGCGAAGGGTTGCGCTCAGCGAGCTCAGCGGACTGCAGTTGTCGTATCTTTTGTTCTTCTGAGAGTGATAAGTGACGGATAAGTGCGATCTTCAGGTGTTCGTACGCGTTAGCCGTTGGCGGGTTTGCGAGGATATCCCGGACCTCGTTGGCGTAACGTGCGTCCATGTGGGCGACGACGTAGTCGTAGCGGGTCTGGTCTTGGTTGATGTGCGCCAGGGAGAACTGGGCTCGACCTGGGCAAACCAGACCTCGGGTGAGTCCGCCCAAAACGGCGGAAGCTTGAGAGCAACACGCCAGGAAGCAGCGTGCGGGGTGGCTTCTGTAGGACTTCTGACGTCCGCAGCGGGGCCGGTGGGCACGGCCTCGCTTGTGGAAGCGTTGCGAGCTTGCTGCCGTTGCTGGGTCAGTAGTTCCTGTTGGAGTTGTACCTGATGGCGGAGAGCGGTGAGGTCTTCTGAGTCGGCCATTGCGGTGCGGTTAGTTCGATATCCGGGTCACCAGATGTGGGATGCGGAGTCGGTGAAGGACAGATCCCAACATAAAACGAAACGATGTTTATTAACGTAGTAGCAGCAGCAGGGCAAGCATGCCGATGCTGCGCTTCGGAAGGTGAGAGAAACAAAACATGAAACCAAGCTTGGTAGCTTGGGTTATATAGCTAGCGGCGGTGATTTAAGCCTCTGGTGAAACTGCGCGGCGCTGTCTTTTATCGGAAGCGTGTTGCAGCAAGTAGCTGTGTCACGCCGGGCTAATCAGTGACGAGACGGAAGGCTGCGTAGGTCTGTGCGCAGTGGTCGCGACATACCATAAGCTTTTAGTACGGCGGAGGGGATGCCATCTGGGCCACATGATAAGGATGGTTTTAAGCGCTTAATGCATTCGCTGATAAGATTTTCATCCAGCGACAAAGCACTGGATGAGCTAACTGCCTTGGGCTGTTGTCTGATATCAGTGCTAGAGTCTGAGGCCTTATAAACACATGAGAAATGCGTGGCAAAACAGTCAGCGACGGCATGCACTTCTACCCCATTTGAGTCCAGTAGTCTGAAGGACTGTCCGCTGTTGCTAGACCGTTTACGTACATACTTCCAAAACTCAGCCGGCCTGTCAGAGCCGTTTTTTTCTAAGAATTCAATATACGAACTATGATCCCGTTTATATAGGCGTTTAGAGAGTTCGATAAAAGCTGAACTCTTCCTTCCACTCGCTGGATGGAGAACATTTAGATTTCCTGTGTGCGTGATCTTTATGCTTCAGTAGACTGATAAGTTCAGATGAAAACCAGTGGGGATATTTACGTTGTTTAGGTGTATACTGGGGAATAAAATTAAGCATGCTGCTCACTACAAGCTCCGTAAACCGATCAATCTGGCCATCAACATTTGGTTTGTCAGTAACCTGTGACCACTCAACGGTGGACAAGTGATGACACAGGCCCGTGTAATCACCTCGCTTGAGCGCAAATCTTGGAGATTTGTTTACGTAACTTCTGTAGCTCGTTGTTTCGGCTGAGGCAGATAATCTTACGTTAAGTGGTGGGTGGAATTTGGCCGGACGTACAAGAGAGATGTTGGAGCGGGAAACTTCAAGGGGTTGATCGTTTGACACACACAGGTCTAAGACGTTGCCACTGAATTGACGACTGAATTATGTTGCAGTAGGGAATTAAACGCCAGAAAGTCCAAGAGCAGGCTGCGCATTTTCTCTGTGGAATGATTGTAATGAGAAAAGGTAAGCGTGCTCCTGTCAATTCCAGGTGCATTGAAATCCCCAAGAACAATAATTCTGTGCCCACTATGAGAAGATATCACAAGTTCAATAGAAGACATGACATCATGAAACGAGGTAGGGGAAATGCTGGGCGGTAAATAGAAACATCCAATCAACAATTTTTCACGGCGCTCAAGGTTGATTTCTAGCCAGACCGATTCTTCGATAGGTTTCTAGGTCTTTCCGTCTAACGGATTTCAGTGAACTGTCAATGGCAATCAGCACGCCACCGCCTTTCTGTTTGGTTTCACTGCAATCTCGGTCACGGCGGAAGGTGGTGTAGGTCGGGGGAAAAAGTCCGATGAAGGAATTTCAGTGCCGAGCCAGGTTTCAGAAATAGCAATAATAGGAAAAGAAGACGAAAGAACATTAGAGAAAAACTGGAGTGTACTAAAATAATAATAATAATAATAATAATAATAATAATAATAATAATAATAATAATAATAATAGCTTATTTCCCATCCATACAAGAGTTGATGGAAGGCGCGAGTCTAAACACCAGGAACGCTTGACGGAGGTATCACGCCTCTGCAGCATGGATCATCACACGGATGCAATCGTAATGGCAAGAAAAAAAAGGAAGAATTATTCAGTAAGCAAACAATCAGTGAAATTCATTTGGAGACATTTCATTTCGCCTTATATACGTTATAGCAACCTATAAGGAACGAAAATGTACAAAAAAGTTCCAATCACGCTCGCAAGACTTTACCACACAATAAAAAAAAGAAATAAGGACGACTAGTGATGATATCTGAAGATAAAGAATGTTATTTTGCAAGTAGATAATGAATATTAGTATGTGTATAAAGAGTCACTATGTGCAATGTTAGCAAGCCATTGGTGTAACGCAGAGACCAATAGTTTAACGGCTTAGACGGGTATTAGAAATGTGCTTGAGGGAAATGTTCGAGTTGTTGAACTCATTTTAGTGGACGGGGTAAGCAAAAATATTGAAAGAAAACATTTATTTTTCTTTTTACAGAATTTCAGATCTGCTGCCTTTTCTGAACAAGAATCTCTCATTCATTTGTTTCAATGCTACTTCTTTGTGACGAAAAATGGCATATTTCGAAACCTGTCCGGCGGCCTGCCACGCCCACAGATGTTGTGCCATGGGCAGCTAAAAGTTCTCTGAAATTGTGGAGACTGACTCTTTTTTTTTAGATGCGAAGTATCTTAAGGCGGAGCTCCATCCGGTGGTGGTGGTGGTGTGCGGCGTGACCGCGCTTACTGCGCATGCGCATACCCTCCCCACACACCTCCTCTCCACTCCCCCTCACCATTCCCCCTGTCCTCTACCCTCTCCCCTTTCCTCTCTCCACTCACCCTCTCCCCTTCCCCTCTCCCATTCCCCTTTTCCACTCTTCCTCTGAAACGCGGGCTAGACATGCCGCAATTCTCTCCTGCGCAACGCCGCGATGAGCTCGAGCGCATGCGCGTCCTCTCCCCTTCTCTCTCCTCTCCTACGCTGCCCCCCTCTCGCCTGCCTGTCGACCGCGTTCCCCGCTAGCCCTGTGAGAATTAACGGCCAGGCTAGATGGAAGATAAGACGCGCGTAGCGTCCCTGTTCGCGTTCCACGACGCGAGGTCGTAGCATGCCCAACGAACGCCAACGGAACGCGATCGTGCAAGTGCTCCGGCTTCGCATCGGATCATGGTCCCCTTTAGCGGGAGATGGTGTAATTTTTTTGAAGAAATCATTGGGGATAACATTTCGTCTTGCAACAAGTGCTTTTTTAGCCGAATTCAGCTCTAGCCGCAGCCAAAAACACTTGGAGCAGGTTGGTAGCACGTGTTGTCGATCGGCGTCATGTCGCGAGACGGAGTGGTCTGTTCTTGGTTTGGAACCTGATGCGTTACCAAGATCAAAGAAGGTTTTCAAGAAATGTCGCTTCTGTGGTAATCAGCATGCGTGAACTGTCATTGAAAACCGATCACCCAACAGGAGCCCGACAGCCAGACAAGCGCCCATGACCGGCTTCAAAGCTCTTTTATTCGCCAGCATGTATTGCCAGCAAATTACGCATTGCTGGCTAAGCCAGAAGAACTTGCCTCCATGGGAAATGTGAAAGCCCCAACGACAATAATGTTGCGTGGAAGCGCTCTCCAAAAAATGTCTTCCTTGGACACCAAACATTGAAAATATGCAAGCTTGATGCTGTGCCCTTTTTTAATAATGGCGGTATAGACCTGGTTAATGTGTTCAACTCCTTTGGAATTTTATCAGGGCGCTGCACAGTGCGGGGCGCTCTTGACTTGCGTAAACAGCACTTCGCTAACGGGGCTACACAGCATGCGACAACGGAAGCTAGGCATCTGATTACAAAAATAAAAACTGATTCTGCTAATGAGTATGACTTCTGCCCATTGAAAGGCTCCGTCAATTTGCCGTTCTTTCATTGTTCCTTTGTAATGAAGCACCTTTTCTACTTTAAACGCTATTATCTCAAAAAGTGTTTTTTAATGCATTTGTTTCTTTATCTCAGCAACTGCAGTTTCTAGGAACATATTTTTCAGTCAGTATTTACATAACGAACTGGAGCGGAGTTTTTGTTGTGTGGGGAAGCACTTTTGTTCAACTCGACATATAATACCCATATTACTCAGTGACGATTAGGTACATGCATAGGTCGGCAAATTCACTCATGAGCGGACTCACTCAGACTCAGATCGAGCCGTGAGTCTGAGTCTGAGTGAGTGCGCGCGGGTTAGTAATATTTTGGCGAGTTTGAGTCCGAGTGAGTCCGGCTGTGAAAAATTTCAGCGAGTCTGAGTGCGAGTGAGCCCTAAGCACAAAATATATTTCTTGAGTCTAGAGTTCGACGGAAGCCCGTCTGGTCGGGACGAAACATGAAGAATAAGAGGCAACCACCGACCAAATAAATGTTTTAAAAAGAAAGAAACGACGTTTCGGCTTCCATACGGAAGCCTTGTTCACAATGAAGCCATGAACACCAAAAGCATCTAACTATACAGGTTTCAGTAAGTGACGTAAGCACCGCGCATAGCACGAGGGAAGGTTTCCAACATTACGATTCAGCGTCTATTCAGTAGATTGTATCTCGAGGGACTCAAGATGCAGGCGTGACGTCGAGTTCCTTTCCTTCCCGATAATGCTCGCATTCAATCAGTCTATAGTGTGATTAGTCGTGTCCGCATGCTCCGCCAGTGCATTAGATGCCACTTTCTTGTTTTTCACATCGTTCTGACCTGGATTTCAACCTCACCTGCAAGAGGAAAGGCCTCATTCCTCGTTCGCTGCACCTGAACAGGCCAGTACCTTCCAGTTTTGGCTTTAGTGTCGTCGCAAAGGCCGAGAGACTTCTGCTGCAAGCAAGTATTAATAATTGCCGTGACGACATCCGGAAACTTGAGAACGAAGCGTTTTTTGCTCGGCGTCACCTCGAGTTCCACTGCCCGGACCACTTTGTTAGCATCCAGCTTTACGCCAATCACCAGGCCAAGTTACGTTCCCTCGAAGCCGAGGATGCGCATGAAGTCAAGCTTGCCCGACTTTCGGGATCAACCAAGATGCGTCGCCCTGAAGGCTCGACAGTGACGGTACACAACCTTTCTACGTACAGACTGGATCCTGCCGAGTCCTCTGTTCTCGAGCTTGGCTTGAACTTCAATACTGGACCAGCGTCGGACGTTAGAAGGGTGATCTGTGCTGCTGAAAACGCTGTCAACCAAGTTCATCAGTCTCACCGGAATGAAGCCCGTACCCGTGTTGTCGGGGTGCTGTCTCGGTTGCGCCAAAGGAAGTTTCCTTCCCCTCTTTCCGCTGATGAGCGCGGCGCTATAAAACGGCTTCGGGAAAACGGTGAAATCGTCATCCTCCCAGCTGACAAGGGAAATGCCACGGTAGTCCTGGATACTGCCGTCTACAAACGAAAGATGCTGGATTTACTTGAAGACTAGGATACTTACATACGGCTCACACGTGACGTTGAAGGTACAGAAGGAACTACAGAAGCTCCTTTCGGACGTCTTTCGTTTTGTTCCGCCTGAGCACAAAGGCCTTTATTACTCGCTTCTCTGTCACAACGGCTCGGCCCCTGCTCTGTATGGCCTGCCGAAAATTCACAAACCGGATGTCCCTCTTCGGCCCATAGTTGACTTCACCCGTTCTCCCCTGCACAAGCTATCCGGTTACCTTCATAGAATGCTATCACCCCTAGTTGGACAAGGCAACACTCACGTGCGCAACTCCGCCCATTTCGTTGAAAAAGTCGGCTCCTTGGTCCTTGATGAAGACGAGGTGATGGTTTCATTTGACGTGGTCTCCTTGTTCACTTCCATTGCCACTGATCTCGCCGTTGAGTCGTGTGCTGCTGCTCTTGAAGCTGATCCGCATCTTGCCGAAAGGTCTCCCTTCGATGTCCCGGATTTGAGAAAGCTTCTCAGCTTTTGCCTTGCCAACACCTACTTCAGCTTCGACAAGGTCTTCTACAAGCAAGTTCACGGAGCACCTATGGGTGCCTCTGTCTCGGTGACTGCTGCGAGCCTAACCATGGAATGGCTGGAAAATCGGGCTCTCGCTTCTTTCAGCCCATCTCCAAGAATTTTCCTTCGCTATGTTGATGATTGTTTTTGTGTCATCGAGCGCTCTGCTTTAGAAGCATTCACGGCACACCTCAACAATCAATCTACCGCCATTCAGTTCACCGTGGAAATGGAGGCTAACCAGAGGCTACCCTTTTTGGACGTTCTTGTTAAAAGGACCAATGGAGCGCTATCTTTCTCTGTCTACCGAAAAGGCACGCACACTGGCAGGTACCTGAACTTCAAGTCTGTTCATCCTGACACTCATAAGAGGTCAGTGGTTGCCTCCTTGTTAGGCCGTGCAAATCGCCTTTCGCACGAATCCCGAAGACCTGACGCCGATGTAAAGATGGTTCGGGAGGACCTTTCGACGTGCGGTTACCCGCCAGCGTTTGTTAATGCTGTGGAACATCGCATGGCTGCTCCCTCACAGCCTGCCAGTGTCCGACAGAGAAAACGCGCAGCTGTTCCTTATGTGCCCGGAATAAGTGAGACTTTGTCACGCGTTCTGCGTAGCTACGACGTCGAAGTAGCCCACGTGCCTGTACGCAAGTTACGGCACACACTTGTTGGTGGGAAGGACAAACTTCCGAAGGAAGCCTTTCCTGGTGTTGTGTATAAAATCCCTTGTGCGGACTGCGATAGCTGTTTATATCGGGGAGATCCGGCAATTTCAGACAGCGCCTGCGCCAGCATCAGAACGATGTGAAAAACAAGAAAGTGGCATCTAATGCACTGGCGGAGCATGCGGACACGACTAATCACACTATAGACTGGTTGAATGCGAGCATTATCGGGAAGGAAAGGAACTGGACGTCACGCCTGCATCTTGAGTCCCTCGAGATACAATCTACTTTACAGACGCTGAATCGTAATGTTGGAAACCTTCCCTCGTGCTATGCGCGGTGCTTACGTCACTTACTGAAACCTGTATAGTTAGATGCTTTTGGTGTTCATGGCTTCATTGTGAACAAGGCTTCCGTATGGAAGCCGAAACGTCGTTTCTTTCTTTTTAAAACATTTATTTGGTCGGTGGTTGCCTCTTATTCTTCATTTCTTGAGTCTGAGTGAGCTCCGCACTTTTTTGCCGACTTATGGTTCTATCTAAACAACTTCAGCATTAATATCAGCCATATGTCGGCTCACATTTATACTGCCGTCGACTCACAGATACTTCAACACACCAGTGTTCATACGCCAGCTCAATATTATTGATCAGAGGCGTGAGTTACGGAGGGGCGTGGGGGGGGGGGGGGCATGTGACACTCCCCGCAAGCTCTTTCACGGGTAGTTCTTGATAAAAATAGCTCGTGTGAGTTATCTCTTTCAATAAAATGTCCTTACTAGATTGCAACCACTGATAACTTACATGTGAAGGTACGAGATTAAAAGGCGCCAAGTAGAGCACCAGTTATGCGAGATATTGGCGTTGACACCGTGGTTGAGAAAGCTAATTATGCGCTAACGGACTCATGAGTCGACTCACTCAGACTCAGAAAGAGCCTTGAGTCTGAGTGAGTCCGAGTGAGTAGTATTTTGGTGAGTGTTGAGTGCGAGTGAGTCCGGCTGAGAAACATTTTGGTGAGTCTAAGTCTGAGTGAGTCCAGTTGAGGAAAATTTTGCTGAGTTTGAGTTCGAGTGAGCTCTAAGGGCAAAATATATTTCGTGAGTGAGTCTGAGTGAGCTCCACATTTTTTGCCGACCTATGGGAACATGAAGTAAAAGTATACAAGAAGTGAGCGTTACAATTTTCAGTGATAAATGTGCTCCAGTGAGAAGAGGGACGGCTGATAATGATAGTATAAGAATTACGGTAACTTCTACGGTTGTGGAGAAAAAGGTACGTAAACATCGCCTACAATACATGGCGGGCATAGGGCTTACCCTGTTCCCTTAAATGCAGTGGTAACTTGAAGGCAGTCATCTCGTAACCACAATTTGTTCGTACAGTAGGCTGTCATCTGTCGGAGTAGATAACGGATATTTCAAAGCGCGTAAAGACTTTTACAAGAACTCTAATGACTACGTTTGTTCTTTTCTACATTTGCATAAGAGTTTGTAGGTGTATAAATTGAATGATTGACGATTTTATGTTAGTTCAACAAGTGCTTAGTTCTATGTCCGTAAGCTATAGCATACGCAGGGCTGGGCAGTGATACTTTGAAATTGCAACACGATACTATACAATGGGGGTCGGCAACCTATGGATGTGGAGGGCAGTTGCTTGAAGCCGACACGGCTAATCAAGAAGGGTGGGGGCAAAGAAAGAGAACCCGGCAAATTGACAGTGATTATGCACAAAAATGCAATAGCAGTCACATTTATTTTCAGCATGCACGGCTGCATTTTGTGAACACAGTTTACGTGCGAAAGAAAGAAAAAACACGACACATCACTCTGTCATAGGAATCGGTATAACACGAAAGCGAAACGGGTTTTCACAGACGCAGTTGAGCGTTTGATGTGCATTCTTTCGACAACTAGAACTTAATGAGGGGCTAATGAGTGGATTTTTCTAAACGATGGTATTGCAAATAGTAGGGAAAAGGGCATCAAAAAACGAGCTCTTTAACGCTGTCACGTTAAACATGAGGCGATGCGAAGCCGGAGCACTTGCACGATCGCGTTCCGTTGGCGTTCGTTGGGCATGCTACCGACCTCGCGTCGTGGAACGAGAAGAGTACCGCTATGCGCGTCGTGTCTTCCCTCTAGCCTGGCTGTTAACAGACCTTTTTCAAGCGATCCCAGAACTCTCCGCGGGCGCGCGAACCACTATGGTAAAAGAGTGTACGGCGAGCCCGCCGGATGTTCCGTCGCTCGCTGCTCGTTTTGCGCCGTGGGAGCACCAAACGAAAAAAACACGTCGCCGCTGGTTGACTATGATTAAATCCTAAATATTACACATGTCTGAACGCACCTGCATGTATCTCTACGCATGAAATGCGAAAGGAATGATGCAGTCAGTGTAGGTATTACAGAGCGGATGTATACCGGATGTAGCAGTTAAGCGGCATGCGAGTTATCACGTGCCGATACATGCAGTCGAAACGTGCTAACGTGAGCAATGTGAGCTGCAACGCGGAATTCGTATTTATTCAATGATTACTTGTTCACAAGCAACTATGGCATTTAATGCCATAGCAGCTCGTGATCCGGTTTAAGCAAACTGTAGAGAGGTGTTGCAGTGTTCAGGCATACAGATTATTATTTGATTTTAATTGACAAGTCAGTGCTGTACAAAGAAGTGAGCACATTCTAAACGTGTTTAAAGAAAAAGGTATGGGACTAGAATTCACTTGCGAGATGCCTTGCTCTTTTAATTTGCAGTTTCTTGATACATGCATATTTTCATTGAATACATGATTCAATGAGAGCATGTATCACAGAGATCATTTTCTTGATACATGATTACGCACAGCATTGGAAAAAAACTTGCGCACATAAGATGAGCAGTAGTTTCCAGCTGCAAAGTGATCAAAGAGGCGGTATATCCTGCGTATCGCTGTATCGGTTTGCGAAAATCTGTTCGTATGGCAAACAATGATTAACACGGACGTTTTTCATCCGTAAATAATGAAGAAACTAGAAAAAATTCGGCAGATCCCACGTACCGTGGGAGTCGATGTTATGCGAAGCATGCGGCGGGTAGGTGACTGGCGTAACTTTTTTGAGTGAGCGACACGTTACAAAACGATACTAATGATTTGTATAAATTTTATACGCACACATATATATGCTGAAGAGCCGCATATGTGTTATATAACCAGTTCTTTACGGTTGGGTAACGCTGCCAATGGCAACGTGGGTATTACCAACAGCAGAAGCGTTAAGGTGATATGTAGTGCTTATGCGTGTCCCGAGAACACACGCACGTTTCACGAACCCGTGTGCATGTGTGGAAGAAGTTCTTGACAGTTCTTGAACAAGGGCGTCATTCACCGTGATCAGTGAGCACCAGCAGCTGGTCATGACTTGTTATAGTATCCGGTCGTGATCGTGGTGACGAGGGGTCCATGTGTAGTGAAGTATGTGGTATAGTGGAGCTGTTGGAATTCGTGGATGCCTCGGTCATTTCGTCGACAAATTGTCTGTCGACAGAGCCGGCGACATGTCGGAACCTGAAGCCACCCTTCGCGTTGGTGAGGTATAGGCCGTCGAGGCTGGTAGGCCTGAATAGTGCTACGCAGACCAACATCAGTGGCTGGTGTTTGTCCTATTCGTAGACTACCTGTGCATATGTGGCCTACGTAGCCTAATCCACAAAGCGGCTGTCAATCAATCTGGCATCATCCTCGGTCAGCATGCGGCCATCGCCCAGCCTCGTAAGAAATGAAGAGGAGACTGCGTCCTTCTGGCGGACGAAGTGCACTTTACGGTGCGGTGATGTGGATATCATATGTAACTTTCGTTAATGTATTCCTCTGGGGTCGAGGAATGCTTTAATATATCTTGCTCAATCATAGGAATACAAATGTAATCTTTATAAGACTGCTATAAAAGCGGAGCCAACACTGGAACTACAGACGTTAATCTGATATGACGCCTGCATCGTAGGAGTACACATCGTAGGAGTATCATGTAGTGTTTATTGCGTTCTTTTAAGATTAGACAGCCAGCACCACAAGCACGATTGATGTTGCACCGATATAACGCCTGCGTATGCTGTTTTTCCAAACCAGTTTATAGACCTGGCGTGGCTCAGTGGTAGAATGTCTGATTGCCACGTAGAATGCTTGGGTTCGATTCCGGCTGGGATCCTAATTTTCATTCTTTCCATTCGTTGAGTCAACGCTGCCGATGTTGGTTTTCCTTAACGATCTAGCGTTTAAGTTACCAATGTCTCTCCTCGCTGTTCCTGGGTAGATATAAACTGTCAATCACCTGTGGCGCATACCCGTACCCCGCGGCCCGTGGTAAACGGGTATGTGCCACACGTGTCTAGTGGAAAGGGTTTGACGACGTACGCGACAGGATTTTTATGTTATTAATGTCCTGAACCGGCAATCATATTCGTCAAATACTCTTACCCTCCCATGCAAATTTTGGTCTACACCAAGTTAAGGAGGCGATCATGAGAGCACCCGGACGTAGGCGGCTAGATAGATAGATAGATAGATACTGTAGTAAGAGACTATATGTGTGGTAAGAGACTATGGCCCACAAGAGGGTACGCCGAACCAGAGACGACGACGACGGTGTGCGCGAGGGAGACGCTCGCGAAGCTCGAGAGCGGCAGAACGTCGCCGGGCTGAAAGAACGCGGCCAGGCAGCCAGAGCGCCGGTCGTTGGGCCGAGAGAAAAGGGACCGAGCTGGTGCGACCAGGCCAGCCGGGACGAGCTTGGTGTGTCCCGGGAACGAGCAAGCGTGCGGGCCAGGAGCCGAGATCGTGGCCTCGGTGCCACGTACAGGCGGTTCCGGCACAACCTGAGCTGACCCCGTTCTGGAGCCGAGATCGTGGCCTCGGTGCCACGCCCAAACTGACCTTTTCCCGAGCCGAGATCGTGGCCGTGGTGCCACGTCCGAGTCGGCCGTCGTCAGCGTGGGCCTGTACGTTCCGCGACGAGCAGGTCGTCGTATGTTCGTACACCTCCGCACCACGCACCTGTCCGCTTCGTGCTGGCATCATCGCTACCTGACTGCGGTATGTGAGTGACGTTCGACGGGCCTATACGGCAGGACGCGCCGATTCTCTCGCGTGTGATTAGAACTCTAAAAGTTAGGACTTAGGGATATCTGTATTGTTCAGTGGGACAAAGCGTGTGTAATTGTGTGTGTGTAATTGTGTGTCAAGTCGATAAATGTGTTTCTTGTTCGTGCCTTGGTTTTCCTGCATTTGAGGGCCCAAGAACCACCAGAGATACGTAGATAGAAATGCTCAAAGTGCCAGAGGTTCGCAAAGAAATGCTTCGCATTTATATTGCAGTTATTCTACATATGTATAAGAAGTCACGTGGCCTGAAGAACGTAGGGAAGCGATGTGGGGGCGAAGGTTGTGTTTGCCACCCCAAATAAGCTTACGTATTAAGGTCGCAGAGGTCTGCGGTGGGCAAAGAAAAATGCTGTCAGAGGCATGCCAATTGTTTCGTAGATTGTATAGGAGTTAACCGCAAATTTCTCTTTCTTGTGTCCACATATACATCGGCCAGACTGATCGATGTATTAATACGTAGCGCCTCAACGAGCATTGAAATTGATTGAATGGAGCCGTCTCATCTCGCATAGCTATGTCAGTCATGAAAATGTAATCCCATCTTCGAAAGCAGAGTAATTTTGTACCATCAAACTAATCAGACAATGCGAGAAATTTCGGAGGCATATCATGTCTCAAATAACGCCACACTTTGTGTCAGTCAACCTCCTCAGTCGTTACAAGACAAGGAATTCAGCTTTATTAATCGACTGTAAACACGCGCCTTGTTTGTTTGACTTTTTGTGCCTCTTTATGACATGCGCGATGCACTCCCGTTGTATATATGCTTTTTTTCACGCGTGCAATAAACTTTCAGTTGTGTGTGAGTGCTGGTTTGTGGATTTCCTTCCTTGTACTGCTCCTTTCTTTTTTCGATCTAAGTATTATTCCTACCTGTAGTTATATCACCAACGAAGGTTAGTAGGCACTTATCGTTCGTTACAGATGGTGCAAGCGACGCAATGAATGTATCGCATTTCCCCAAATGCCTACTACACTTTCTAGTGTGCTCTTTAAATATCAGAACCTCACACTGTACTCGTTGACAGTGTCGATGGACGTTGATTCTAAATGCATCCGCGAATCAGAGACCGCTCCTGCACTTCATAGGCAACCCAGTTTTTTATTTTATTATGTAAGGCGCACTGGCGCCAAAAAATAAAGAAATAAAAGGTGACGTTTCGGAGCCGCTCAACTGGCCCAATAATGGGACAGATAGAAATCGTCGAGATGCTCGCAGCTAAACACTGAAGTTTGTGATTGAATTGCGCAGTAACATGTTGCAGCTTGCCAAATTCACTGTCTAAAAAGTCCTGGCACGGCGCCGAAAGCTACAGCGCGAGGCCCGCGCGCTCGTCGCGGCGGCTGCTGCGGCATACACACATTTCCCATGAGCGCTTGCGAGCTCGTTGGTGGCGCTCGTGTGCTTGAGAAAGTAGGGTGCCTTGATGCCCGCGCGCCCCCGCTTAGGGTGGAGCCACTCTTTGACGGAGCAGTTGCCGCCACAACCGGTTGTCGGGGAGCTCCGACGCCATTTTCTTGCTTTCCGCCCGCGCCGACTCTCCCGCTTGACACGGAAAGCACCACTCTTCACGCCGTCTTTGCGCAGAATGCCTGGGTGCTGCGTTCCGCAATGCAGTAACAGCGCTAAAAATGGCTGCAGAATGTTTTTCCTTTCCCAGAGACCCAAAAAGACGGCTCCTATGGACCGCTAAAATCAAGCGGGACAAGTGGCAGCCGACGAACCATACCTGTATATGCAATGTGAGTACCTGATTCGTAGCCGTGTGAAATCCATATGCCAGCGTGTCTGCACCAGTCTTTCTAAGACGCAGACTTGCTATTTTATGTGTTCAGATTGGTGGCAACGTAGCCTCTTACAGCGGGGACCAACATATGGAACCTCCGGTGCATTTACAGCTCCTTTTTTTTTTCACTTGATATAATGAACTAAGGCACAGGCTTGGAAAATACGATCAATCTTTCTGAACCACGAAGGCTGTAGCTATCTGAGGCGCATCGCGCTTATTTTAACCAAATTGTTCACTACCTATCTTTGCGCCTACATAGCAGTGTGAGGAGTAATCCGAGAGCTCAAAACATGTGAAGCGCTATGCTTGTGTTTCGCAGTGTTGTTTATAAAAGTATTTTATACGGTATGTCGTGCAGGAAAATTATTATGCTATTTTGACAGTTATTCTAGCTTATCATATCTGTAACGGAAGTAGGTGAAATAATTTAGGAGAATTGCACCTCTATGTTATGCTCGTGTGCGGAAGTCGTGCCGTATTCGTGCAGTTTGTTCGATTTCATTGATTTGTCGTACTTTGTTCTTATTGCTCGAAGGAACAAATCACGTATATTAACAACGTCAATTTTCCGTACAGGCTCACTTTGAAGAATGCTGTTTTGAACAAAAGCGGGCAGATGGATGGAAGAAGCTGAAGCCAAATGCTGTACCAACGCTTTTCCCATTCAAAGGTAGGCACTTTCCACCGTGTGCAGTGTCTAATTCTGTATGAGGGCTCACCTTCGTTACCAAAGTAATGGCGGGCGCTCGAAAACACTTAATTATATATATATATATATATATATATATATATATATATATGCAAAAAGCTAATATTTTCATGGCACTGCTACTGAGACCAGAGCCGTACAAAATACTAATAGTTATGCCACCTCCAGGATATTGTGATATATTTTACCATTGTCTTCTCTCCGTTCCAATCTCTGTTTTCCCTTTATTATTATTATTATTATTATTATTATTATTATTATTATTATTATTATTATTATTATTATTATTATTATTATTATTATCATTGTTATTATTGTTATTGTTATTATTATTATTATTATTATTATTATTATTATTATTATTATTATTATTATTATTATTATTATTATTATTGTTGTTGTTGTTATTGTTATTCTTATTTCCGTTTTATTTTTATCTATATTTTTTTGAACAATCACTGTTTCTACGCGTCCTCCCTCATACTTGCGTCACTTTTTCCGCAAATGGTCTTTTCCCAGAAAACTTCCAACACCCCACCTTTCATCCTTACGCAGTTATATTTCTACGTACACGTGCGAGCTGCACATGTGAACCGCGTGCCACCTAGAGACCAGCCGCGAGCAAGGAACTTTTAGACTACTATTTACAGCGTTAAGCTTTCTCAGAAACGCACCTATAGCGACCTACTGAGGCTGAAAAGCATGGCTGCTGTCATTTTCTCCCCCTGCATTTTTTACCATATTCTTCGCACTCTCTCTCCTTCATTTTGAAGCCCTAATCTGAACCTAGTGCTTGATGTCACAATTGGTTTGTACATTTTTCTGCATCCAGTTGCTCCGAGGAAGCGAAAGCCACCGAGGGAAAGAGCACTGCCTGTGCCCAGGTTAAACCACAAAGAGGTGAGCGAACCTGCCGATGTACCTCACGCCGCATCAGACGTAGTGGAAATGCTCCCTGAGTCATCTGAAGCGGTATCACAAGAAACGTCAACGGACAACATTGAAGTCAACAGCCCAGGTGTCGAAGCTTTGAACGTCAGAATAGCAAACTCGACTGATGAAACTCGCACAGTTAGTGAGACACAAAGAGACTATGCTCAGCTGAAAAAGCAGTTGGCAGACATAGAAAGAAAATACGCCACGCTTCAAGAACATCACAGCATCACTACGAACACAATCCAGAACCTCAGAAAGCAAGTCCATAAGCTTGAAAGTAAGGCTGAGAATTTCGAAAGAAATATACGCTTCTTGAATGCAGATCAGGTTTGTGCTCTTTCTAAAAACAGTACTCAGGGTCACACTTGGTCAGTGGAGACAGTTAAACAAGGTTTGCAAATTAAATTCGCTTGCGGAACGACCGGGTACGAGACCCTGAGGAAGTTGGGTTACCCCCTCCCATCTAGCAGGACGTTGGCGCGGAGGATCCAAGGATTGAAATTCCTTCCAGGAATTCTTCAAGAAGTTTTTGATGTTATGAAGTGCAAGGCCGAAACCATGAAAAACGTGGAGAAGGACTGCGTGCTGTTTCTTGACGAAATGGAAATAGCTACAGCGTTTGAATTGGACCGAGCTCAAGACATTCTCCTTGGAGGTATCACACTTCCTTCAAAGCCAGAGGAACCCGCTAATCACGCTTTGGTGTTCATGTTGGGCGGAATTAACCAGCGGTGGAAGCAGGTGATCGGATATGAATTCACTGGACGATACGTGGATGGTGCCTTGCTCAAAGACTATGCGCTCGACATCGTCCAGCGTTGTAGCCAGATTTCTCTCAGAGTCCGAGCAGTCACATGCGACATGGGCTCAGCAAATCGAGCAATGTGGCGAGAGTTTGGGTTTTCAAGCCACAGAAATTCCACTACTGTCTGCTCAGTACAGCATCCATGTTTGGACGGCAAAGAGCTTTTTTTTACTGCTGACGCAGCCCATGTGTTAAAGAACCTGAGAGGGCAACTTTTAAGCTCCAAAGTCTTCACACTGAGTGATGTCACCGTGCGCGACAACAAGCTCCCGTCACAATACGTGAAACTAGAGCACGTCCAGGCGGTAGTGGACTACGACGCAGAGAGAGAGCTTAAGGTCGCACCTGCCCTGTCCGAGGTTCATGTCAGCTGCGGTCACTTCACAAAAATGAAGGTTGGAGTAGCTCTCCAATTTTTCAGAGAAGCCGCACCAGCTGTAAGATTTCTGGTAAAGGAAGGGCTGCTTGACCCAGCTGCCGAAACGACAGCGTGGTTCATGGACTTAGTGTCGAAGTGGTACGCTTTGATGTCGTCACGCCATCCCACTTTAGCTCTAAGCCACCGAAATATGGACAAGTATTCTGCTGCTCTGAACACCCTGCGCCTTGCAGCAGAGACAATCAAAGGAATGAAGATGGGCGCCACAGCTCAGTGGAAACCATCCCAAGCCGGGCTTCTCATTTCCACGACAGTTGTTCTTCGCCTTCAAGAAGTCTTTCTGGGCAATGAAGGCTACGAGTTTTTCCTAACGAGCAGGTTACTTCAAGACTGCCTCGAAAATCTGTTTTCTGTTGTGCGCCTAATGAAGCCAGTGCCAACAGCATATGATTTGAAATGTGCTCTGAGGCTTGTGAGCGTGAGCCAATTTCTACATACACCGCGGACAACAAGCTATGAGCTTGATGATCGAGACTACCTCGTCGAACTCCTTTCTCAAGCGAAGAAGCAACACTCAGAAAATTTGTATGAAGAAATAGACGACTCCGAGATTTTGTTCATTGAGGAGCTGACGGCAACGGAATGCTGCATTTTGTACTATCTTGGAGGCTACATCCTGAAAAGCGTTTTGAAGTCCGTATCCTGTTCCTAGTGCAAGGATGCCCTCCTTGGTGCAGCCAGCAATGAATATGCTTCTTTGACAGTTCTCAAGGAATATGTGAGTGATGGACGAAACTTGATTTATCCGAGCAGGGAAGTGATCCGCACTCTGAAGAACTATGAGGAGCACTTCATGGGCGTTATTGCGTGGTGTACAAACAATGTACACACGATGAAGTCGCCACTACGCTCTCTGACAGAATACCTTGCGAAGGTAGACCGGCCATGCCTGAGTACTTGCGCAGAACATAAGGAAGAAATAGGCAAGATGCTGGTAGCCACCTACACAAGACTGAGGCTACGCATACATTTACGTCAGAAACCATCCACACATGCCGGAGGTCATGGAAGCAAAACTTGTGCTGGTGTTAGTCTACCTTAACAGCAAGGCTTTTTTGTATCCTATATGCACATACGCATGAGAAAAAAAAAACTCGACGGAATTGAGCACACAGTTCATAATCATCTTGTCCATAATATATTTTGCGTAACGGTATTAAATCATTGTACTCCATCGCGTGTCTTTGTTTTGATTACCTAGTGCATGACACAGTTTGCCACCATGTAATCATGTAGGCGGCGCGTAATAGTGACAATGGTAGTAAGGATGCCGGGCATTCGTACTTATATACAGAGCAGCTACTTTAGCATATTTCTCTTACTTTCCGCTATGTCCATATGTGAGCGCGACGACAGAAAGCGCGCGGCGACGGTGCAACTACGAAGACGAGCAGTTGCCCGCCGTTGTCAACTCTTATTATAACAGAAATAATATTAATCTCTATACCTTCGCTAATCCTCTCGAACTAACGGACGCGTCACTGAATGTTCACTCTCGCTTATCATCTACTCTGGCAAAGGAATGAATGTCGAAGCTAAAGTAGAATGCAAGCGCCTACTGCAAGCAGGAGCCACCGCTATCGAGGCGCTCCCCGCGACTGGCGGATGCAAGAAAATGGCGGTTGCGCTAGCAGACGACGCGGTTGTCCTCACCCTAGGAGGGCGCTCGCATCGAGGCACCCTAAGAGAAAGGTCTATAGGGGAGAACCGGTCAAGTTTGCCCGCCGACGCCAGCGCTTGCCATTCCCCTGCCGGCAAAAGCGTACAACTGCACAGTGGCACGACCCCTCCGCTCCCTTTCGTTCCCACGCATTTGCGGAGCGCGCGCTGCACGTGAAACTCCCCTCGTTCGTCGATGTCACCCCGACAGAAAGGGGGAAGCTATTGCTGCGTCCTAAGCTGTCACAATGGCCATCCAAACACGAAGGGGTCGGCTCCACCAGTGCAATTCTACCGATTCCCAAACAGATGGCACAAAAAAAGCAGACGACAGGCACGGATGCGAAGCTCACGCTTGAGTGGGCACGACCACGACAACTACGAGAAAAGCAAAAAAAAGCATTAGCCTTTGTTGCACGTACGTTGTTTTTTTTTGGCAGATACAGCGAACTAGTCTTTACTGAGTGTGCACGTACAGCCCGTACAACACGGTGCAGTTTCGATAGTGGCCAAATGCCTTGACAGCAATTGGCTCTTCCCCCCCGGAGATTGCACACAAAAAAAGTTTTTCTGAAAGCTGGGCACTCATCATTTCCCTATTAATAATGCTATGTCACGTTGATAGTACGCACGCTGTTCGTGAACTCGGAGTACCGGCTATGAGAACGGCGATAATGAAAGGAAGGACACGCGAGATAGATGTCAATTTTCGTTGCGGGAAAGAAAGAAGTCCAAAATAGACCATTTATTTTTAGTGTTGCGTACCGCACGACAAATCGAATGGTTGCTAGTAAATTAAGGTACCCCAAGTAATAGTAGTCACAGCGCCAGGGCCGCTTAACCTAAAGCACAAGAAGCGGTCTTACCCATGCATCCAGTAACAAACATAGAGAGTACGTCGTACACACAGCAAGCCAAATAAAACAGGTATATAATTATGAACATACAGAACATTGTGCTAACTCCACGTCGTAAACAGCGTCGTCCTTCACTTGCGAAATGCACTTCGCGCTGACGAGGACGGCATCTTCTGCTATCACTTGCTCCGCATTTGCTACGTGACTGAGCAGACGCTGATCTCTCACAAAATTGCTGCCACGCGGACAGAAGCATGTACATCCTAACCGCGCGCGACGCGAAATTCTCAAAAAGACGTGCAGAACGCGTGCAGCGTGCGAGCAAAGCAACGCGTTTCCAAGGCAGGTTGAAGGGGACAGCGGACGGGTCAACACTCGAGTAACCAGTTTTCTCCACACATTGACTGACAGCGCCCGGCACTGCAGCGCCTCCCACGGCGTGGGCCTCCTCTATTCTCACAGGGCGACCGGGGAACGCAGTCGACAGGCGCGCGAGAGGGGAGCAGCGTAGGAGAGGAGAGAGAGGGAGAGGGGACGCGCACTGAACGCGCGCAGCGCTGTACCCGCTTTATATTCGCACTTGCAGGAGAGGAGACTAGAGGAGGAGAGTAGCGCATGCGCCGCGAGAGCAGAAGCGAGAACGCAGGAGAAGCGTAAGCAGGTGTTAGGAGAGCCGCGGAGAGAGTAACGCGCAGCTGTTGGAGAGAGGGAAGGAAGAGAGTTGGGCATGCGCAGTGTGAGTGCGCACGCCGACGGCAACGCGGGACATGCCGCCGCTATAAAGTGCTTCGCATCTAAAAGACGACAGACAAAACAGATCGACCGCGAACTACCAGCAAGCTGGTAGGTCGCGCTGGATCTGTCTTCTCTTGTGTTGGCCTTTTTCCTAATGTTGCGCCGTTAACAATCGTTCAATAAGCAGCGTCCGATTGATGCGCAAGAACCAGGGTGGAGTTTTACCTTCTCCATAAATCTATTACCGTTTACCGGATCATCGGAGAGGTGTGCAGCAGCAAAAACGCTGGTAACGATATTTTTGTGGCGCATCGTCTATACACAAAGCACACAAAACTGCAATGGCTGTTCATAATTTTGCTTATATCATGAAGTAAAGCGTTAGTTAGCGGTATGTTCCCTAACAATGCAATCTTTTAACATTTCTACTCCGAGAGAACTTGACCAGCCCAGAAACATCTCAGATGTATTGTTGTGGGTGGCAGAAAGCGTCGAAGGATACTGCCGCCATTCACTCAATTTACACTTGAGCTCAGATCACATGGCTATTTAATAGCTGCCATGATGGATCAGTGGTTGCGGTGTTGGGCTGCTGACACGAATGGCACTGGTTCGATTGTGGCCGCGGCGGTCGCGTTGCGATCGAGAAGAAATGCTAGAGGCTGTTGCGACTCGGGTAGCTTCGCCGTTGGGACCACGAGTGGGTGTCGTGCGCTGAGCATTCATCACGACGAGTGGAAGAGAGAAGACTTTATATACACCTATTTACATCGTTCGATCTCAGTCAACAAGCGCCGGCGCTCTCTAGTGCGCCGGATTAAAGAACATGGTTGGGATCCACCCCCCCGTTCTCCTCCCCTCGCGGTGGTCAGGATTCCATCAATCTTGCAGCACTGGCAGGATCATAATGAGGAGTATGCCCGTGCTCCCAAGGTCAATGACCAGTTGTTTCTGGTTGAGGTTGAGGTTTGTGATTTGATTTATTTTCTGTACGTACGACAGAAAAAACGAAGCAAAAGGATACATAGCCTGACGGAGGCTTTTTACGCCATTTTACGTCATGGGCACCCGAGATTAGGCCCTTTCTAGGGAAGTGGCGTGCTGGTTGTAGACGCAGCCCGTCTGGTACTGGACAGGAAAGGATCAGGCAGGTGACCTCTGCACGGCGTCGGAGGATCCGCACCGCAGATGCGCGGAGCGTCATTGTTCCTCCCCTCCGTCCCGTTCAGGAATGTTGCCCCGGAATGTCTCAGTCACTGAAAAGCTCGAGAGAACGACGACTGACGTCAGCTGACGGGACCGGTTTGGCGAAGGCTGCACGATACCCCGTATCCTTTGCTGTTCGAAGGTCGTTGGCATTGGGGCATTTGTGCTGCGGCACAACAAGGCGCGCGTATTGTGCGATGCCAGAGCAGGGTAAATAAAGTGCCCCACGTGGCCCGAGTTCTCTCATATCCTGAGTCGTCGCTAGACACCATAAACCTACGTGGTGATCTGTAGCAATAAAAAAAGTTAGGGTGACATAAAAAAGAAAAACAAGTACATTTAAGTAAATCACAAGGCGGTTGCATATCAAACAATCACAGTGAAAGTTAAACAAACAGGTTACAGGGGGCACTGCTAAAGGCTATTACATCAAACATCTCAAGTTAGGTGTTAAGGTCAGACAACAGGAAATCCGGCGTCACTGGCCAAGTCTCATGAAATTATCTGACGTTTCGGAACCGCATGCGGGTTGCCTGTTCCTGTGCTGGACTGGAAGTCGTTGTCAATCATGTGACCAGTAGGTGACGCAACGAACGTGCGTAAATGGCAGGCATAGTCCCTGTTGTCCTATTCATTGTAGCTGGCATCGACGGAACGATTAGTGATTCTAGAAGCCGCCGGGATGAGACGTTCTTTTCCAATTTTTTTAGCTACAATGAATAGGACAACAGGGAGTACGCCTGGCATTTCCGTGCGGTCGTTGCGTCACCTACTGGCTACATATTTGAGAACGACTTCCAGTCACCCTCAGTGAACAGGGAACCCGTATCCGGTTCCGAAATGTCAGATAATTTCATCAGACTTGGCCAATAACCGTATTTTATCTCATCCAATGCTTGACCAGACGAACTATCGTCGAACTTTTGACTACGTCTATGGAAATACCATAAAAAGGCTGGTGGGGACGCTCATGAGAAAACCTGAGTATTCGGTATTGTAATATTTCTCGAATCCCCTTCAGAACATTTTAAACATGTTTGTTTATAATTTACCTCACAATGGAAACCCAATTTCGCTTTTCTACTACGTCGAAGGACCATAGCCAAAAGGGGGGGAGGGTCTCCGGTGGGGGGGGGGTGTCTTACCGAAAATAAATAATTAAAATAGGCGTTTCTCTAGAATAGTCAAGGCCTTCAGCACGTGCCTCTCCCCCACCACTCCACCCCCTCCCCCCCAAAAGTTACGCCATATCCGCGAAGTGAATGGCGACTGAGGAGCTGGCGCGGAGGTAATAAGGTAAACCGTGAATGCTCCGTACAATTCCTCTACTGTCATATAAAGACGTCACACGTTGTTATAGTAGCGATTGTGGTCAGACTGTTGTCGAACCACAAGCGGTCGCAGACCTTGCAGCTGTGGCCGAACATGTGGTCGAGAAAATCGCGCTTGAAGCGTGCGTCGGCGCCACCAACTTCAGGCAGCGGCCGCTTTCGGCGCTTGGCCGCTGCATCCCGCGCCCGTACCTCTTCGAGGTTCTCTTGCCGCCGCTTCCGCGCTGCTTCGGCTTCGCGGGCTTGTATCTCGGGGTCCGCACGACGCTGACGTCTCTCTGTGGCCTCGCGAGCTCTCACCGCAGGGTCTTGGCGGCGAGCCCGTCTGCTGCTGCCTTGCGAGCCCTCCGCTCGGCCGCCTTGCCTTCTTCGTTCATGTTATTAGTATCGAAGCGCACTGCCGGAGTGGAGCAAGCGCCGCATGCTACAGTTGGCTATGCTATATGTGGTTTTGGCCTGCGTTTTCATCATCATCAAGGCTCTCGAAGAACAAGAGGAAGACTTCTCTTTCGCACAAACGTGCGCATGCTACAGTTGGCTATGCTATATGTGGTTTTGCCTACGTTGATGTCATCATCAAGGCGCTCGAAGAACAAGAGGAAGAAGACTTCTCTTTCGCGCAAGCGTGAGCATGCTACTGTTGGCTATGCTATGTGGTTTTGCCTGCGTTAATATTATCATCAAGGCGCTAGAAGAACAACAGGAAGAAGACCTCTTTCGCGCGAGCTGTGCCTGTAGCGGTCGCCTCTGGAACTAAGGCTCCACCTACGGCATGGGACTTTGCCCCAGCTTAAGAACCTGGCGAGCCGTTTCCTAAAAGTTCCTGGCTACGGGCCTGTGAATTCTTATGCAGAACTTCAGTTGCAGTATAGCCAAGGTACGCCCAGATCCGCTTATATTTGCCCTTAACATCGCCTTGGCATAATGGTAAACTTATGTAATATATGTAATATGTAAATACGCGCATACTTGGACTGACGCAGACATTTGAAAACAAGAGTGAAGCAGATACCTCATTTTGGCAGCACGTTACAAAACATATAGACCAGTAAACAGACGGACGAAAATATACAGAGTTCTATATTGTCACGGCGTCGTGATGTCGATGAAGGCAGCAGCCGGCGTGTCCACGATGAAGCTTTTTATTTGGTCGAACTAGTGGCCGGGAAACGGAAAGTCAACAGCAACACACACTGTAAGTACACTGATAGCGGCGAACAGAGCGTCGGCCGTCGATAAACTGCTCACGGCTGGGACGCGCCGTCTTTTATACATCACGCATCGAACTTTCCAGTCTTATCACCGGTAGTCGCGCAAGCTCTGGAATAATGTAGACTATTCGCGTCCTGCGCGCAATTTAACAAAGTTCTCTACTAAAATCGCGAAGCTTGTCGAACACTGCGCCGAGGTCAGCGTCGAGCGTTGCTAACCGTCCTTGCGGGTAAACCCCGAAAACATCAAAATAAAACAAGAAGCGAGCGGGGAAATATAATGTATGATATTTAAACGGACAGCTGCGAAATCACATGCGCTAACAATCAAATGATTTAGAAAACTCATGAAATAGTATAGCAGGAGGAGCACGGATGCAACACGCCAAGATACCGTATTCACACAATTGTTAGTCCACTCGAATATAGGTCGAACCCCAGAAAGCACGGCAAAAAAGAACGTGTGAGTACACTTGATAAAGGAAATTTATTTACGTAGCCCCTGGACTGACTACATCTTGACTAGCTCCATAGTTCGAGTCAGCGTCCGTCTTGTCACGAAAGTCTCTCTCCTGTTCTCGAAAAAGCAGCATTAAATATTTTAAATACGTATGTATCGCCAACTAGCCCTGCAAGAGGTTTTGTGAAGTGAAGACCAAAGCAAGTGGATTTCGGTGCACAAAGATGGCTTGTCGGCTGTGCTTCACAGCTATGCAGAGAAGCTGGCTTCGTGGCAATACACGGGGATCGTTTTGTTTAAAAAATTTTCTGCAAATTGCTGCTGAGAGGGCGGATCATACGCGATAACCTACATCTATATCTTACAGGTAGAGCCAGAACGCTAGTGTAATGTAACTGGTGGCACTGGTGGCGCCGTAACTGGTGGCACTAGTTTCGGTTTCGATTGCGAGTCGACCCTTCACTTCACATTTCATATTTAGACAAGATGGCTCGACCTAAATCGTGTAAATCATTTACGTAAATGCTTGTTGTACTGCATCTAGCACCGGTTCTGACAGTGCGACAGTTGTTAGGATCTCATTTCGAATATAAGTCGCATCGCATGTAAGGCAAGCTTACATCGACAATATCCTTGAAATTGCTGATGTGTGAAAGCCACCAGACGCAAAGGAACCCCATTGTTGCATTCTTCAGAGCAACTTGGGTAACCACACTCAAGTGGTATCAGAATTTGCGCGAAATACGCGGCAGGCAAAGGAATACGAAGCACAGTGCCGCGTCTACAAGCAAGTTTCATTGCACCGACACAACTGAAAAGAAAAAGAATTCAGGAGCCCTTCAGGGCGTGTGCGCACCTCACGTGATGCTTTTATTGCGACACCAATTATATGGACACTTTCGGCTGGTTTTTTCCGTCGCCGTGATGTCCCGTTTATGTATATAAGCCACAAAGAAATATAATTTAGAAAATTCTTTCCGAAGCGAGGAATCGAATGGGCGACCTCTCGCACCGCAGCGCGCGGCGCTGAACGGCTAGGCCACGAGCCGTACGTCTTTCAGCATGCTAACGGCGAGCTATTTATATACAACATTTACTTCAACGTGCTTTCTTGGGCACCAGCGAGATGGCGCGAGGGACGCGCTTTAAAGGTCATCTCCCCGCTCGTTGCGATACGCGCGCGCCTCATGCCTCGCAGGTGCACTTTACCCCACTGGGCGTGGTCGCCTGCGCGCGCGCTCATATCTGTAGCGCCACCGACATCGACGGGATTGCACAGTGAAGAAAGAAGAGGTCGGACGTGACCTCGTGCGGCGCGGCAGCAAGGCTGGCGCGAGGGCCGCAGAAAAATAAAGAAAAAGTTAGTTGGTTTTAGGCTTCGGCGCTAGACGGACGTGTCGAGTCGTTTTCTTATGTGTGCTCCACAAATTGGTGACCCGGACGTTTGGATCAAGTAGCAACTTGTGCCTGATCATAACGTGCAACACGAAACGAAAAGACGTGGCGCCATGTCAACCACCGGCAACGAACGCCAGCAAGCCTCGACCAACTTGGCCAACGCCGAGACCTCTTCAACCGCTGCGGTTATTTCGAACACCATCCGACTGCCAGAGTTCTGGGAACGGAACCCCTCGGCGTGGTTCATCCAAGCAGAGGCCCGTTTTGAACTCTCGCGGATTACGTCCCGGACTCGCAAGTACCTCCTCGTGGTCGACGCGCTTCCAGCGGCCGTCATCGACGAGATTTCCGACCTTCTCCATTCGTTCGCGCACGACCTACCAGAGTCGCCTTACGACGTAATTAATACTGCTATACTGGACCGCACGGCAATGTCGGAACACACACGGTTGCAACAGCTACTCTCAATCGAACAACTCGGCAATCAACGGCCAAGCCAGCTACTGCGTCGATTCCTTAATCTGCTCGGCCCACGCGTTTCCACTACGGACAGCACCTTCGTCCGTGAGCTATTCCTTCAGCGCTTGCCCACCCAAGTCCAGATGGTGCTGGCAACTGCTTCAACCCAGAATTTGTCAGACCTCGCTACATTGGCTGACAAGGTTATGGAAGTTGCGAATCCACTTCCAGTGGTTGCAGCTGCGATTCCGGCTTCAACATCGCACGCCGTCAGCCCTTCACTGACAAAGCGGTCCGAGGCAAAATCACCATCATTTCCCGTCGCTGAGTTATGCGACAGACTGGAGAAGCTTCTGGTTGCCACTACTCGTAGGAGCGCTTCTCCTCCTCCGCGTCGACGTCGCCGTTCTCCATCTTATCGACGCTGCCCATCCATCGAGAGCCAGCGCAACAGTGAATCAAAGCAGTCTGACATGTGCTGGTACCACCGCAGTTTTGGCGCTCGCGCGCGTCGCTGCCTCCTCCCTTGCACCTGGTCGGAAAACCGTCCGGCCGACCGCTAGCGGCGACAAGCGGTCACGGGCCTACTCCATGTCGCCTCTTCTATGTCAACGACAAGGTCACTGGGCAACGCTTCCTAATTGACACAGGCGCACAGGTCAGCATTCTCCCTGCTACACAAATGGATTGCAGTGCTACTCCCATGCTGTACTTGTAAGCTGTGAATGAAACGCGGATTCCAGTATTTCGACAACGGTCGCTCACTCTCAACCTGCGACTACGAAGACCGTTCCGCTGGCTGTTCATGGTCGCCGACGTTCCTTCTGCCATTATCGGTGCTGATTTCCTCACCGACCATGGCCTCATTGTCGACGTCAAGCGACGTCTCCTAGACGCGACAACTTACCTCTCGGTAAAAGGCATCGCTGCGCCGGGAACCGCAGATTTAGCCCTCTCTTGTGCTACGGTTTCCAATGAACCCTTCGCGACTTTGCTACGAGAATTCCCTGACATCACCGCACCGCCTAATAGAAAAAAACCAGTGTGCCATGACGTACGTCATCACATCGTCACTGTCGGACCTCCTGCTTTCTTCCGGCCACGTCGACTTGCTCCGGACAAACTCAAGGTTGCACGTGCAGAATTTGAACATATTTATTTATTTACTTATTTATTTATTTATTTGAACATATGCTGGAATTGGGAATTATTCGCCCGTCCGCAAGTAACTGGGCAGCTTTACTCCACATGGTGCCCAAGAAATCGGGTGACTGGAGGCCATGCGGAGACTACCGATCTCTGAACACTAAGAGAATTCCGGATCAGTACCCGTTACCCAACATACAGGATTTCACTGCCGCTCTGCACGGCGCCAACATCTTTTCGAAGATTGACCTTGTCCGCGCCTACCACCAAATTCCCATGGCCGAATCAGACGTACCCAAGACGGCTATTACAACACCATTCGGACTCTTCGAGTTTTTGCGAATGCCGTTCGGTCTCAGGAATGCCGCTCAGTCCTTTGAACGTTTCATTGACACAGTCACGCCTGGTCTACCCTTTGTTTTCGCCTACGTCGACGACTTGTTGGTGGCCAGCAAATCTGTGGAAGAGTATTTAGAACACCTTCGTTGTCTGCTACAACGACTATCTGACCACGGCATCGTCATCAACGCCTCGAAAAGCGAGTTTGGTGTCACTAGCTTAGTCTTTCTGGGACATCACCTGGGCACCAGTTGCATCCGCCCGCTTTCATCAAAAATCGAAGCAGTCCAGAGCTTCCCTAGGCCCACAACGATCACGAAGCTGCGGCAATTCCTCGGCATGGTTAACTTTTACCGCCGCTTTATGAAGAACTGTGCCGATATAGTGGCGCCTTTGGACCGTCTGCTTACCAGCAAGAACAAGACGTCCTTGCTCCCTTGGGACTCCACTGCTGAAGATGCCTTTATCAAGATCAAGGGCGCGCTCGCCAACGCTGCCTTTCTTGCCCACCCCAACCCCACGTCATCTCTAGCCCTCATGAGTGACGCGTCTAGCACAGCCGTGGAAGCGGTTCTCCAGCAGCGTGTTGACAACTCATGGCAACCATTAGCCTTTTTCTCCAAGAAACTCAGCCCAACACAAGCTCGTTACAGCACCTTTGGTCGAGAGTTACTTGGAATTTACCTCGCCATCCGACACTTTCGCCATATCGTCGAAGGTCGACCGTTTACAATTTTCACGGACCACAAGCCGTTGACATACGCGCTTTGCAGAGAGTCGTCGACGCACACGCCACGAGAAATCCGCCATCTCTTGTTTATATCTGAATTCTCCACCGACATCCGACACGTCAGCGGCGACCAGAACATACCTGCTGACACTCTCAGCCGGGTGGACGCCGTGACATCACCTGCAACTCCTGCGCCACTCGATGTGCCGACGCTCGCAGCGCACCAAGCTAACGATCCCGAGCTCATACAACTGCGCTCATCTAAAACAGCACTGCGATTGCACGGTATCCTGCTTGATGGCGCCAACCTCGTGTGTGACACTTCTACAGGCACACCCAGACCATTTATCCCTCGCACGTTACGCAAGCAGCTTTTCGACACGCTGCACCAGCTCGCTCACCCCGGCGTTCGTGCCTCGCAACGCCTTGTTTCATCGCGTTACGTATGGCCCCGGATGAACGCAGACGTACGCGACTGGGTACGTGCATGTACACCCTGCAAACGTGCCAAAGTCCACAGGTACCCTGTTCCCCCAACACGCCAGTTTCTCCAGCCTGACCATCGTTTCGATATTGTCCACATCGACATCGTCGGACCACTACCACCGTGTGACGGATTTCGCTACCTGCTCACAGCTGTCGACCGATTTACTCGTTGGCCAGAAGCGACCCCGCTTCCAGACAGCTCTGCTGCAACCGTCGCAGCAGCATTCGTCACAACATGGGTTGCCCGCTTCGGATGCCCTACCAAGATCGTGACTGATAGAGGACAGCAATTCGAGTCTGCCCTCTTTCACGAACTCCTACGCTTGCTTGGCACGCATTGTCTTCGCACGGCTGCCTACCACCCCCAGACCAATGGCCTCGTGGAACGCTTCCATCGACAGCTCAAGGCAGCACTGATGGCCCATGGCAGGCCATCGCAATGGGTTCAACGTCTGCCACTGGTACTTCTGGGTATCCGCTGCGCTTTGAAATCGGACTTCGGGTGCTCGAGCGCGGAGCTCGTCTACGGCACTCCGCTCCGTCTGCCCAGCGACTTTTTCTCCTCAGAACCACCCTCGGCAGCTCTGTCTACTCACGAATACGTACACCTTCTTAGGGACCTCTTCCGGGATCTTAAGCCCTGTCCGACACGTCCTCCTCCAGACCGCACACCGTACATTACATCCGACCTGACCAATGCAACCCACGTTTTCGTGCGCTTTGGACCTATTCGGCCTGCTCTCCACCCACACTACCTCGGGCCCTTTCCGGTAATGGAGAAACGCGAGTCGACATATGTCGTAGATGTTTATGGCAAACCTGACACCATCGCACTGGAGCGCCTGAAGCCAGCCTACTGTGAGACGACTCCCACAGTCGCCTGGCTCAATACAGTTCCACATGTCTCCGTTCCCGTCGCTGCGGACACTACTTCAATCCGCAGAGTTTCCTGGCAGTGCTGATTTCGTTCGCAGACCATGCTGCTCTCTAGGGGAAGGAGCTATGTAGCGCCACCGACATCGACAGGATTGCACAGTGAAGAAAGAAGAGGTCGGACGTGACCTCGTGCGGCGCGGCAGCAAGGCTGGCGCGAGGGGCGCAGAAAAATAAAGAAAAAGTTAGTTGGTTTTAGGCTTCGGCGCTAGACGGACGTGTCGAGTCGTTTCCTTATGTGTGCTCCACAAATCTCGTTGGGAGAGAGGAATGTTGTACATCTTGTGCTTTCACCGCGGTGTCCGCGCTGAAGTTACAGAGCGTACGAAGGTCACTTCGCTCGCGGCCGCGTTTGCGAAACGATCGGGCTGTTCAAACAGAAGTAACAACTGTGACAGCTCGCGCTCGTCCTGTGTATACTTGTGTGTTCGTTTCGTGCGTTCTTCTTTATGTTTGAGCAGCGGGCTTTAAGTGTTCAGCCGTGGCACTGATAGTTCGCGGTCGTCCTGTGTGTGTTCTTTTCGTGCATCATTTGCGCTTGAGCGACGCGCTTCCTTCCTTCGTCGTTGCGACGAAAGTGTGAGTATTTCTTTCTTTCTTTCTTTCTTTCTTTCTTTCTTTCT
Organism: Rhipicephalus sanguineus; assembly: GCF_013339695.2. NCBI lineage: Eukaryota > Metazoa > Arthropoda > Arachnida > Ixodida > Ixodidae > Rhipicephalus > Rhipicephalus sanguineus. Next base: position 2,192,392 of record NC_051181.1, read on the forward strand.
TTCTTTCTTTCTTTCTTTCAACGGCATTTCGCAATGCTCCTGACGTTTTTCTTCCTTCTTGCCGGGAATGGGAGCTTCATCCACGTGCGTGGCAGCGCAGCACTTCAGCTGCTACAGGCAACAACGATAGTCATGCGTACATATATAGGCAACATTGAAATGTGGTAACGTGAAATCACACGTATCCTCGATAAAAGATCAGATTGCCATATCAGAACATGTGGTCTAAGGAGCAGGCCCATTTAACGTGGGCACCACTCTCCACGACACGGTCAGCTGGGATGAGCGACTGCGCAGTCCGCATCTCACGCATCAACTCCCCGCCGTCCAGAGGGCTTGTGTCGTCGCCGAGAGTCATAACCTCCCGGTGCAAACAACGGTGGAGCCACCGACATGACTGGGGAGGTCTCTTGGCCTCTTCAAATCTTGTCCCTCAGGACTACAATAAATTTTTTGTATGTATGTATATCATATCAGAAACGGCTGATCCCCCACAAGCTCAAGAGCATCAATAATGTGACCGGTTCACCTTCCAGGGCCGCATTTCTGTACGCTCGCTGGAGCCGGGTTTTAGATGCGAAGTATCCCTTGCTCGAGGGTAACGCGGCGTGGTCATCCGCACGCAGCGTTGTGATCCGCACTCACACTACGCATGCGCGACTCTCCTCCTTCCCTCTCCCCAACAGCTGCGCGTTACTCTCTCCACTTCTCTACCAGCACCTGCTTGCGCTTCTCCTGCGTTCTCGCTTCTGCTCTCCCGGCGCATACGCTACCCTCCTCCTCTAGTCTCCTCTCCTTCAAGTGGTGGAGCCAGTAGAGCGCTGCGCGCGTTCAGTCCAGCGCTTGCCTCGGTTGGCTCCTCTGAAACGCGGGCTCGACATGCCGAAACTCTCCTGCGCAGCGCCGCGATGAGGGCCAGCGCATGCGCGTCCCCTCCCCCTCTCTCTCCTCTCCTACGTTGTCTCTCTCTCGCGCGCCTGTCGAGCGCGTTCCCCGCACGCCTTGTGAGAATTAACGGCCAGGCTAGTGGGAAGACACGGCGCGCGTAGTGTTCCTCTTCGCGTCCCACGACGCGAGGTCGGTAGCATGCCCAGCGAACGCCAACGGATCGCGATCGTGCAAGTGCTCCGGCCTCGCATCGCCTCATGGTCCCCTTAGCGGGAGATGGTGTAATTTTTTTGACGTATAACTCCGCCATCGAAATTTGTGAGTGATAACAAGCGTTGCTTGAAAAATTTGAGAAAAGGTCAGCTGTGCATAGCCGTTCGCGCGCTTGTTTTTGTAGATATTGCGCGATCACAACCTCGTGACCCTGCTCCACGAATACGCACGCACAGGCCCCATCTACTTGCCCTCGCTGGAGGACACTGGCGGAAAAATTAAAGAATGAAACTGCCTTTACTTTTAGTCACCCGACTTAGTGGCAGCCGTATCAGCTTGAGAAGCGGAGTTCAGTCAACGTTAATTTAGCGAACCGGGGTGTTGCGATGGCAGCACTGTGTACCTTAAGGTGCACAAGACATCGGAAATAGAGATACACATACTCGTCTTGCGAGGCGTACGCGATACAGATACGAGATACGCACGAGTATATAGCGTCACGGGGTCGTTACGTGGACGAAGGCAGCAGTCGGCGTGTCCAAGAAGAAACTCTTTATTTGGCCGAACTTGTGGCCGGGAAACGGAAAGTGAAACTGCAGCGATACACACTGTATGTACACTCATAGCGGTGAACAGACCGTCGGCCGTCGATAATGTGATCATCACCAGGATGCGCGGTTTTTAATACACCACGCATCGAACTTTCCAGCCTTATCACTGGTGGTCGCGCAAGCTCTGGAATAATCTTGACTATTCGCGTCATGTGCGCAACTTAACAAATTGATCTACTACAATCCGGAATGTTCCCAGACATTCTGGCGCGGCTTGCGCAAGGCAGTAGTAACACGTGTAAGGGGGCGGTAACATAAAACATAAAAATAAAGGAGCGCGTGTGGCATTGCCCCCCTCTGAAGAGGCATCGTCCCGATGCTGAAACAGCAGATGGAGGTGAATGCAGAAATAAAAAATGTCGCCCGCATCTTTCCACGGGGGGAACTCGAGTAAATGCGTCGCAGAGTGGTGGGGGTATCGTATGAATGTTGCGTAATTGGGTTTCGCAGAAGCGTCGTGCTGCCCGAGTGATGGATCCGCTGCCCGACGTTCACGAACGGTTGCTGCTTCTCGAGCACGACGTTCAGGATCCACAGCCCGTCGTTGCCGTTTCGCAGCTGCTTCTCGTTCCGCGAGTGAAGGATCCGCAGCTCGTCGTTGCCGTCTCGCAGCAGCTTCTTGAGCACGAAGTTCCGGGTCCGCAGCTTGCTTCAAACGCTTGCATTCAGCGCCGTATCCGCCTCGTGCGCTGCTGCTTTCAGTGGTACTGGTGGCGCCACCAACGGCGGACGGTGGCGATAGGTGGATATGCGCGGCTCATAGAAGCCGTGGGTAAAGCGCCTGTTACTCTCCGTTTTTCTATTCATGTTTCATTCTGGTTTGATATTTGTACTGCCGACGCTGCTCCGCTAGACAACCATGCCGTCTGTTACGTCCATTGTTCTATATTATTTGTTTTAAAATGACAGGCCCGTTTTTTTATGCGTGCGCGCGATGCACTGCGTACGTTTCTTACGTGCATGTGTCCAAGTTGTTTGCGTGATCTGTTAACACAGATGAAATAAAAATTGTTGCAGTACAAAACAGCATTCTTGTTTTATTGAACACCCCAAACAGTACAACAATGACTATTACGGCTGTATGCCTGCGTAAGAAACGCACAAAAGACACGTGATTTTATCTTCGCCCAACACTCGTAGCACTCAACTAGGCCAAGAAAACCAAAATCTAACTTGCTGAACGTTTTAACAGCCGTCACACAGCTGCACAATAATGCGTGAAAGTACTGTAGCAAATGACCAACAAACATTCACACAGCGTTTTTTTTTTTGGTCACAGGCCGTATTAACATATGAGGAAGTTCTAACTGCATTGCAATCACATATTTCAGAATATCTAATCACTTTCACCATTGAAGCCACAATCCTCTAAGACATGCGCTTTAAAGTGAGCATGGCATTACTCAGACTTATATAGGAAATGCGCACGCGTGGCATTACTCAGATTTATATAGGAAATGCGCACGCGTGCAATGTATCTCGTATGCTAGATTCTCCTTTGGTACGTGCAGCTCCAAATAAAATGCGATTCTAGAAGTAATGTTCGTGGAGTAGCGAGCATATAGCAGAACAACTACTTACAGCTTTACTTACCTTTGCGAAAACGGTATTCCAATTGCAATTCAATATTAACCGACGCAACAGCGATAACAAGACGCTTGTTGCACACAGGCGTACCAGGTTGACGCTCGAGGCCAAGCGCGGTATTTTAGGTGTAGCACAATCGTGCGCGTACAGTACGCTAGAATATTCTGGCACAATGTCGTCAAGCTTGCAGTCACTTCAGCGGTTCCCACGATGTAGCACCAGTTGACGTCCTCGCGTCATCAAACTGCTACGACGCCGAGAAGTACGCACACAGCTGACTTGGAAAAACGCGGTCTTGCAGGAGGCCATCTTGTCCCGCAACCCACGGACAAAAGTACACAACTGAGGCGTCTGAAACATTGCCGTTGATGAGATGGCAGCTGAACGAAATCAGGGCTCATCGTCCGACGTGTGGCCACCGCCTTAACACAATATTAACGTTGCAACGTTCAAGGAAAACGCGACCAAAGCGACGAGCCCAGCCGGTCTTGTCGGATGCGCTACAGCCACTACAGCACAGTGCACAGCAGCGCGCGCTCTCACGGCCACCGAAAGAAATAAAAGAAAGTGGAGAGAGGAGTTAGCTTGGAGCATGGCCAGTCGGTGGAAGCAAGATGACGTGTTGCGTCATCGGTGTGGCGTATTGTCGAGAGATGGCGCTAGTTTCTTTTTGCGCAACGAAATCGCAAACTTGATTCAAAATGCATGGGATCCTATGGGGGGTTGGGAGAGGGCACAACCGCCTGAGCCGAGCGGTGGCGCCACCATACCGATGCACGAGGCGGATACTCGTCTCTTCGCAGCCTTGTCTTCTGGGTTGCTTGCTGTTGTTGACGCCAACGACAGTGAGGGTGGGCAACGTTGCCTTCAACGAGTGGTGGGACACTGATTAAAGGTACTGTTGCTTCCATCGCATCTACTCGAGTAAAGAAAAGCGTCAAGTCAAGCGAAAGCCAAGTAAAGACGCGCTTGACTCAATTCCGAACGCGCGCTCCGCCGCTTATATACACACCGCCCGCATTCGATCGAGAAGAGAGAGGGACGGAGAGGAGGGAAGGAGGGAGGGAGGGAAGGAGGGACAGGAGAGGCCTGCTGCCGGCACGAGACGAGCCGAGCATGCGAGGGAGGGAGAGGAGAGGCTTGCTGCGGCACGAGACGAGCCTAGCATGCGCAGTGGGGGTGTGGACGGGGGCCGACGCCGCAGATGCGACTAAGAAATGCTCCGCATTTGCAAGCAATAATAAAGCAAAACGTACAGTCCTCAGGTTCGCTAACGCTCAAGAAACGGCTTAAGGTGGACGAGATGGAAGACTTCACGTCGTGCACGGCGCCGTTGAGAGCTCATAATGCCGTCCGGGATAACCTCGTCGTCTAGGGCGCCGAGACGTGCGAGCACCTTGTATGGCATGAAGTATCGTCGAAAGAGCTTCTCGCTAAGTCTCCGTCGGCGTATCGGCGCCCAGATCCACACGCGGTCACCGGGTTAGTATTGTTACGCTCGAAGGAGGCCGAGACGTATACGACTGAAGGGGCCGTTTATTTGGTCGCGAAGGTGAGCGCAGGAGCGGCCAACAGGTTGAATCTCCGAGCGTCGTCGTCTTCTTCTTCAGCTGCCTCGGAGCGGCCAGCACGTTCACCGGCCTTCGTTTTCTTTGTCCATATGCGTAACATTCCTCTCCTCGCAGACGAAGGCCGCCGGGCGAGTCAGTGGGGTTGTCGCGACGTGAAAAATTTCAAGCGGGCGACATGGACCACCTGGGTCTTGGCAGCTCGCCTACCACTTGCCGTAAGGCGAGCGATGGTATAGGTGACCTCTGTGAGTCTGGTGATAATAACAAATGGTCCATCGTATGTGGCTAAAAACTTTTGACATAAGCCGCGTTTCCGAGTAGGAGTCCACAGCCAGACTAAGTCACCGGGTCGATAGGTTACAGGTCGGTGGTGAATGTCGTACCGTGCTTTCGCTCTGTCTTGAGATGCCAAGGTGCGTAATCGTGCTATACGACGCGCCTCTTCAGCAAGGCAGAGGGTCTCGGCGACTGTCACGTTTTCGTGATTACAGAAAGGGAAAACAGTGTCGATTGTGTGCCGGGGTAGACGTGCGTACAGCAAAAAGAAAGGGCTATAGCCGGTAGTCTCGTGCTTGGCGGTATTGAATGCATATGTGATGAAAGGTAGCACGTCATCCCAGTTCTTATGGTCGGAGGAGACATACATAGACAGCATGTTGATAATTGTCCGGTTGGTGCGCTCCGTAAGCCCATTCGTTTGTGGATGGTAGGGTGTCGAGTGACGCAAGCGGGATTCACATAAACGCAGAAGCTCCTCCACGGCATCCGCTGTGAATTGTCGTCCGCGGTCGCTGATGATCACGCGAGGTGGGCCATGTCGGAGTATGACGTGTTGCAGCAGGAACAGTGACACGTCACTGGCCGTTGCGGAGGGGACGGCCGCCGTCTCACAATAGCGTGTCAGGTAATCGACACAAACAATTATCCAACGGTTGCCCTTGGCCGTTTTTGGAAAAGGGCCCAGGAAGTCAATGCCCACTTGTTGGAAAGGTGTGCTTGGAGGTGGCATCGGCTGGAGGAGACCAGCTGGAGCAGTAGATGGGCGTTTATGGCGCTGACACTGCATGCAGCTGGCCACATACATCTGAACGGACTTTTGCATTCCAGGCCAATAAAAACGTTCTTTAGTCCGGTGGAGCGTCCGCGCAGAACCTAAATGTCCAGACGTAGGGTCGTCGTGCATGGCACTCATAATGGCTGTGCGAAGGCTCTCCGGCACCACGAGAAGAAAACGTACGCCATTGCCGGAAAGGTTTTTCTTGTACAAGAGTCCATCGCGCATGCAGAAATGGCGCACATTAGTAGAGGCGGACGTGGTGGTGAAGAGCGGTGCTAATTTTGCGTCCTTTCGCTGCTCTGCTTTGAAACTGTCGAGGTCTGGAAAATTAGGCGATACAGAAGCTATAAGGTGGTCAAAGTCATCGGCGTCACAGTCCGTAGTGCTGAGTGGCATACGTGAGAGGCAGTCCGCATCGGCGTGTCGTCGGCCGCTCTTATAAGAGACGGTGAAGCTGTATTCTTGCAGCCTAAGCGCCCAGCGCGCAAGGCGGCCACAAGGGTCGCGAAGGTTGACAAGCCAACACAGCGAGTGGTGGTCAGTGACTACTGTGAATGGTCGCCCATACAGGTAAGACCGAAACCGCTGGATCGCAAATATTACTGCCAGGCATTCTTGTTCCGTGACAGTGTAATTCTGTTCGGGCCGGCTTAGTGAGCGACTTGCGTATGCAATGACGTGTTCGCGGTCACCATAGCGCTGGACTAGAACGGCACCAATACCTACGCCACTGGCATCCGTGTGAAGTTCTGTTGGGGCCAAAGGATTGAAGTGCTGAAGGACAGGTCGTGACGTGAGCAGAAACTTCAGTTGACGAAAAGAAGACTGACACTCCGGAGTCCACTCAAAGGGAATGCCCTTTCGTAGCAGGCATGTGAGAGGGTGCGCGACGTCAGCAAATTTGGGAATAAAGCGTCGGAAATAGGAACAAAGCCCCAGAAAACTGCGGAGCTCCTTGACAGAGCGCGGTGCACTGAATGCTTCAACGGCTGCTGTCTTCTGTGGATCGGGGCGTATGCCATCCTTATCGACGAGATGCCCAAGCACGAGGGTTTGGCGGTCTCCGAAGTGGCACTTCTTCGAGTTTAAAACTAGTCCAGCGTTTCGGATGCAGTTCAGAACAATATCCAGACGCGAGTTGTGCTCACTGAATGTCCGGCCAAAGATGACGACGTCGTCGAGGTAGCACATGCAGATGTTCCACTTCAAGCCGCGCAGAATGGTGTCCATAAATCTCTCGAACGTCGCCGGAGCATTGCACAGTCCAAAGGGCATCACATTAAATTCAAAGAGCCCGTCAGGGGTCACAAAGGCAGTCTTTTCCTTGTCCTCAGGATGCATCGGAATTTGCCAGTAGCCGGATCGTAAGTCTACTGAGGAAAAGTAAGAGGCCGAATGTAGGCAGTCTATTGCGTCATCAATACGTGGGAGTGGGTACACGTCTTTTTTTTGTCACGGCATTCAACCGGCGATAGTCCACGCAAAATCTCCAAGATCCATCTTTCTTTTTAACGAGAATCACTGGAGCTGCCCACGGACTGGCTGACTCTTGTATGACTCCCTTTTTCACCATCTCCTGCACTTGATCGTTGATAATTTGGCGCTCTGATGGTGAAACACGATATGGTTTTTGTCGAATCGGATTGGCCGAACCCGTGTTGATGGTATGGCGTGTTCGAGACGCAGGGATGGAGGGTATGTTGTCCATCTGCGCAAAGTCAAATACCGAAACGTGCTTCGAAAGCACACCCACTAATGTTCGCCGTTCGCTTGTGCTAAGCGACTTATTTATCATTGACAAAAGGGCCGATTCCGAACTGTGAACTCCAGGTTCTTCCGTTACATCTGTTAGTTCGGCCACCGATAAGGGCGCGTGGTCTCTGCTGACCCAGGCCAATTTCAAACCATCTGGTAACATCACAGGCTCTGAAGAACAGTTTACGGTCCATAAGCCAGTGCGTCCGCTGTTGATAGACACCACACAATGGGGAACCAACACATTCTTCTTCACGCAGTTAACGTGCATCGGCTCTACGCTTGCGTCGAAGCTGTCGCAATCGGCGCCGCAACAGACAACAGGCACACGAACGGTAGATGACGCGGGTATGACAGTATCGCCACAAACACACAATGTAGTTTCGCCTTCCGCAGAGTTTTCCAGGAGCCCTGATGGAAGACCACTCACAAATATCTTCCCTGTGCGGCAGTCGACAGTGGCACCACACTCCCGCAAAAAGTCCATGCCCAGAATAACGTCATGGGTCGACCGAGGAATAATTGTGAATTCCGTTGTAATAACATGACCTCCCAAAAGCACGTCAGCACTGCACACACCAATAGGACGCAACGGCTCGCCACTCACTCCGCAGAACTTTGAAGTTTCGTCCCACTTAAAAACAACTTTGCGCCCTAACACGTCTTTAAAAGAAACACTCATTACCGAAATTGTGGCCCCTGTGTCCACCAGGGCCATCACAGGCACATCATCCAAAAGAACACGCACTTTGTTTTTGAGCATCCATACAGGAGGTATTTCTGTCAGTAGCACATCACCAGCGACCTCACCTCCATCGGCCGCGCTAGCTAGTTTTCCGGTGGCGAAGGGGACGTGGTGCGACGCAGCGGTGAGGGAGAACGAGGAGCACGCGGTCGCGGTGGAGGCGTCAAACTCCTGTCAGATGCCGGGGAGTGATTCCGGAAGCTGCTTGGCCAATAATCGTTGCCAGATGGTGGTGGCCGCGGGACACCGCGAGGCCGTTCGGAGGGTCGTGAAAATTCTGGCGGTGGGCCGTATCGCGGAGCTACACGACGGTTGCAAAACCGTGATATATGGCCCGGAACACCGCAGGAGTAGCACACCGGCAGAGGTCGAAACCTTGGTTGCTCTTCAGTGAAATGAGCGTCACCATTTGCTCTTGTATAGCGGATGGGTTCGTCGGGAATGTCATGACGATACGTCGGTCGTTGGGGAGGCGTGCGCTGAGCGCGTCGATTATAGCGCGGAGCTGGAACGCGCGTTGTCACCCTTGACTGTGGGGCTGGGTTGTACTCTACAGCCGCTGCGCTAATCGTCGGTTGCCAGGGGCCCGAAAGAGGCGCAGTCATAGCATCACGTTGCGTGTACACCTCATGATGGTCGGCAGTTGAACGCAGCATTTCTTGGCGGGAGAGTTCCTCGCGGACAATCTGTCGAATGGTCGAGGAAATGTCGAGGCAAGGGCTCGTGTCTACACTGGCAACAGTCGTCACGTTAGCCAGCCGACCAAACTTTGGCGTGATCCGACGCATCTTCAACGTTTCAATAGTTCTGCAGTGCCGAATGAAGTCGGACACAGAACTGAGGGTATCTTTTCCGATTAGAAACGTGTAGACGTCCTCAGCCACTCCTTTTAGCAAACGCCCGACTTTATCTTCCTCCGACATATTAGCGCTGACTACCTTGCACAGCCTTAATACTTCTTCGATATATGTCGTGCACGTCTCACCTGGTAGCTGCGCTCTTTGCGACAGCGTCTGCTCAGCACGCTTCTTTTTCGCGACAGAGTCCCCGAAACACGCCTGTAGCTCCTCAACGAAAAGATCCCACGTTGTAAGCGCGTCCTCGTGGTTTTCGTACCACACAAGTGCGGTGTCGGTCAGGGAGAAAACCACGTTGGTGAGCTGAGCGGCTGTGTCCCATCCATTGGACTTGCTCACTCGCTTGTACTGGATGAGCCACGCGTCGACGTCTTCACCCGCTTTTCCTCCGAAGGGCGGTGGGACTCGGTAGTACTGCAACGGACCGCAAGGTGCTGCCCTGGGAGCATCTCCTTCTTCGGGCATGTCGGAGACAACCTCGTCAGATGGCGGGAGGCCGGCGAGTCGACGGCTTCGACGAAGCTGCAGCAGTGATGGTTCCGTCGTCGTGAGCGCGTACCCAGCACCTCCACCACGCTGTTACGCTCGAAGGAGGCCGAGACGTATACGACTGAAGGGGCCGTTTATTTGGTCGCGAAGGTGAGCGCAGGAGCGGCCAACAGGTTGAATCTCCGAGCGTCGTCGTCTTCTTCTTCAGCTGCCTCGGAGCGGCCAGCACGTTCACCGGCCTTCGTTTTCTTTGTCCATATGCGTAACAGTATTTCATGTGGCGTCGTCGAACATTATAGTAATGGTTATTGACCCTCTGCTGGTTCTTGATGCGCAGGCGGGCGAGCTGTCGAGCTTCTTGGGCGTGTTGCAAATAAGCGGCGCGTGGAGATTGTCTTCGTCGGTGGCAGTTGGCAGCATTGCGTCCAGCGTCGTTGCTGGGCTCCTTCCGTGTACCAACTTGTAGGGCGTCAGCTGCGTCGTTTCTTGTACGGCCGTGTTGTGAGGGATAGGGCACGGCAGCATCACTGGCATGACGTCTAATCCGTTTGTTTTCATCGTCCAGCTCGTCGCTACCTTTCTGCTAATGCCGGCAGAGAGCGATGCACCGGGCTGGCAAGCTGCGATCAGCGCCTTGCAACCGACTCTCCTCCTGCCTGTCAACGTGTCAACAGCACATGCGCACCTCAACGATATCTGGACTACGCCCCCTTCATCGACAGCAGTTGGTGCTCTGGCGGGCCTTGACGGAGGAGTGACGGCGCCACAAGCATTTCACTGGAGTATAAAGCCGGACCGCAACCATCTAGACGCCATAGGGCACGGCAGCATCACTGGCATGACGTCTAATCCGTTTGTTTTCATCGTCCAGCTCGTCGCTACCTTTCTGCTAATGCCGGCAGAGAGCGATGCACCGGGCTGGCAAGCTGCGATCAGCGCCTTGCAACCGACTCTCCTCCTGCCTGTCAACGTGTCAACAGCACATGCGCACCTCAACGATATCTGGACTACGCCCCCTTCATCGACAGCAGTTGGTGCTCTGGCGGGCCTTGACGGAGGAGTGACGGCGCCACAAGCATTTCACTGGAGTATAAAGCCGGACCGCAACCATCTAGACGCCATAGGGCACGGCAGCATCACTGGCATGACGTCTAATCCGTTTGTTTTCATCGTCCAGGTGAGAAAACACTACGGCAAATGCTTTCGCTCAAATAACCTTTGTCTAGTTGTGCTGCCGTGCCCAGGGCTGCTCTGCTCATTATTGACTGAAATGCTGTCTCACATTGAGAAGTTACTGTTACTTTGTGGGGACGTAGAAACTAACCCTGGACCTGGAACAGACCTAACCCTCCTCTTTAAACAGATTCAACAAATTGCTGATGATGTCAAGGAAATCAAGAATGACCGGCTGACTGCCATAGAATTTAAACTGGAAAAAGTAGCAGTTCTTGATGAGAAGGTTTCCTCATGTGTGACCGCGGTAAACAAATTACAGCAATCACTTTCTGCTATGGAGATCAGGCTAGAAGACCTTGAAAACCGTTCGCGGCGGTCTAATCTAATACTGTATGGAATTCCAGAGAACGGCAAAGAAAATGACAGGGACCTTGCTGAAATGGTTAATGAAGATGTAATAAAGAAGGTACTCGAATTAGAACCCGTGGCCATCGAACGGATACATAGACTAGGAAGACTTTCTGCCAATAATGCACGGCCGATAATACTAAAGCTTCTAGATCTCCAGGAAAAGACTACCATACTGAAGAATTGCTATAAACTAAAGGGATTAAAGATCGCGGTGGGGGAAGATTTCACTCCCCGTGTACGCGACATCAGGAAGAAACTATGGCAAGCAGCTAAGGCAAGGAAACTAGCTGGTGAAAAGATAAATCTTGTGTTTGACAAATTAAAAATCAACAACGAAGTGTTTGAATGGGACGAGGATGCAAACTGTATTCGGCCCATTAAGCGCAACCCTCAGCAAAAAAAACGAAGAATCCCAAGTGCGCGCGTTGCGACCACGCAACACTCAGTCACGCACCAAGTAAAGTTCGCAAACATAAACGTCCGTAGCATTCTTCTAAAGACAACCTGGCTAGAATCATTTTTACTCAGCACAGATCTGGACTTTGTCGCACTCACCGAAACGTGGCTGTCAAGTGACGTCAGGGACTTCGAGATAACGCCGCCCAACTATGTAATCTTACGCAAAGACAGAACTACACGGGGTGGCGGTGTGGCCATCCTAATAAGAAAAGATATCGCCTTCACGGCCCTCCCCGTTGTCGAAGGGGTAGAAGCAGTTTTTTGTAAAATGCACTTGACCGCCTGTCCAATAGTAATTGGTTGCGTTTATCGGAGTCCCTCGTCACACTCGGAAGCAATGCATTCCCTGTATCAATACCTGCACGTTCACGCTCTTGCATGTAGGCTTATACTTGTTGGCGATTTTAACCTCCCTGATATCGACTGGCTCACTATGACCCATCAGTCATCTTCGTCCGACATTATTATTGATACTATGCTGACATTTAATCTTTCTCAAATTGTTAAAGAGCCCACTCGTGTACAAAGGTGTTCTTCAAATATACTTGACCTAGTTTTTATTAGTGACCACTTTCCCGTAGATGAGGCCGTCATTGAGTTAACAGGTGGTATATCAGATCACAAAATAGTAATGTGTTCGATTCCCTTGCATGAACGCATCAGGCATTCAAACTCAGTTTCTTCCTTTCTCGATTTCAGCAACGCTGATGACACTAGTATACTTGACCACTTATCACATGAATTTAGTTTATTTGAGCAGCTTGTCGGTCATCCGGATGTTGATATCGAAACGTTGTGGCAGAAATTTAAAGAAGTTGTTTCGTATTGCATCTCTAACTACATACCTTCTAAAACAAAGAAAGAAAAACAATTCAATCCATGGATAAATCGTGACATTATTCATGCAAAACGTAAAGTAAAGCGCCTAAGAAAGTCTTCTAAACAATCATCGAATCCCATAACTGGTAAGAACCTTGCGGAAGCCATCAGTTCAATGAAGTCTCTAATTAAAGCAGCCAAGAATCACTACTTTTCTTATACTCTACCTAATTTTCTTAACGATGCACCTCAAAAATTTTGGAACTACCTCAATCCAAAAAATAAAAAAGATAGTACAATGTCTCAGGAAGAAAGCAGAGACCGAGCTAATCAATTCAACAACTACTTTCACTCAGTTTTCACTACAGACAACGACATCCCACCACCTCTTGAAACTCATGGCGTAAACCCCATTGAACCTCTCCGCATAAACGAAGCAGGTATATTTGACCTCTTGCTAAAAACAAAGATCAAGAAACAGCCAGGGCCTGATAATATACCGAATGAGTTCCTCACCCGTTACGCCGAATGGATAACTAAATATCTGTTTATTATATTTAACATGTCCCTAACAAAATCTTCACTGCCCAATGACTGGAAAATGGCACAGGTCATACCAATTCACAAATCTGGTAGTGAAGCTGACGTCGCTAATTACCGCCCGATATCCTTAACGAGCACAACCTGTAAAATATTTGAACACATTATTCTTAAACATATAACTACTTACCTTGAAAACGAGAACATTTTGACACCATCTCAGCACGGGTTTCGTAAAGGTCTTTCCACCGTTACGCAACTTACCGAATTAATACATGAATTGTCAACAGCCATTGACCATCAAAAGCAGATTGACCTTATCTCACTCGACTTTTCAAAAGCATTTGACCGGGTTTCGCATCAAAAACTTATAAAAAAATTACAGGCGACAATAGGTAAAGGACCAATCACAGACTGGATTAGTGCATATCTAACCAAGCGGACGCAGTTTGTGAAAATAAACCAGCAAACATCGGAACTAACGGAAGTTACCTCAGGTGTACCACAGGGCAGCGTCTTGGCTCCTATTCTATTTCTGATCTTTATTAACGATTTGCCCCAATCCATCGGAATCAACATAAAGCTTTTTGCAGACGATTGCATTATATACAAAGAAATTAACTCTCCTTCAGATCATGTGGTCCTCAGCAATGCTCTGCTATCTGTGTCAGATTGGTGCACGAAATGGCAGATGACATTAAACGTAAAAAAATCAGCCTTGTTAAGAGTCACCCGTAAACAAAACATTTCACATTTCGACTACACTATTGGCAACACGCTACTGACTTCCCTCAAACAGCATAAGTATCTTGGATTAGTTATTTCTAGTGACCTTAGATGGGAGGCACATGTTAACTATGTTACTTCTTCAGCCTTAAAAAAATTATTTTTCCTTAAAAGACGACTGCGATCCGCACCACCTCAAACAAAACTCTTAGCCTATAAAACCTTCATTCGACCTACAATAGAATACGCTAACTTAGTCTGGTTCCCTGCCACAAATAACTTAACTAAAAAGCTAGAAAGTGTGCAAAGAAAGGCGGTTAGGTTTATATACAATAAATACAGTTTGCTCGATTCACCCACTGAATTAATCGCAAGAGCTGGGCTACTAACATTACGAAATCGCGCTAAACTCTCACGCCTAAAAATGCTCTTCCAACTTATTCATAAACAGCTAAACATCGACAGCTCTAGGTTCATATCCATTTCGGAAACCAGACAGTCTCGCCACAAACATCCATTAACTTTACAGGAATACCATTTTAACAGCAACTGCTTCAGGTATTCTTTCTTCCCACAGTCAATTAGAGAATGGAATAGATTACCCGGCTGTATAACCAATAGCAATGACTTGAATACTTTTTTGACATTGCTTGATAACCATATTCGTGCCACCCATAGCTGAATTGATGTTGTTGTTTTTTCTCTCCTCTACTTGTAAAAATTCTTGAGTGCCTTTTGATTATGATAATTGTTTCAGTGCCATACGCAGTGAATTTGTTTTTCATGTTATTAGTGACATTTTTGCATGTTATTGAAACGGTCCACCATGTACCATATCTGAGTTGTAAAAGTTTTTCACCACATTGCTTATGCTCCTATATAATCCATGTGGTATCGTATAAGAATTATAGTCATACACTTTCACTTTTTCAATGTAAGTGTATCTCTTGTATCTTTCGGTTGCCCTCCTGCAATAGTCCCCATTGGGACTGGCAGTATGTAAAAATAAAATAAATAAGGTTCGGATAATCTCGGCAACACAAATATTCGTTGCCGAGACTGACGAAGTCATTTTCAGCTTGAGTTATAACGATTTAATGCCACAAAGAATGATGGTAGAGTTTAGTGCGTTACATGGCAACAACAAAGAACTGCCATTGCATGACACTCGATCTTGAAGGACTTAAGGTCTCACACTCAACACTGTCCCCCACTGCACTACACAATGTAAGATTTCGCCGTGTGACGTCGTTGCGTTGCGCCTCACGCCGACAGCAGCCACGACTCAGGCATGGTCGGAGTGGCAGAGTCGATGTTTGGCTGACACGTCCCGGACAGCCAGTAATAGGCCGAGGTCTGGAATGCGCCCGGGTCCGAGCACAACGGACCGGCGCCGGCTGCTGGAACACCCGCTAGAAGGGAGCGAGGCCCGTGCAGTCAACAGGCAGAGGTAGGCTTCGGGACCAGGACCCGACGAGCGCTTCACCCTGCGACTGCTTCGTTCGGTTCCGTTCGTTTGTTTGTTTTAGATGTGAAGCATCTTATGGCGGAGTTCAATCCGGTGGTGGTGGTGGTGTGCGGCATGACCACCCTTACTGCGCATGCGCAAACCCTCTCCACTTTCCCGCTCCCCCCTTCCCTCCACTTCCCATCTCCCCTCATCCTCCCCATCTCCACTTCCCTTCCGCTCTCCACTTCCCCTCTCCCCTCCCCCTCTCCCCTTCGCCCTCACCACTCCCCCTATGAAACGCGGGCTCTATATGCCGAAACACTACTTCGCATCGCCTCATGGTCCCCTTTAGCGGGAGATGGTGTGATTTTTTCCTTCTGTTTCTATGGCACGTACCCACTCTGGTGGATGGGCCAAGAATGCGTAGTTGAAACTTTAAAGCTTATTCGAAGAATGATAAATGGCTAAAAAGTAATAATAAAAAGAAATAAGAGCAAGAGAAGAAATGGCAATAATAAGTAACACATCAAATTAAGACACGGCATCGAAATCTTGTGATCGTAACTTCATATTGTCTAGATTGGCTCCAATAAGACCTCCATGGGAAGTTTAGATGCTTGTATTCCGACCACGTTGTTATTGATTCCATCCTATCAATGTGAAATGCCAATTTTCTATGTGTGATTGCGGTGAAATGTTCTACCACTCGATGAACCTGGATTATTGGGAGATCTAACGAAGCGCGCGCTAAAGCATCAGCCATTTCATTTAATTTTGAGCCACAGTGACCTGGGACCCACACTAATTTTAGGTGCTTCAGCTGAGACGGAACTAAAGATCGAAACGTCTTGAGGGCGCGAGAGTTATGTGACGCTGTAAGAGCTGTGCATACGGTGAGCGAATCAGTTATAATTACCGCCCTGATCTCGTCTGTCGGGAGTTTTCGCAGTGCCATGATGACGGCCGTGAGCTCAGCTTCGAAAACCGGAGTAAAATCGGGTAGCCTCACAGTGGAATGACCAGCCGAACGACTGGGAGACAATTCCTACGCCTGCCCGTTCTTCGTTCACGAATGCATCAGTGGCTATTATGTTTGGTGTTTGTGCAAGTATCAGAAAATCCTTTAATCTGTTCTCTAAGAATTTGTGGGATTGAAATTTAGATTTTGGAGCAAAAATCTCATCGTAATGTATCATAAAAAACTGATTTGAGCTATTGCTTACAATTATCTCTCTGATGTTGACATTTATAGTTTGCGGTTTCTTTTGTACGAAGATTATCTGTGGTGTGTGAAAACGTGGCCAATGAGCGAGAAAGGAGGAATCTGGGTCACTGATACAAACATATTCCGCTCTTCTTACCGGCAAGCTATAATATTTTAGAAATGTCTGTACTTTTAAAACGCGGAATCGACAGAGCAATGAAGGCAGACGCGCTTTCAGATACATAACGGTAACTGCTGCAAACCTAGGGAGCCGCATACACAAGCGCAGAGCTTCCCTCTCCAAGATAATCAACGGCTTAGTTTAGTAAGCTGGTCCGCCCAAGAACAACACACATCCAAGTTCTCATATTGGACACATATACATCTTATATAACATTAACATGGTGCCGCTACGTACACCAAATTTGCGAATTGCTCATTCTGTGCAATAAGCCCAAAGCCCGTTGTGCCTTAGCTGCTATGTACTCGATATGTGGACTCCAGTTAAGTTTTTAGATGCGAAGCACCTTATAGCGGAGTTAAAACCGGTGGTGGTGGTGTGCGGCGCGACACCCTTACTGCGCATGCGCATACCCTCTCCACACACTCCTCTCCACTCCCCCTCACCGCTCATACTGTCCAGTTCCCCTCTCCCCTTTTCCCTCTCACTTTCCCTCTCCCCTCCCCTTTCCCCTTCCCCTTTCCACTCTTCCTCTTAACGCGGTCTAGACATGCCGAAATTCTCTCCTGCGCAACGCCGCGACGAGCGCCAGCGCATGCGCGTCCCCTCCCCCTCTCTCTCCTCTCCTACGCTGCCCCCCTCTCGCACGCCTGTCGACCGCGTTCCCCGCTCGCCCAGTGAGAATTAAAGGCCAGGCTAGAGGAAAGAGAAGACGCGCGTAGCGTTCCTCTTCTCGTTCCACGACGCAAAGTCGGTAGCATGCCCAATGAACGCCAACGGAACGCGATCGTGCAAGTGCTCCGGCTTAGCATCGCCTCATGGTCCCCTTTAACGGGAAATGGTGTAATTTTTTTAATATATAAAACACCCAAATATTTTAGAGAGTCTACCTGCGCAATGGCTTCCTGTTTATATGCAATAAAGAGTGAAATCGAACCTGCTATAGGAAACGACAGGACAGCACTCTTGTTTACGTTTAATGCCATTGAGATCGATCGAAGCCATATTTCCAGCATATTTATGTAGAGTTGGAATTTTTGCTGTAGAACGTAAATATCACTGTCGTCTGCAAAAAATGCTATATTGTCTGCATACACATATACATAGATATCTTGACAGGTTGGTATGGAACTCGTTAATAGAATTAATAAAAGTGGAGATAGGAGCGACTCTGTTTGTATTTAGATGAAGAGCACCCATCCTTGACAAAATAAATTTTCCTTGATTTTAAAAATTCTGCTAACCACGCCGTCATTGTGAAAAAAATTTAAGATCTGTAGCCTGTTAAGTAAAATGGAATGCTCAACGCTGTCGTATGTTTTAGCAATGTCAAGTATCACAAGTGCAGCGTATTGTCTTGTTTTTCTAGCAAGTTGTGTACGGCTCTCTAAGTCCGCATGTGCACACCAGATTGAGCAATCGGATCTAAAGCCAATTTGCTGTGGTTTTATTATTGACCTATGTTGCATCCAAATAGTTATTCTGCCATGCAGGACCCTCTCTATGAGTTTGACCATGTTTCAAGTCAATGATATAGGTGTAATATTGCCACGTGCGTTTCTTATTATTACTTTTGCTTTATTCGGTTTTCGCCCACAAAAACTGTCAGCAACGCTCAGCGCAAACCGCGCCTCATTGTTCGCGAAGCATCGCGATGATTGTAGATCATTTTGTTAAGATTGCTCGCAAGATGCGAACACTCGAGCTTGTTCCAGAGATTGCGCGACAACCAGCGATAACGCTGGAATATTCTACGGCACATGCATAAATGCCGACGCGCTTCACCGCTTGTCACTTGATCGACGGTCGACGCTCTGTTCGCCGCTGTCAGTGTATTGCTGTAGTTTGACTTTCAGTTTCCGCGCCACAAGTTCGGCCAAAAAAAAAAAAACAGTTTCATCTCGCACGTGCTGACTGCTGTCTTCGTCGAGGTCACGACCCCGTGAAAATATTTTCTATGTCGAAACCTGAAACCTGTTTCTTAGGTATCGGAGGTATCTTCGCTAGTTTTCAATCAAAAGGAATGCAGGCATAACTTAAAGATTAATTTAAAACTTTAAGAATTTCACTAGGAGATAAACGGAATAAAATTTGGATCATATGCACTGTAATTCCATTGGGGCCGGGAGCTGAAAAGGGTAACTGCTTAATCACGTGGGATAGTTCGGAAATTGTAACATTATCAAAATAAGCCGTGATTGTACAATTTTGCCAATTATTTGGTATAGTCGATGTGAATCTACTCTCCAGTCCATTAGCGATTAACTCAAGAGCAGTAGCCATTTCCGCTGACGATAGGAGTTCGTAATCCGAATTAACTGGAGACGGCAGCATTTTCTTTGTTCTCATGTATCTAAACAGTGCTTTCTTATTTTTGGGTTCGAGAGGAACTCCTAATGTCTGCGATCGTATTCCGCTTTTGCTTGGGCAACGGTGCGTTTAAATCTAGCTGCAATGAATTTATAATCAGACCAATTTTTAGGGGACTGATTATGAATGAGCTGCTTCCAAGCTGCCTTGCGACGACGGTGATTTCGTGTGCATTGTGCATTCCACCAAGGACTAGAAGGCGCTCTGTTGGCAGATTCAACAATAAATTCAGCTCCTTTATATGCTATTTTATTAACTGTGTTTAATTTCATCGCTTTGGAATTGTTACTCTCTTGAGAGTGAGAAGATAATGCCGATTCCAGGTTATTTTTAAACCTATTATAGTTCACAAAGACTCGAACTTGATAACAAGGAGGGGTTATCGGGCAAAAAATCTCGAAACTTATGGGAAAATGATCACTCTTTGTGGCACAGTCCAGCGCTGTCCAGGACGAGATAGAAATAGCCGAACTTACAAAACTTAGATCTGAGGCCGATCGGCACCGATTGCGAATAAATGTGGAAGTTCTCGCGTTTAGGCACGAACGATTGTTGTCTGTTGACCACTCCCGCAATCGTTTGCCACAGCGATCAGTTTTGAAAACCCGACACCTGTGATGGGAGTTAAATCCCCGACTAAAGATTTTTCCTTGCACCAAGATCTGACTGCGATATCCAACCGTCCTTTGTCTTGTGCACCCTCAGGATAGTACACCTTAACCAAGGAGAAAGGTTGGCAATCTGGTAATGTAATGTCTATTGCGAACATTACACATTCCGGACACATATACTTGTACGAGATTTTCGCGTTTATACTAATTCTGTTTGAGATCAAAAATGCTAAACCTCCACCTCTCGATGGACGGTCTAGTCTAAAAGATCTGCAACTGTATAAATTAAATAATTTATGTATGGAGAGCCATGTCTCCTGCAATGCAATTATATCTGGTGTGAATTTAAAGACAAATATATTAAATCTGTTATTGTCGAGTAAATAGATCGACAGTTCCAGTGAAGAATTTTGAGTGACCCTATTTTCTCGAGAGAATTGATTCCGAGACCGCCTTGTCTAAAATGGATTCTTTTAAGAAGACTACCTTAGAAAGGCTTTCCTTGTCCTTCAGGTATTTTTTTGTTTTTTGAAGGTTTTGGTGAGCCGTTTTCTTCGATAAAGTATATCTAGAACGTTTTAGCGATTTAGGGTCCAAGTCTATGTCGTCAGACTCCTGTGTTTCATCAGTGTGATGGTGTAATGTGGGCCCAGGATCAGAAATAATTCAACCGGCAGTCAGGTGATTCTGTACACACAACACAGACTTTAACACAACCGATAACTGACGATTTACACACAACACACTACATCATTCCTTATGTACATTTCAAACGTCCCACGCGCCTCGGCAGACAAACTGTCCTACTCGCCGTTATGCCTGTTGCCGCTGCGGCGAGGTCGGTCGTCACCGGTGTTCCTTGTGCAGTCAACAGTCACGCTGTCTTGACCGTGGCGAGGTGGTGGTGGTGGTGATGGTGGCACTGCAGGCCGGTAGATCACCAGGCCACTGCAGTGCAGGTTAACTGCCCGTCGCCAACATGAGCCGCGGCCACCTCGTCACACCACTCGGGCCCCAGGACCTCAGGCCAGGAACAGACTAGGCTGCCGGTCTCCGTGTCAGCACCGGGCACAGAGCGGGAAACAGGCTCACCAGGTCCACATGGCTGCCGGACGCCAGGTTGAGTGACGCAGCCCGAAGCAGGAAGCCAGGCTCACCAGGTCCGCAAGGCTGCCGGACGCCTGGTTAAGCGATGTCGCGACCCGAACCGCCGACCAGCGGCTGCCGTTCCAACCGTGTCGCGCTCCAACTGCTCGAGCCGCCCGCCCCGCTCGCGCTTCCTTTTCGTCGTCTTCTCCTCCAAGGCGTGCCGCAGAGCAGAACTGCCGTTCCCTCTTCGCCCCGTCACGGGCCACACAATCCACATCATCACAATCAGTAATATCATTATTTTGGCACTTTTTACCAACTAGAGAGGATCCTGCATAGTCAGCATTTGACGGCGTGATTGAGAATTCTGTTTCATTCAGTGGTCGTGGAAGCTCTGCAGTTTGTGAAGTTATCCCAACATCCACCGGCGTTGCAAATATACGAGTCATCTGGTTGGCTAAAATTTGTGACAGAGACTCACAAATGTTTGCAGCAAGGCGCTCCATAGCCTTTTCCATTGCTCTTTCAGCCACGTCCGCTATGGATTGGGAAAAAGATGCTTCCATTGATGTATTACGGGCTGCTACACCGGCATAGCCCTGATTTCTGGTCTGAATTTCAGCTAAGGCCTCTTTTCGGGAGCAGCGTCAACGATCTACAATTTCGAGAATGCGGATTTCTCTTGCCTTTGCAGAGCAATTGGGATTGTCCGCACTGTGCGCTTCATCAGAGACCAAATTTTTCTTGTTTGCTTTGGCAGTCACTTGCGTTGTGAGGCTCGCCGCACATACGGCATCTGAGAGCAGACCTGCATCCTTTCATCGTGTGGCCGTAGCGCCAACATTTTACACACTGCAGAGGTTGAGGCGAAAGCGGTTCAACGCGGTAGATAAGAGGCCACGCCTTAATTTGCGATGGCCGATTCGACCCGGCAAAAGTTACAATCGCCGGCTCGGTAGGGACTTTAGCCTTATCAATAAAACGCCCACACCTAAACACTGAAATTGCACCAGCCTCTGCAAACATCTTTAATACCTCCGGCGGAGTCATGTTGACGTCAACGCCACGCACAAGACATTTCACAGATGCTAAGTGAGGTGGGATGAATGCGCTCACCGGATTGGAAGCGAACATAGAACACTTCAGTAGGTCCTGAACACAAAGCTGGTCTGACGAAAAGCAGAGGATACCTCCTCTGCCGAATCGGTGGACCTCTGAGATGCTCTGAAAGTGAGCTGTGGCAGCTCGCAGCTCCGCTTGTATTACTTTCGGATTCCTCATCCGTATGGTACCATCATTGGTTGGGACGAGGCCCACAGAGGAACAGAAGAGGTGCCGCTACGCAAGAACAGGGCCACTCGTATCTCCTGCGGCAGAGGAGAAGCGGACCAGAGGAAAGCCCCTGGTCCAGGTGAGGAAAACGGCGTGTCTGATCTTACAAGCTCAACAAGCACTCACTGATCGGCAAGAACGCTATAGAAGCACTGAGCAAGACAAAAATTTAGCAGCGACCACACAAAATTTGGCCATGACCCCCAGACCGAGGGAATGCAACACGATCGAACGCAAGCGAATGTTCCTCGTTCTTAATATCTATACGAACGCTGGTGAGAGAGCTTCTTCTTTCATCCAATACCACCTCGTCTTCTTCCACTTTTATCTTCTCCCCACGGCTTGGCTTGACTTCGACGACACGATTCCGCCTTTGCCGTGTCTCGTCGTCGTCATCGTCGGCGCACCGCACATCAGAAAACACCAACACCGTGCACCAGATTGGACTACCGCGCACATCATGACAGTTGTATGAGAAGTAACGGGCAATAATGCCAAGGAAATGGAAATAATGTCTGTTAGTTCTCATTAATATTGTGTCTAACAAGGAAAAACGAGCCCTTAAAAGCCATCTTCTTTCCTTCATTTGTATGAGAAGGTCACATACGGAAGGATGCAAATCACGCGTGTTGTGCTCGACGTCGACTAACATGGCCAGCATGTCGGCGATGGTCTTATTTAGACGCTCGCTGAAGCCGTTGGTCTGTGGGTGGTAGGTGGTGGTCCGGCGGTGGCTTGTCTGGCTGTATTCCAAGATCGCCTATCGTTCATACAGCGCCCCGTCTGCGCTACACACCTTCTACCGCGCTTCACAGGAATAGCATAAACAATGCCTTTAACACATGGCGAAACTTGAGCGTATGGTCTGTGCTACAGCCTATTTTTGTAGCGTTAGCTACACTTGCCAAGCCGGAGCCGATTTCTCGTGGATCCTCATGAGCCGTGCTGCGCATGCGCGAGGATCAGTGATGTCACACCGGAGCCGGCATCTCACGCGCTCTCCGCCACCGCCGCGCGCGGCTCGCCGCAGCTGGTCTGCGCGTTCGGGAGGAGTGGCGTCGTAGCCGCGGCAGACACACTGGCGCCGGTGCGGGCGCAGCTATTCGCCTTCGCTGTGCAGTCGCCGTCTGACACTGCGCTGGAGCCGCTTGATAGCGCATCTGACTGGCGTTTGCAGGTGGGTAACGCCATGGAGAAGGAGAGCACAAATGCTGCTCAATGGCGCAGAAGAGCCGAGAAGCTTATCTCATCGGATCCCGAAGTAGTTGCCTGGCAATTAGAGGTTCACCGTACGAAGAATGAACAGAAGAAGGCTAATAATCATGGACAATCTGGAAAGCTGAGAATAATCAGCTGAGCCTTTGCTAACGCTACGTATATCCTGACATAGCCGAGCTAAGCCACTGCAATTTTTTTGTTCATTCGAGACGTCAATCTACACAGGCCAGAAAGCCTTTCAGGGGCCGAAAAAACGATCCCAACCCCAGCGCTTTCTCCTATCTTCTTGACCCTGTGTTAAACGTCATGCACATAAGGCATCACAGCTGTCTTCCTCCTCTCTTGCGCCTTCGATCTGGCTCTGCGGTCCTCTTTACGCCTGGGATCTTTGACATCCCTAAACAGGCCTTGGGCCACAGATGGCACCACGTCTTGAGTGAAACCTCCGACCTTAAGTCGAGACACTTAGTCCGAGAATGCATCATCCACCTTGTGATGGCAAGAATTGCACAGGGCCTTCTGCAAGACCGAGTGCGCAATCGCCCTCTTCACCAGCTTGGATTGTCCTGACGAGAAAGTCAGCAATGGCTTACGAGCACGGGGCTCGTATCGCAAACAGGTGTGCCGGTTCGGAAAGAACAGCCTCAAGTCCAGAAACTTCATTGTGCCACGTTGAGAAAGCTCATGCGTGGCCTCAAGGGGTCGGAGCTCGTCCAGAAAAACCTTCAAAATGGACAAGGCATCCTTCTCGTGGCCTATGAATTCTGCCTTATTAAATACCAAAAAATCATCCACATACCGGAATACCTTCACAACGCTGCACCCTTGCAAATGGTTATCTATTTTCCTATCAATGCGGGCCATGTATAAGCCACTACGGATCGGCGCGATGCACGACCCTATACAAATACCCTATCGTTGCAAATACACCGTCCAGGAGGAAAAGGTTGATTGAAGGTACATTGTGAGGAGATCCAAAAAACACCTCACTGAAATTTCCAACTTTCTAGAAAAGGATACGGCACCGAACGCTTCTATGGCATCCTCAACACAGTGTAACGGATCCTTGTGGGGGATCGAATAAAACAAATCCTTGACGTCAATGGAAAATCCGCCAAGGGACATCCCAGGTTGAGCTTTAAAAAAATCAATGACCTCCTCTGAATTCTTAATTAAGAAGGGATCATAAATGTTCAGCAATCGCAGCTTCTCGAGCTAAAACGACGCGACAAGCTTCTGCCATGAACCTCGTTTCGAAAAATTCACCCTTAACAGGCACCCTTCCTGTGGGTCTTTGTAGAAAAGAACATGTCTAATGTGCATTTCTTGCTCTTTTCAATACTGCGAGCCAAACCCTCCAAACCTAAGCCTCAGCACAGTTTCCTAGCTTGCCTCTTAGCCTTCAACAAGGACACGTCATTCGGCCGGTTAAACGACGCATCAATAGCCTGGAGTGCTTTTTTCTTTAAAAGAAGCCAAGGACAAAACCATTAAACCGTCGTCCTTATCAGACGTCAGAAAGCTTAAGTCATTTTCCAGAAAGAAACGCCTCACGCGCGCCAGAGGAGTAGCAACACACGACAGCTTAGCCCGAAACAACACGTCGACACCTGCCGATACACACCTAGCAATGTCTGGTTTATCCACCCGAGACGACACTCTCCTAACAAACGATAGCAGTTCAGCGCTCGACCTCGTAGGTTCCACGGCGAATTTCGGTCCCAAGCTGAGCGTCCGTAACACGTACTCTGGTAGGCGTACGTCGCTTTCCGAATGGACACCCCTCTGTGTGTTCCGCGGATCCGCCGGGCGTCCAGGACGTGTGGAACGTAGTAGATAAAGCTGTCGTCGCCACTGAGACTCCAAAGAGGCTCGATCAAACCAAAAATCTCGCGCCACTTCCGCTTCAGATGGCTCCGGCCATATTGCTGCAGCCGGGTATGTAAGGCATCCTTGTATAACTTCGCTTCACCAAGACACTCGCCCCGCCACGGTGGTCTAGTGGATATGGCGCTCGACTGCTGACCCGAAGGTCGCATGATCGAATCCCGGGCGCGGCGGCTGCATTTTCGATGGAGGCGAAAATGTTTGAGGCCCGTGTACTTAGATTTAGGTGCACGTCAAAGAACCCCAGGAGGTCGAAATTTCCGGAGACCTCCACTACGGCGTCTCTCATAATCACAGCGTGGTTTTGGGACGTTCAATCCCAGATATTATTATTAAGACACTCAGACCTAATGACCCTGCACAATCGTCTTCCGTGCCCCCTGCACGGGGCAAACTGTCCGAAAATCCCGAGAACATCCGGAGAGAGCAAGTTGAGGCGTAGACAGGAGGAGATCGAGCGTGCTCGGCACACGTTTACGACCACCAGAGAAATAAGGAAATTTAAATGAGCATTAAAACATGAAAAAAGAGCCCGAGGCCCTAGAATTTTAACTCAACAAAGTCGCTTGTTTTGTTTGGTCCTTTGGTCCGTATATACATGTGTGTTCCTCTCGAGTAAATTTTAGTTGGAGGAATGCGCCGCTACTACGTCTCCTCCTTTGTCTGTTCTCTGCTGTTTGCGCTATATACCATTATGACTGACTTTTTCCCACTCGACCAACAAGCAGCGTTGTTGACTTTCCGACACACATGTCCACACACCGACACTTCTTGAAGAATGCTGCTCTCGCCACAACGATTATCCCTCCGTCGGGACGGCCACCCTACCCTCCTGCTCGGTCAAGCGAGTTTCACGACAATGACGCTGGAAGAGGGGAGGGGGTGGTAGACGTTGACGAAGATGAAAAAATATGCCCCTTCGTCAGAGCACGGCTCAGCCTCCGAAAATTCGCAACTTTCACAGCCTATAGATGGCGCCACTGTACATCCATCGTTTACAATATAGTCCCGCTACAGACGGTTTGGAATGTGCACGTTTGGCGAAGAGTTCAGTTCCTTGCGCTTAGGTTGTACTCCGATATAAGTTTTTTTGTCAAAGCAGGGTTGCGGTAACATATTGTATTAAGTAAAGGAATGTCGGGTACGTGATTGCAACCACATTAGGAAGATAAATATGCACACCATTGTAAATAAGGCAAACACACTCGTCGCGTTGCTTGCGGCGCTTAATCGCGCTTTGCAACGCCTGCTGTGTGGCTAGCGCAATATGATAATGGGAGACTCCGAAGATCTCTCAGTTGTCACAGACATTCTCGGAGACGTGCTTTATCTAATTTTTGCTTGCATTACATTCTGCCGCTTAGCTGGCTCAGCTGACTTCAAAGCACGAAGCAATGTAGGCAAACGATAAAAAAAGTGTTCCCCTTCGAGACCGAAGCATAATGACCACTTGAGGCATGCGCGATTATACGAAATATCACAATTGCACTTTCTTGATAAAAAAAGAACAAAAAGACAGCTGAATGTCACAATTAGTCGACAAGCAGCGAATGGAACCAGCGGCAAGACGCAATTTTCACGTTTAAGAAGTGACGTTCCTGTCATCATTCTACGTTTTCGGTGATTGAGAAGGGCATTAAATAAAATCTTACGGGACAGGGACGAAGCAACAGCGCCATCAGCAAGTAATACCTAATAAAAAGTGCTGATGTGAAGGTCACGGAGGCAATTCACAGCCAATACAGGCATGGAATGATGCGATAGACGCTTTGAAACCCGACGTTTCCTATTCTAGAGGCGGAACGCATTCCTAATCCGTTCTGCTGCTGTCTCCACAGCGACCGTGTCGAGCGGAGGAAGGAAGCGCGAGAAATGTGATGTGAGGTAGTAAATATGTACTCGGACACATAATGGGATATGCTGCATACATTCATGAGCCTTGGTTATTCGCTTACGAAGTTTGACCCGCTGAACTACTCACGTTTTAGGGGCGAAGCTCTAGACACATGGGCGCTACTCACAACAATAAAGTTTATTCCTTGATCGCTTCGAACAAAATTGCCTTCACTTACACGTCACAAAACCATGTGACCTTCGTGAGATACCAGAAGCAGACAAAACCGGACGAATGAACAAAAAACAAAAAACACTGCAGCGGAATCACACAATAGATAAATGTTTATGGTTTGCGCAGGAAGCTAATTTCTTTCTCAGACAGCGTTAGCGAAGTCTTGCTGATACAAGAGCTACCGTAATAGTCAATCTGCTCACTTTCTACTATCAATCGGGTGACTTCGCAGTTGCTATTTCTAACAATGACAGTTTTGTCAAACAATGGCACACACGCGCATTCTTGGCAATGTATTGCCAGAAAACCATCTTATTGTTGTGAGTAGCGCCCATGTGTCTAGTGTCTCTTCCTTTGTGTCCTCGTCTACAACAGCGCTAAGAAACTGCCTTTCCATTATGCACCAACAAGCCCACATCGCCACGCTCGTGGGCGAAGCTCCTTAAAGCGGCACCCGTTCGTCCCTCGTAGTGCGTAACCAGTCTTAACGCTAGTACCAGATCTTGACCTCCAAGGTGGTGCCGGTGGGAGATTTCTCCTGTGCGTTGTTGAACAATAAAAAATTCGCAGCGTGCGCCTTAACTAAAAGCCGAATTCTTCTGTCTCTCATTCCCCATTAGCAGCCATTGGCATGTTCCAGTAGGAAACGTTAGTAGAAGTAGAAGTGTAAGTGTTAGCTAGAAGCCGACTTCTTCTGTCTCATTCCCATTAGCAGCCATTGTTTACCTCCAAGGTAGTGCCTGGCGAGATTTCTCCTGTGCGTGATTAAACAATAAAAATTTTGTTCAAAACGCCGTTCATTGATGAAATAAACCAACGAAAGACGCCAGATGTTTTCTAAAAGCAAAACGAAAAGGCGCCAGATGTTTCTAAAGCAGAACGAAAAGACGCCAGCTGCTTAACGAAAGACGCCAGATGTTTCTCCTCTCCTACGGTCCAAGGTAAAAAGTAATGAACCAACTAGCTCAGCAACACGCCTTGTAGAGCTTTTTACTACTTTTACAAGGTTAAAATATATGACATCACTGAAGCAGACGCACTTGTTACGCTTGACCACAACACGCGCGTTTGTAAATACGTGTACACACACAGATAGGACAATATATCCTTGTTTATGAGCACTCGCGCCACACAGTCAGTGACTGATAGGATGTATTGGATAAAGTGCTATAAATATGACGTGCACTAACAGACAATAAGGCCAAGGAAAGTATAGGCGAAGTTATTAGTAGTAAATGTAAGGTAAATGTGAACAAAGAAATGTGGACGAAAAGATAACATGCTGCGGGCAGGGACCGAACCTGCGACCTTCTAATAACGCGTCCGATGCTCTACCAACTGAGCTACCGCGGCGGCCATCCCCCCGTCCACTTTATGGGGTATATATGTACATTTTAAACGTGGGAGTGTCAGTCAGCGCCGCCAGTAGCCATGACGGCGAGTGTGGAAAACTCTTTTTCTGCCTGTTGGCGGCACGTAGCAGTGAACCTATTACGAGCTGGCAGCTGACCAATAATCCCTCGCATACTACCTGAAAGCATCAAGTCTGCCAGAACGAGACCCTCGCTATGAATGAAGGAAAGAAGTGTTAATTTTAAGGGCTCGTTTTTTTTGTTATACACAATAATAATGAGCACTAACAGGCAATAATACCAGGGAAAGTATAGGGGAAGCTGTTAGTAGTAAACGTAAGGTAAAAAAAACTCAGCGCTAGCTCATTTGGTAGAGCGTCGGACGCGTTATTGGAAGGTCGCAGGTTCAGTCCCTCCCACGGCAAGTTATCTTTTCGTCCACTTTTCGTTCTTCACATTTACCTTACATTTTCTACTAATAACTTGCCCTATACTTTCCTTGGCATTAGTGTCGGTTAGTGCTCATTATTATTGTGTATTATTATTGTGTCGCAAAGGACGAAAAGGGTTCGTCTTTTTGGTTCGTCCTGTGTGCGAAAAGCGTTCGTCCTGTGGTTCGTCCTTTTGGGGGGTAACTGCACTGCCACAACCATTACTCCCTCGTCCTTTAGGGAGTAACTGTCAGGGGACGAAATGTTAGTCCTCAGTTGTTTTGAGGGACGAAATATCGGGGTGTAAGAGTTACCCCTTTTATGGAGTAACTGATTTATTCCTCTTTTTGCATGGTAGCTGCGTAGGAACCAACTGTTACCCCTTATGGGTCTAACAGTTGCTCCTTCTCGATAAAAAAATCAATTTATTACAGTTTCTGGTTGAATTACCGAGAATTTGGAGCTTGATACACGCATTTTACGACATATACAATTAATACACAGAAATAAACTCAGAAGTAAGCTACAGAAAATTCACAACAAATACACAGGATTCGAACTCGTGACCATTGAATCAGCAGTCGCGTACGCTAACCACTATACCACACGCCAGTACGTAGCACAGTGAACACTACCGGGGCTATATATGTACAGGCACCATCTGGAAGCTGCGCGTTCTGCCATGTTAGTCAAAGTAGCAAGATTCCTTATATTAGACTTCAGCCTTCACTGTTTCGCAAGCAACCATTCGGTGATCACGTTCATGAAAATGTAAAATGCGTTGGATTGTGTTTCCTGCGCGCGTGTTTCGAGCGATTTTGGGCGCTTGATGAATGTATGTATATATAAACGTTCTCATATGTGCTCCCGTCGACGTGCCAAGCTTGCTCGCTTCTCACTGTACAGAACACGGCTGTACAGAACACGGTTATATCGTTCAGCGAAAATGTCTGTTTAATGACAAAAAAACGAAAACAACCAAGTTTATTCAACGTCGTGTCAATTCTGTAGCATCGTGCGTACACATAAATTGAACAACTTTGTTGAATACAGAAGATAGGATGGCTTCCCTGCATTATAGGAGAGACAATGGAAAGTGCAATGTTTTATCCGAATGGATGCTGTCCAGCCGACGTCAGGAAGTGCAACAGCACCATCGACAGCTGCTGAGAGCGTGTTCATAGCTGCAAGATGTTGAAGACGTTTCTCAGGAGGCGCAACGCTCTCATTCATCGATTTCCTGAAAAAGTAATTGCAGAAGCATTAATATTTCCGGCAGAACTGTTTGTGCACTTGCAGTTACGTCACAAGGCGTCTGTTAGAAATGCTGCATGCGTAAAAATTAGACGAAAACTGCTCTTTCACAGAACCTGTCATATAGTGCAATGGAACAGTTCAGAATGTGTTATGAAGTTCGAAAAACCCGTCCTCGAGCTTAACGTTTCACGCTTTCACAGCGACATGCTAGTGGGCCCACTTATTTATCAATAAAGCTTGCTCTTCTTTTGAGAGATTAAATGATTCCTAGCATCGCTACAAACGAGCGAAATCGCCGATGCCGTCGCCGACTGCCCGTGTTAGCGGTGCTAAGCCTTTACCTAATAATATAATAATATCTGGGGTTTAACGTCCCAAAACCACGATTTGATATGAGAGACGCCGTAGTGGAGGGCTCCGGAAATTTCGACCACCTGGGGTTCTTTAACGTGCACTTAAATCTAAGTACACGGAAGCCTTTAGCTAGACATACTATTTTAACCGCCCCGCCACGGCGGTCTAGTGGTTATGGCGCTCGACTGCTGACCCGAAGGTCGCGGGATCGAATCCCGGCCGCGGCGGCTGCATTTTCGATGGAGGCGAAAATGTTTGAGGCCCGTGTACTTAGATTTGGGTGCACGTTAAAGAACCCCAGGTGGTCGAAATTTCCGGAGCCCTCCACTACGGTGTCTCTCATAATCATATCTTGGTTTTGGGACGTTAAACCCCAGATATTATTATTATACTATTTTAACTGCCAATCTTCCCAAATGACTTGTTTACCTTTCAATAGAAGATATTGTGCGGAGTTTACGTGAATTTTCTTTTAAAATGACGCGAATATTTCTGACAAACAACGCTTATTTGGGCAGCACTGAAAATAAAACTATTTTTGAACAGCTGTACTTGCTACAGCTAATGTTGAGCCTTCACCGAGGTTACCATGTTTCGATGGCCCAACCATCATACTTGTAATACTATAGCAGGCGGGGCAGCACTCGCGACGCTGTATCGCGCGAGCTCATCAATCATGCGTGTTTTGTTCGCGCAGCACGTGAATGTTAAACAAGCGGCGATCGTTACATATCAACTGCACACAGGTAAAATCACGCTGAGTGATGGCAGCCTTGTTTACACCACCTCTCAGGCGATGTTCCAATCGGCGCGTAGCATTTCGATAGCCTAGCACTTCATTCCAGTAGCAGATCCCGTTTACCACAGCGCGAAGATGATTCAGTGCACCACAAGCGACAGCAATCGCAACCATGAAACGAGAACACATCCACAACGCACCGCAAAACCGCCGAGTCCTAGCTTGCCGTGCATACGACGAGAACACCACGCCGCGCATTGATACAGCTTGGGCGCGAGCACATTTTTTTGTGTGGGAGCTTTTTCACATTTGTTTATTATTATGCCATACGAACGATATTACTTTACTTCTGCCGCAGTTGCCGTAGTTGACAAGACCGTTTACACTTAAATAAACTGTTAACAGTTGATTTCTTTAGCGGACTCTTTGAATACGCGCATGCTGACCATTCGTTCGAGGCCGCCACTGCACCGGAAAGTTCCATGGGAGTAAACGTTGCTCCCTGTGGTCTAACAGTTCCTCCCTCACTTTGCACACGGCACCCTCGTCTTGCAGTTAATCCCTCCGGGGACTAACTACCTATTGCGGGGACGAAATGCAGCACTTACTCCCATTTCGCACCTTTGCGGCTTAGAGTGTAGTATGCGAGGCATTATTCGTCAGCTGCCAGCTCGTAATAAGTTCACGTGCTACGGGACGCCAACAGGAAGAAAAACGTCAGGCCTGCGCTGAAACCACAGCACAGTCACAGCGAAAGCTGGAAGAGCGGCGTTTCTAAAGCACCGTTGTAAGCTCTCATGGGGCTTCTAATACAAGTACACTAGCAAGGTACCCACTACGCCATAAATCACAATTTTTGTGAAGTTCGGAAGCGCCTACTAAGCCATTATCCGTCATTCTGCGGAGAAGCGAGGCACCAGCTACACGTCTATAAGCATTATGTGCACTTTGTTGACGCGACGACTGATGACGATGAAGAATTATGGCTCCACCCTTTGTAATGGGTTGGAAGCTTTAAACGGCCCACCAGTTATGTAATTTGCATTAGGTGACGCCCGGTCGCTATGTCCCTCTCCAGCCATGCTGTACAACATAGGTTGACGTGGGAGAGAGAGGTGGGGGGGGGGGCGAAGAACTTTATTGGGACCCCGAGGAAATGGATCATGCCCTTATGGGCTTCCTTGGCAACTAATACAAGTGCACTTGCGAGGAACCCACTGTGCTATAAGTCATTGTAATTTTTGAGAAGTAGGAAAGCAGGCATTATGCCATTTTTCGTCATTCTACGGAAAGCCGTGGTACCTGCTAAACGCATGTAAGGCATTATGCGCACTTTGTTGATGCTGTGCCTGATGACGATGAAGAATTATGGCGGAGCCCTTTGTAATGGGTTGGAAGCATTCAACAACCTTCTGGTTGCGCAATTCGCATTGTGTGACGCCTGATTACAGAATTCGCGTTGTGCGACGCTTGGTGTTTACTCTTCTGCCACGCTATATTGCATATGTTAATGTGGTTCCTTCCCGACATGAAGCCTGCATAGGACCTTTTTGCAAAGCAGTTTCAAGCACCGGCATGGCTCAGAGGTTGAATACTGGGCTCCCACGCAGAGGGCCCAGGTTCGAACCTCGTTCCATCCTGGAATATTTTTCTTATTTCGTTTTTTTTTTCTTATTTCGAGCGATAGTGGTTATGGACACCGGCGGCGGCCGCGGCGGACAACTACGGCGCCAAAAACGGCCGGTGAAATGGTCTCATAACAGCTTTCGCTGTAAAAACATAGCTGATCCCTCCGTCATAGGAATCGGTATAACACGAAAGTAAAACGTGTCTTCACAGACGTAGTTCAGCGTTTCTTGTGCATTGTTTCGCTCCGAGGGCGACAGGATGAATGCTAGAGCAACAAGTTGTAATGTCACGCGAAGAACGGCAAGCGGTTAGAAACTTGCAACGCGCTCCTCAAGCAGAAAGCACGCACGGAACGAACATACACAGGATGAGCACGAACTAACAACTGTCACAGCTCGACAGTTAAAGCGCGCTGGTCAAATACAAAGGAGGACGCACGAAACAAACGCACAAGTACACAAAGGATGAGCGCGAACTGTCGCAGTTGTAACTTATTTGTTTCTGAGCAGCGCTCTCATTTCGCAAAAGCGGCCGCTGCAGTGAGCGAAGTGACCTTCGTGCTCTCTCTAACTTCAGCGCAAGCTTGCTGTGAGAGCGCAAGGCGTACAAACCACCGCCATCATAGATAAGCGCGCGCGCACGAGCGACCACGCCCTGTAGACACGCGCGCTGATCGCGACGCGTGGGGCGGCGACCTTTAAAGCGCGCTCTTCGAGCCCATCGCGCCATCTCGCTAGTGATAACGAAACCAAGCTGATGTACCACGAATCTTCGAGTACCGCCACCGGCAAATGGTGTATATAAATAGCACGCCGTTAGTATGACGAAGAACGTGCCGTCTGTGGCGGAATTGTTTCGAGCTGCGCGCTGGGCATCGAGGGGTCGTTAGTTCGACGCCTGGTGACGGAACTTTTTCTTCTAGTTTTTCCTTTGCCCTGTGTTAGTTCTTATATTTTAGAACGTCAAATCCGTGACGGAAATGCGTCAGTGGAGCTGTGGTGGACCCTGGCATAAAACACTTTCGTGTTAAAAGAGTGTTCCACACTCACCGTCACGGCTACTGGCGGCGCTGACTGACACTCCCACGTTTATAATGTACATATATACCCCATAACGTGGACGGGGGGATGGCCGCCGCAGTAGCTCAGTTGGTAGAGCATCGGACGCGTTATTCGAAGGTCGCCGGTTCGGTCCCTGCCCGCGGCAAGTTATCTTTTCGTCCGCTTTTCTTTCTTCAGTATTGCCTTACATTTACTACTAATAACTTCCCCTATACTTTCCTTGGCATTATTGTCTGTCAGTGCTCATTACTATTGTGTATAACAAAGAAAAACGAGCCCTTCAAATTAACACTTCTTTCCTTCATAAATATGACGTGAGCTTCGTTTTACGCATAGAATTAGTATCCACATAAAACTTCTTGCGCTAAAAGCATTCGTGCGGGAATGTTTGGGCACGGCCGCTGTTTGGGCGAATCCCGATGCTGGATATATTAGGGAAGTCAGTCGACCAACGGCGAAACATTTACGAAAGAGAAGTACTTAGAATTCGACCCATGAAGTTAATGGTACGCGCTATAATGTTTCAACACTTTGATGGCGTTGAACAATAGGTCAACGAACTGACCATCTAATGTGAGTCAGCCATTCTTCTGTCGGCCCGCTTTCGGTGGAAAAGTGACTGTGCTAGTGATAACTGTCAGTCATTGTCATAGGAGAAACTAACAAGGGAATGCAAGCTATTGAGACGGCGATACTTCGCGCCCCGAATCGTACATGCAGCATTAGCACAATACAATACATGCACTTTCTTATTTGTGCTAGTACACAAATCCAGGTTGCGGCTTTCTGCAGCTTACGTAAGAAATATTCAAGCGCCTAATGCTCTATTGTATTGTAAGTGTATCCCGTGTTTAAGAAAAAAAAGCGCATGAACAAAACTACTCAGAAGCGCGCACGCGTGCTGTTCTGGCAATGAAATGCGTAAGTAGGACGCTCGACGTCTGATTTATACAGAGAATAAATGAATGGAATTTCGGTAATGCTTATCTCGGTCGAATCAATTATCAGGTCGAGCACCGACGGGCGGTAGAAAGGGCCGAATATTCCCGACAAAATACTGTGACTGAGCTCTACACTGTCTTAAGGACGGAAAAATGGGCGCAGTATTAGCTGCTGAAAGCCAACGTCGGCTGAAGAACGGCAAAGGTGGCCCAATATTACCCGCGCGCTTCTTTTGCTAGGCTTGTGTAACTGGTCCGTTGCATGTGTGATCGCTGTCTTGCGCGGGCCGCGCCAGAATGCCTGGGAACATTCCAGATTGTATTATATCATTTTATCAAGATTGCGCACATGACGCGAAAACTCAAGATTATTCCAGAGCTTGCGCAACCACCAGTGATAAGGGTAGAAAGTTCGATGCATGATGTATAAAAGATGGCGCGTTCCAGGAGTTATCAGTTTTCAACACGACAGTGTTTTATGCCGGGGTCAACCAAGACTTTTATGACGTATTCGCGTCACGGAAATACGCCACAAAATGATCGCCCTCACATGGCAAAGAAAAAAAAAACGTTCCCTTCACAGGAGTCGAACCCACGACCTCTCAGCCCGCGACTATGGCTAACGGGCGTTTAGCCCACTGAGCTACCGCCAAACGCATTAGTGAAGCTATACGTAGACGCGCCTATTATCTTTCACACTAGCCTCTCACAGTGCTTTTGGACGGACGGATGGATGCTATGAGCTTCATCTCTATAACGGGCCGGTGACATGTGTCCACCAAGCTCGAAAAAAAGGAAACTTCTTTGCCTCTGCAATTACCACCGGCAACGCGCCCTTGCTACGACCGTCCCAATAGGTGCGTGTCCAATAGAAGTGTAATTTCGTCAACGCTTTAACACACCGCGAGGCGGCGGCTTTAGGCCAAGCGAGAAAAGCGAGGAAGCGTCGCTCATAGTATCCATCCATATCGAGAAATAGCTCTCCGACGCTCGCCTGGCTGTCGCACCGCATTCCCTGCTGGCTCTGTGAAAATAATATGCCAGACTAGAAGGAAGACACGACGCTCGTGGCGTTTCTCTTCGCGTTTCACGGCGCTTTGAAGGAAGGCGTATCGAGTATCAATGTTTAATATGTGATTGTTGATGCCATCTTTGGACGGGATTCACCACATGTGGTGTACAGGTATATCTTGGTAGCTTCAGCTACCACAATGACTAAATCGTAGTCATGGGCGTTAGTTGTCCGTATGGAGATGTGCGACGAGGCACCT
Source organism: Rhipicephalus sanguineus (assembly GCF_013339695.2). Taxonomy (NCBI): domain Eukaryota; kingdom Metazoa; phylum Arthropoda; class Arachnida; order Ixodida; family Ixodidae; genus Rhipicephalus; species Rhipicephalus sanguineus. Next base: position 2,228,741 of record NC_051181.1, read on the forward strand.
GGGTGCCTCCATACCCAGGCGCCTGGGTGCGTCAACATCAAGCGGTGTTATATCTGCCAATCGACAATAGACATTGTACACGCTCTCATATACCGAATGCACTATAAACAATAAACTACTTCTGTGACGACACGTTTCACTTTCGTGTTATACACCAATTCCTATGACGGACGGATCAGCCATAATTTTTTTCGACGGCCGACGCTCTGTTCGCCGCTATCAGTGTACAGTGTGTATTGCTGTAGTTTGACTTTCCGTTTCCCGGTCACAAGTTCGGCCAAATAAAGAGTTTCATCTTCGACACGTCGCCTGCTGTCTTCGTCGACATCACGACCCCGTGACATGTGGTGGAGGTGCTTGCCGGCCCAGGTACCGAACGCCCCCCTCCAGCAGTGAAGCAAGGTGTGTGACCGGGCTAGTTGGTATTCCATAGTGACGTGAACAGCGCGTGAAATACACCAGGACGAAGAACCGACGAGGACTGCAGTCGTCGGACTCCAGCAGTGAGCCAAGCCCACACCTCAGAGGCGACATCGACGCCAAAGCTGATCAGCGAACCAGGCGCAGACAGCAAAGTCTCCCACCAGAATACGGACCCCTACCCGACAAGGTAGCCCCGCCACGGTGGTCTAGTGGTTATGGCGCTCGATTTCTGACCCGAAGGTCGCGGGATCGAACCCCGGCCGCGGCGGCTGCATTTTCGATGGAGGCGAAAATGTCTGAGGCCCGTGTACTTAGATCTAGGTGGACGTTAAAGAACCCCAGGTGGTCGAAATTTCCGGAGCCCTCCACTACGGCGTCTCTCATAATCATATCGTGGTTTTGGGACGTTAAACCCCAGATATTATTATATTATTACCCGACAAGGTCAGGACCACAACGACGAAGACGACAGCCACAATGACGGCCCTAGCGTCGCCTACAACGGTCGTGATGCAGCAGCCAAGGAAGCCACCGACTTTCCGTGGATCGTCGTTTGAAGACCCGGAGAGCTGGCTGGAGACTTACGAGCGAGTCGCCACCTTGAACCACTGGGACTCGGAAGAGAAGCTTCGCCACGTGTACTTCTACTTAGAAGACACCGCGAAGACTTGATTCGAGAACCGAGAATCAGCGCTTCAAAGCTGGGACCTCTTTCGGACGACATTCCTTAATACATTCGCCAGCCTCGTCCGCAAGAAAAAGCCCGCTGCTTCGCTGCAGACTAGAGCGCAGCTACCGAATGAGACCGTCTCCATCTACACAGAAGGGATGATACGACTATTCCGCCTGGCCGATGCTGCCATGCCTGAGGAGAGAAAGGTCCGCTTCCTTATGCGGGGAGTGAAACAAGACCTTTCTGCAGGATTGGTGCGGAACCCACCGAAAACAGTCACCGAATTCCTAACGGAGGCTACAACAATTGAAAAATCCCTCGAGATGCGAACGAAGCAATACAACCGCTCAACCCTGTCTACAGGCTACACCGAAGCGCACTCGCTAGGCACGGACGACCTACGGGAAACCATCAGAGCGATCGTGCGGGAGGAGCTGCGCAAGATGTTACTTTCGGCGCAGCCTCAAGTGGATCCGATTGCCGACATAGTCCGCGAGGAAGTCCGGCAATCGCTGAGAATGCCTGAACCTAAGCCGCAAGCCTTGAGCTACGCTGCTGCAGCCCGACGCACGCCCCCCCCCCCCCCCCCCCTTCCACGCCCATGTCAAGACGCCGCACAGCCGCAGTATCGTCGCCAGACGCCGCAGCCATTACCGACGCCATACCGCCCGCCTCTCCGCCTGCGCTACGCTCCGAGGAAGACCGACGTTTGGCGCCCCCCGACCACCGCCTACTCGGCTACCATTGTGGAGAAGCTGGCCACACCTACCGCCGCTGCCAGTACAGACAGGTGGGACTGCGTGGGTTCGCCATCGACGCGCCGCTTCCACAGCAGGGTGAACGACCACGTGACATAGCCGACTATCTCGCAGAAGCGCACTGGACCCCCCGAGAACCTTCCCGAACGCCGTCGCCAGGTTGCTATGTCTCTCCCCAACGCCGACCATACACTGGCTCAACTCGGGGGCGGTCACCTAGCCCGTATCCGGAAAACTAAGGGCAGCAACCGATGGAGGTGCGGTTGCTGTACGACGAAATACCGAACATCCTCCGCCACCGACGACGCCACCGCGACAGAATACACCGCAAGCCGAACGAGGCCCTGACGTCGAAATTTCGTGGCCAAAAGACCTGACGACGCAATGTGGAAGCAGCGGAGCAAACCGACGTAGCCGTGGCCCAACGCCGCGATCTCTACGACCTCGACGTTCACCAAAAGGGACGCGCACAACACATCGCCTGCCCTCTCGGAAAGATAAACGAATCTCGCTGTATTCAGGTGGTTCAGTGGGAGCAGTATCACCTTGAGAACCGGAAGTTATGCCCTAGGACACAGTGGCGGCAATAGAAAAAACAAGCGGAAGTCAGCAAACATTGATTGTTTCGTACGTTGGTGTTGCTACAGCAATTCATTCTAAAACCTAATAACTCTCTAGTAAACATGGACAAAAAATTGGCTGCGTATCTGCGTGCTTCGCTGCAAATGTTGTCTAAGACTATAGAAGAGGCGGTGCGTGAGATATGGACGCCATCTGGCAATACGTCGGGAAACATGAGTGCAGTGTTGCGGGCTGGTAGTCCCTGCGCAGCAGCAGCCGAAGGACGGCGGTGACCAACGCGACCGGCGGGGACGTTAGCCAGCCCGAACACGCGGTTTGGCGCGAAGCGCTGAAGCAGAAGAAACGTCCGCACTGAAGGAGTACTCTCTACACACTCTTGTATTTACACGTCGCTTGGGGAAAACAGGAATGCCAGAGCGGCGCCCTATGGCATTCGTACAGTGCAATACAGAACCGAAACCGAAACACAACAATGAGCTCGTGCAGAGGGCACGGAAAAAGGCAAGTTTCAGCGCAGTCGCATTTTCAGCGCAGCTTAAGAAACTAGGATCTTTATAATTACGTATGTATGCATTTTCTATTAAAGGAACACACCACCTAATACTTACCTAGTGATGTTGCGCCTCAGATATGCCTAATGTTTGCTTTTTGATCCACAATGTACACAAGTATGAACCTAGTCAGCCGTTCAAGATGGCTGGCCCTTGGGCAAGTGGTTGAACTTTAGCCGAGTGGCTGATTCGAGGGACGTGCCGACAAACAGAAAGACAAACAGACCAAAATTTCTGCGTTTAAGTATCCCAAGAAAGAATATCGTCTTTAAACGAAGGAAGACAGGACGTGTCCGTGTTTACTAGCGCGTCATTAGGCTTTAAAATGAATGCAGCAAAAGGGAGAGTTGAGCTAGTTGGTTTGCGTTCATACTGAAACAGCGCAAAAGACGTAGGACACAGAAAGACTTGACAACACAAGCGCTGACAACACAGCGCTTGTGTTGTCAAGTCTTTCTGTGTCCCACGTCTTTTGCGCTGTTTCAATATGAATTTAAAATGAATGTGAACCAACGAGCCCGACTTGGTGCTTTACTGCTATAGCAATATCTTGTATCTTAAGATACTCGATACATTACAAAACGCATCGGAAATACAGATACAGACACTCGTCTTGTGAGACGTATCACGATACAGATACAAGATATCCAAAGAGTACCTAAGCTAGTATCTAAGATGCATGTATCTTCGGTACTGCCCAGCACGGCACTCGGCGACCCTTCATGCTTCTTTGCCTGACGAAGGACCGACGGGGTGTTTTCTCGCTGATTGAGGTGCAATCGAAGGCAGGCCTCGCACGCGGGCTGATGTTATCGCATGCGCCCTCCGTGCGACGGTGATGGCCGGTCGTTCCGTGTCTTTTTCAGCTGCGTTCGTCGCCAGCGCGCGTATAAATATTATTCACAACAACAACAACAACAACAACAACAACAACAACAACAACAACAACAACAACAACAATAATAATAATAATAATAATAATAATAATAATAATAATAATAATAATAATAATAATAATAATAATAATAATAATAATAATAATCAATCAATCATTTATTTAACGTGCCCAGGAACAACCGTAAGGTCCTTGTGCTTGCGCACGCAAAAAAAACAATAAAAATAAACAATACAATACAGACAGTTTTCAGAAATAAAAAGAGCAAAAACACCTAGACAAAGAGAAGTGAACACAAAAGCGGAGGAGTAAAATAAGACAACACGAGAAATATTGACGGGGAATAAAAAATTAGATCGCATATATACAACTATGTGGAAAGACTGAGAAGGGAAGAGTTTGTACATTGTGCCACACTATGTCAAAACAGTGCAAAGCTCGGATAAAAACAATGATTGTGGGCTATGAAAAACGTCAAGATCAAGAAAATTAACATTATGGAGACTTTGTATTCTGTGAACGGTAGAGTGTTGGAAGAAGCAGGCGGTAACATGAAACGGTCTGTTCTCTCTGGTTAACTTACGCGGAATTCGAAAATTTACACAATTGAGAAGTACAGCGCAGGATATGATACCGTGGACTAGCTTGTAAAGAAATAAGAGATCAGAGCGATTTCGTCGGCAGTGAAGTGATGGCAGTGATAATAATTCAACAGTATTTGAACGTGATCCAGAGTCATTTTTAGCAAAGCGATGGTTATATATGCTGAGGAATTTTTTCTGGACTCGTTCAATGGTGTTACCGCTGGATTGAGCAATGCCATTCCATATCACGGATGCATACTCAAGTTGTGGAAGACATACTGCCGCGTAAAATTTGTGGAGGGCCATGGGAGACCTGAATTCTCGAGATATTCTACAAACACATCCGAGAGAACGAAGGCCCCGCATAGCAGCACGCTTAACGTGAGCAGAAAAGTTTAACGCGCTGTCAACAACAACGCCAAGATCACTGATCTCATAAACCTTGCATAAGGACACAGAATTCAGAGAGTATTGAAATGACACGCTAGATGTTTTGCGAGTGATAGACATGAATTTTGTCTTCGAGGTATTCAAAGAAAGGTTATTACCGTTGCACCATTCGGAAAAAGAGCGCAATTATGTCTGCAGCAAGCGACAGTCGTTAACTGAATGAATTTCCTTAAAAATCTTGATTTCATCGGCATACAAGAGGAAGGAAGAATTACGAATGGCGAAAGAAACCTCATTAACGTAAATTAAAAATAGGAGTGGGCCTAATGCCAACCCTTGAGGGGCCCCACTAGTCACTTTATACAAAGAAGACGTTTGGCCATTTATTTATTGAGCAGATAGCTCTGCAGGAGATTCACAACCGACAAATCAACATCAGAGTGCGGAAGTTTGACCATAATCAATGTGTAGCTGACTACGTCAAAAGCCTTGCTCAGGTCACAGTGGATTACGTCAACCTGTCCTCTCTGAGAAATAGGTTTGGATATCTGCGTCATGAAACTAGCAAGATTTGTGGTAGTTGAGCGGCCAGCGAGAAAACCATGTTGATCAGAAATTCAGAATTCAGAAGACCTGAATTCTCGAGATATTCTACAAACACATCCGAGAGAACGAAGGCCCCGCATAGCAGCACGCTTAACGTGAGAAGAAAAGTTTAACGCGCTGTCAACAACAACACCAAGATCACTGATTTCATAAACCTTGCATAATGGCACAGAATTAACAGAGTATTGAAATGACACGCTACATGTTTTGCGAGTGATAGACATGAATTTTGTCTTCGAGGTATTCAGAGAAAGGTTATTACCGTTGCACCATTCGGAATAATAATAATAATAATAATAATAATAATAATAATAATAATAATAATAATAATTATAATAATAACAATAATAATGTCTTTTATTTCTTCAAATAACGCAGTACATGTGGCTAGGCCTGCGAAAGCCACTTGGTGGCTTGAGTGGCAGAGCCTGGCAGAGAGCAAAACAAACCGAACGCGTTACATGGTTGTAGTTCATGGCATAAGAGCGATGACAGGACAAGTGCACATTAGATTAGAAGCAACAGGGCATACAAGTGATAGTTATTACCATTATACAATAGTTACAAAAATTGAAAGTAAGCGAAAAACAGAAATACAGCGACGTTTCTTGAGCAAAGTACCACACTAGATGATTGTTAAGCAGCATGCTTGCAAATGAGTGCATATGAAATAACACCAGACATGCATTATATTTACAGACAGATACGCCGTAGCAGTTTATTTAATTTGTATATTGTTTGTATGCGATAAATGCTGGGGGAGGGGATAGTACGTTGAAATACGTTGAACCATAATGGGCTCGTGTTCTAGTTCCATACTTTGTTGAATACCGTGGCCTCCAGTAACGGACTTTGGGCCTTAAAGAACGGGAAGTGACATACGGAGGAAAAATTTGGACCACAAGTGTTCTAAGACAACCGCTTGCATTAAGAGATCATTGAAGTTCGGCATTAACAGCATTTTGAAATTGTCTCTCACAGAATTATTGTTCAGGTCATAAGATATATTTTTAACATGGAACGTAGTATTCTATTTAATCTATTGTGCCATCGTACAGCCCAGTGCCCGTAAATGGTTAGTCCATAACGCAGTATACTGTAGCCTAAAGCGTCTGTTATCATCTTACTGAAAACGGCACGTAGTATCTTATATTATATAGTAGGCATGACACAGCGCGAAGTCTTTTGCAAGCATAGGCCAGAGAACTATTCCAGGAAAGGTCGCTATCAATGTATAAGTCAAGGCACTTTACAGCAGATGAATACTGTAGTGACCGACAAGAGCAGGATGAAGAATGTGAACAATGCAAAATCAAAGGATAGTAAAGGGTTACTTTCTTCAATGGATTATGGAAGCAGATTAGATTAGTTTTAGACATTTATATTAATAAGGCTGTCTCGACACCAATCCATGGCTTTAGTGGCAGCTGACTGCAAAAGAGTAAAGTTGTTTGCAGACGTCAAGATCACCGTGTCATCGGCGTATTGATATAGAGAAACCGGTATCGCGCTATGAAGGTCATTTACAAATATATTGAATAACAGCGGGCTAAGAATCGATCACTGCGGAACGCCGGTATTGTTGATTTAGAACGCGCTACGAGATTGCCCAACCGATACTAGTTGACGCCCGTCTTGGAGGAAATTTGCCAACAAAGACCAGAAAACACCCCTAAACCCGAACTGAAAAAGTTTATCCCATAACAAGGTATGATGGACACTATCAAAAGCCTCGCTGCAATCAAGAAGGAGCGCAGAGGCAACCTTGTTGTCATCGAACGCTGCGTACAACTCATCAGAGAAGTCTTCCAATAGCGTCTGAGTTCTTTTCCCCTGCCAAAAACCATACTGGCAGGGCGATAAAATGTTGTGGCTGTCGAGAAAGCTTGTCGTCGCTAACAACAAATGTTTTCCTAGTATTTGTGCTATAGAAGGCAGAATCGATACGGGACGGTAATTTTCAAGTTTATCACGCGCACCGCTTTGTGTAGAGGTATAAATATTGCTGTTTTCAAGTTTATGGGAACTTCTCCACCAGCAATAATGCGATTTAGTAGTGCTAGCAGAACTTTATGGGTGCATTCAAGTGTACGTTATCAGTTATCGATACCAGCAGATTTTTTACACTTTAAACTGAAAATGATAGATCGTAAGTCCTCTTGAGAGATTGTGTTTTTAATTGCCGGAGAGAAAAAGCTGTTAAATTTATCACAGAAGGGTGTTCTGAGGGGCCAGTTGGTACATGATGCAGAGGAGGGAACAGCGCAAAAACGGGACGAAGAGAAAGTGACCACACAACACAAGCGCTGACGAACAACTGTGTGTAAGTTTAATACACCGTAAGATATGGCTGAGAAACATACATAAAAGAAACAAAACAAAAACAAGCATCACGTGCGCAAATGATGAAATGCACGAAAAATCTGGTGTAATAAACTTACACACAGTTATCCGTCAGCGCTTGTGTTGTGTGGTCACTTTTTCTTCGTCCCGTTTTCGTGCTGTTCCCTCCTCCAAATTTATCAGCAATGTCCTGTGCGCTATTGGCTTGACTCCAAAAAAAGTTATTCAAAATATTGACGTGAGTGTTTACGCCTTTAGAAGAGTTAACTAAAGCCCAGGTTTTTTTACTGCTCTTACTGGCACCCTTAAATTTAGCTCGGAAATGGGTTAGTTTGGCCGAGCGAATCATAGCATTAAGCTTATTTCTGATTTGTTTAAATTTGACTCGCAAGTCTGAAAAGTTAGGATAACGCTTACATTGTGTCCAAAGCAAGTCCTTTTATCTTATCGCAGCGAATAAACGTGATGACATCCATTTATTATCCAAGTTATGTTGCTTAATATGTATTGTTCGCGTAGCACTCTCTTATAATCTTAGGAACGCTTCTACGAGCTTATCATAGAGATCACCAGGAGACATTATTGACAAAAACGAATTGCAGTCATAATGAGTTACGAGCCTATTGAATTTTTTTATCTAACTCTGAAATTAGTTTTCTGTATCGGTTGCTATCGTCGTCGTATGTGGACAGCTGATTGAGCTAGAAACAAAACAATGGTCAGCAAGCTTCGTCTGCACAAATGCGGTTTTTGTGAGCAGGTTCTGCGCATGCACCAAAACGTGGTGAATGCATGACCTGACGAGCTCGCCAGCCAAAAATTCCTCACGAGTGGCTTGATCTATTTCGGGACTCTATGCCCCATTTTGAAGACTGTCTAGATAATCAGCAACGAAGCCACCAGTGGAACGCAAAAGGTCAATGTTGACGTCACCTACGATGTACACATGCTCTTCTAGCGATAAGGGTAATAGTGTGGACTCAAGTTCGGACAGGAAAAGCCGCACATTGAAACTGGGAGGCCGGTACACCGATAAGAGGGTCACCGAAAAAGAGGGCGTGTTCAATCGCAGTGCTAACACTTCAGCTTGTGAAAAGGGAAAGGATAACTGTGAAGCTGCTTATAAAAACTGCAACGACTGCTCCTTTTCTTGTTGGGCGTGTGTACGAAAAGGCTTGGTAACCCGGCAGAGCAAACTGTGAAAAATGTTCGGATGGAATGTTCATTTCAGTAAGGACGAAAACATCGAAAGTTAGGCGACATGATGAAGTGATCGCACGGAACTGATTCTAGTGTTTCCCAAGACTACGAATATTGATGTGCGATACTGTAAAGCCGTCAGATGAGGCATCGGAAAGGAATTTAGCTGCATTCGTAAAGTCGGTGCAGGTGATACTTTCCATATTCGCCATGTGTGCGCAAGCTTATCCAAGTCCCACAGTTTTTCGATACGAATGGTAGGTGCTCCTCAGCTTTTCTTGCCAGCACCTTTCCGTCTCTCGTCTACACGAAGCCTTTTTCTTCCTTTCGAGCGGGCCAATGGGAAGAGCTCTCGGTTAATCCGTGTAAAGTTTTTGTTAATGAACAAAAGAGGAAACTGGGCCAGATCACGAAGGCCATTTCGAGCTCGAAGCCATTTTTCTTTTACTCAAGTGGTCTGTACTTGCAAAAGAATGGGCGGGCTGGGGATAGATTTATCATGGGTTGGCAAACGATATACCCTGCATGTTTCATCAGCATGAAAGTTTGCTAGGTTCAAACGTCCAGCTAAGTCACCAAGGAAGGACCAAAGGTTTTCACCTAGTTTATAATGAGACCATGAATTTCAATGTTACAACGTCTGCTATATTTTTCTAGTTCATTTGTTTACACCGTCGTACTGTCAACAACTTCAGCTTGACGGGCAACTGTAACGCAAACGCATTCCACCTGAGCTCTTAGATGAGATACTTCGGCTTGGTTACAAGTCACAGTAGAGAGCATGGACTCATATTTTTACGACAGCAAATCAATAGACGTTTCAATTTCTGTCACAGTGTCCGCCAACTTTTCACAGGTTTCCTTGAAAGAGAGCAGGTCCTCCACTTTCGACACAAGCATCTCAAGTGCTGTCAGCTGGTCCAGTGTGGTATTAACAGTAAAAAAGTGGGGAACGAGGGAGCCATCGCTATCACCCGAACCCATACTAAACTTACACGCCTGACATGCCCGCTCTTCACGCTTAACATTAGAAATTTTAATATAAGCAGTGTCTGTTAACGCGGAGCAGTTTTTCCCTAGGCGAAAGCTTGCTTTACAGCTTGGGCACACCAGGAATTTGCCCTCGACGGGCTTGGTACAAGATGAACACACGGAAGGCATTGCAGTACAGTCAGCGGCAACAACCAAATACCAAATTGCTATTGCAACGATATCTTCGTTCCATTTGGATGCTGTCTACTCATAGTACTAATGCCGTTAGGGGCCCTTTAACAATTCTCATGGGTTCCTAAAATTGTACAATACATCCCACCTTACAAGAGACTTCAACTTCAACTTATCCATCGAATTACCATAATATTCAGCGGTCAAGGTCGGGTGGTCGGCCAGGCCTGAGGCCTGTTGCACGGAGGTGACGACGACAGTTTAATTGTAAACCTGTGCGACTCCACAATAGGTGTGTGGCAGTTAGATCGCGGATTGGGGCGTCGCAAAATGGGCGCGATGTACCATACGGGACGCTGTACTTTTGCGCCCAAAGGGTGGTCAGGGATGGGGTAAGCGCCAGCCCAACAGGGATGCGTGGACCTCACCACCGCCCATTGCTTGACTTCATACACGAAGCAAATTTGTATGAGTATTTTTGAATCAATAATTATTATGCCTAAGGGCAGACATTCGAAAAAAAGTTACAATCGCCGTCCCGTTTGCGTAGCAATATCAAATTTCAGTGGCTGATTTCTTATACATTTCGCGGAGTTGAACATAATCAGCCCACTTAAACACCCACTTAGTAATATAACTCTGAAAACTTTGTGCAGGACGCGGCATCACTGACTACCAGCAATGGCATTCCCTACTGCGGCATCTGCAAGCTGTCCACAACCGCGGTACGAGGGTACTTACACGAAGGCTTGCCGGAGTCTGTCATTACCGCCTTGCTGCGAGAAGGCTGCGGAACCCTGGGCATCGAAACTCCTCGCGTGTGTGCAGGTCTCGTCCAGCTCTTCAAGGTAACCACTATAGCGATGCGCTTCGAAACCATGTACTCACCGGACTCTTGTAGCGCTGGAGAGGAAACGAGGCGCTGTTTCACCTGATTCGCATTTTTGTTCGTTAATATATCTTTTAAGAGCTCGGCCGTAATATTATGTTGCTGGGGTAATTGCTAAGTAATAATTTGTTTTAATACACTTTTATGTATGTGTTAGTACTGGTCCCTTAAACAATATCCAAGGAAGGTTCGTAAGGTGTTCACAAATACCGAAGTACATCATCATCATCATCATCATCAGCCTGTCTACGCCCACTGCAGGGCAAAGGCCTCTCCCATGTTCCGCCAATCAACCCGGTCCTGTGCTTTCTGTTGCCACGTTATACCTACAAACTTCTTAATCTCATCTACCCACCTAATTTTCTGTCTTCCCCTCACGCGTTTGCCCTCTCTTGGAATCCAGTCAGTTACCCTTAATGACCACCGGTTATCCTGCCGACGTGCTACGTGGCCGGCCCATATCCATTTCTTCTTCTTAATTTCAACTATGATATCCTTAACCCCCGTTTGTTCCCTGACCCACTCTGCTCTCTTCCTGTCTCTTAAGGTTACACCTATCATTTTCCTTTCCATCGCTCGCTGCGTCGTCCTCAATTTAAGTTGAACCCTCTTTGTAAGTCTCCAGGTTTCTGCTCCGTAGGTAAGTACCGGTAAGATGCAGCTGTTATATACCTTCCTCTTGAGAGATAGTGGTAGACTACCATTCATGATTTGATAATGCTTGCCGAATGAGCCCCATCCCATCCTTATTCTTCTAGTTATTTCACTCTCATGGTTCGGCTCCGCGGTTACTACCTGTCCTAAGTAGACGTACTCCTTTACAACTTCCAGCGTCTCGCCACCTATCGCGAAGCGCTGTTCTCTGCCAAGATTGTTCCACATTACTTTAGTTTTATGCATATTAATTTTCAGACCTACTCTTCTACTTTCCGTATCCAGTTCAGTAATCATGAGCTGTAATTCGTCTCCCGCGTTACTCATCAATGCAATGTGATCAGCGAAGCGCAGGTTACTGAGATACTCTCCATTAACTCTTATCCCTAATTCTTCCCAATCTAGGGCCCTGAAAACCTCCTGTAAACACGCGGTGAATAGCATTGGAGAGATCGTGTCTCCCTGTCGTACGCCCTTCTTTATTGGGATTCTGTCGCTTTCTTTATGAAGGACTATAGTGGCTGTGGATGCGCTGTAGATTTCTTCCATTATGTTTATATAGGCTTCGTCGATGCCCTGATTCCGCAGTGCTTGCATGACTGCTGATGTCTCCACCGAATCAAATGCCTTCTCGTAATCTATGAAGGCTATGTATAGGGGTTGGTTGTATTCCGCGCATTTCTCTATCACCTGATTGATAGTATGAATATGGTCTATTGTTGAGAAGCCTGTACGAAATCCTGCCTGGTCCCTTGGTTGATTAAACCAAGGAAGGGACAAGGATGGCAAGGTCACAACCAATATGGATAGAATAGTTGAGATAGCGGAAGAGTTCTACAGAGATCTGTACAGCAGCCGAGACAGTCAGGATGATAACGTAAGAAGCAGTAATATCCCAGAGGAATCTGACATCCCACCAGTATTAACAGGAGAAGTAAAGAAAGCTCTAAAGGGAATGCAAAGAGGCAAAGCCGCTGGTGAGGATCAGGTAACATCGGACCTGTTGAAAGACGGTTGAGAGATTATGTTAGAGAAACTGGCCACCCTGTATACGAAGTGTCTCTCGACAGGGAGGATACCAGAATCTTGGAAGAATGCCAACATCATCTTGATCCATAAGAAAGGGGACGTCAAGGACCTGAAAAATTACAGGCCCATCAGCTTACTGTCCGTTGTCTACAAGCTATTCACAAAAGTAATTGCTAACAGAATTAATACAACATTAGAGTTTAATCAACCAAGGGACCAGGCAGGACCGAAGTACATAAACATGGTAAAAACGGGGTGGAAAACTTGCATATAAATGTGACACACGTCGTAGTGTTGGCACCGGAACAATGTTTATCGCCTTGAGTTCTCTAACATGCTTCTGTCCACGCAACTCCCTCTGTCGCGCATCAATAATGAGAAGCAACAGACAACGAAGCCAACGATAGTTGTAGTGGTTGTGGTATAAATGAGAGGAAATTGAAGTGGACGAAAAGATTACTTGCCGCCGGCAGGTACCGTGCCTGCAAGCTTCGAATAACGCGTCCGGTGTTCTGCCTATTGAGCTACGGCGGCGGTCACATACTGCCGTCCACTTTATCGGGTACATCTGCGCATTTAAACCTAAGAGTGTTAATCAGCGCTGCTCGCAGTCATGATGGCGAGTGTGGAGCACACTTTTTGTGCCTGCTGGCATCACGTAGCACCTTAGAGCAGGTCCGAGCTATTCTATTTACTTTGTTCGTTACACACAGGGTGCTTCAGCGAACGCTTTCAGAAATTCTTAAAAGTAAGCTCTTCGACAAAAAAAGAAAAGCTCTTCAGAAGGAAACTGCTTGCTGCGGCGGAGGCCAGGAAGTGTCATGGGATTGTAGTTTCGGAGAAGACGACGTCAGTTTTTCAAAAACAAAGCAAAAACCGTCTGCAGTTCGAGAAAAGCTGACGTTTTTCTTTTGCTCAGAAACGAAACTCAGTAAGCGAGGAAGTCTTCAGCAAACGCAGCGTCAGCTCCTGATGGGCTGAAATGACCACGGCGGGTAATTCGAAATGTAGATGTACAGGGGTGGTCAAAAGTTCCCAGGCCGCAACGCCCGGCCGCGGAGCAGCAGCTCGCTACTATCGGGGCGCTGCTATCGCAATCACGCCTTGGCTCACGCTGGCGTCCAGCGTGTGCGTGGAGGGAGGGGGGTGCATCCCTCTCTCTTTGTTGCTGTATGTCATAAGAAGCTAGGTATGAACTACTAGTGTGCAGCGCTGCTTATTCCACTAAGGTGTTCCAACTAGCCCAAACACAAGCTCTTCTGAATACATATCGAGCTTCGACCATGCTCGTATGCAGCGAATTGGCCTGCGCAGACGGCTGATAGAACCACCGCAGTGCCAATGGAAAGTTAAACGCAAGATATTGTTTTCCAGGCAGCCGAAAACCGCGGTAATGTATATGGTGCCTAGCTAAATGTGGCCGCAATGATGATGCGTCAGTTTTCCGGAAGACTGCCGCCTCGCTACACGCTGCACAATAGTGAAACACCGAAGAGCGGACAGTGAGGGAACATGACGCACCAAGTTTATACGTCGCTTTCTTATCAAGGAGAGCAAGAAAGGGAGAGTGATGCACTCCCTCCTCCCCCCCCCCCCCCCCATTCACGCACACGCTCGACGCCAGCGTGCGGCAAGGAGTGATTGCGATGATAGCACCCCGATAGTAGCGAGCTGCTGCTCCTCGGCCGGGCGTTGCGGCCTGGGAACATTTGACCACCCCTGTACGCATAGGCGTGCGCAGGGGGGGGGGGCAAGGGGGCGAGAAGGGGGGGGCGCAAAGTCAGCCCTATACATTGTAGGGGGGGGGGCGAGAAGAGGGGCGCAAAGGCAGCCGCATACATTGACATAATAGGGAGGGGGGCGCTGCGACGAACCTTCGCCCCCCCTGAAGGGGAACCCTGCGCACGCTTATGCCTGTACGTGCTGTTTTCCCTATCGAGAAAACCTCGACGCTCAGCATAGGCCAGCGTGATGGTTTTCTTACTCGCAGGACGTCAAGCATAGGCTAGCCGTCGCCAACTGATAAGATGCTTTTAGTCAAGCGTTTGACGAACAGTCGTCTGGCGAGGGAACATACATACTAGTCGTCTGGCGAGGAAACATACACTCGCCCAGGTTAAAATAAAAACAAAAAGGCATTGACGTTTCGGGGCCCGTACGGGTCCCTTGATCACAATGAAGATGTCAGGTGGCGCAACGTGCGGGTGTATATTTCTGGTAGATTGCCCTTTGTCCTGTTGATCGTGCGGTTAGTCGACTGAATGTTAAATGATTCTAAAAGCAGATGGGCATATATATGTCTTTCCGTTGCGATGATAGCTGCTGCGTCCCAGTCAATACTGTGGCTAGTTTGATTGTGGTGTTCCGCCAAGGAATTCGCAGTTGTGTGGCCCTTGGCGACGTCATTTTGGTGTTGTTTCAAACGCCGTTTGAAATTCTCGCTCTCGCCGATGTACGACGCGTCACATTTCCCGCACGGTATCTTGTAGATAACTCCCGGGAAGTCCGTGCGCTTCAAAGGATCGTTTGCGAGAACAAACTGTTGTCGTAGTTTTCCGGTAGGCACGTGGGCTATTTGAACACCATAGCCTTTGAAAGTTCTTGCAAGCGCCTCGCTTGTTCCCGCTGCGTAAAAAATCGCTGCGCGCTTCGCCCTTTCTTTTTCTTTAGCCGTTTCACGGCGGAGCTTAGTTGCATTGCGCTCCTGAGTCCTGAGCAGTTGATTAGGGTAACCGTTCATTAACAGATCTCACAATCTGCAGTTCTTGCTTACGTTTCGTAGGGCCGGAGCAGACGCGGAATGCCCGGGAATGGAGTGCCGCTGCAACGGATCTCTTTTGTCCGATGGGCTGTGCAGAGTCGAAGCTGAGGTATTTTCCCGTGTGCGTGGGCTTTCTGTACACGCTTGTATTTAAGCCGCCAGAGGGTCTCCCCACGAGGACGCCAAGAAAAGGAATTTGTCCATTGATTTCCTCTTCCACCGTGAACTGTATGCTCGCCTTGAAAGAGTTCAGGTGCTCGAGAAACTGTGCTGCGTGTTGGCGACGGATGATACAGAAGCAATCGTCCAGGTATCTTAGAAAAAGCCTTGGTCGCGTCGCGAATGAGGACAGAGCGGCACATTCCAGATCCTCCAGTGCAATGTTGTCGCAAACGACGGACACGGATGCGCCCATTGCTGTTCCGAACACCTGCTTGAAGTATTGCTTGTTGAAGACGAAGTATGTATTCTCAAGACAGAACTTCAAAAGGCGGCAGATGCCCTGAACTTCAAAAGGCGTACGCTGGGGTAAAGGAGAATCCGCTTCAAGAAGTTTCTTGCAGCATTCCACAGCATAGTCAACGAGCACACAAGTAAACGTTTCTTCACGTCATATGATACCATAACCTCATCATCTTCAAGGTGCACACTTCTTAATTGTTCAATGAAATGAGAGGAGTCTTTTACAAAAGTTGCGGTGAGCCCCGCTAGCGGTCGCAGGACACGGTGCAGGTAACGCGACAGTTCGCACAGCGGTGAGCGTGTGCAGTCCACAATTGGCCGTACTGGGACGTCGGGCTTGTGAATTTTGGGAAGCCCGTACAGGGCCGGGGCCGAGCCATTGCGGCAGAGCAGCTTGTAGTACAGACTCTTGTTTTCGGGTGGAACAAAGTGGAATACTTCCACGAGCAACTTCTGTAGTTCATATTCCACTTTCCTCGTAGGATCCCTCGTCAGCTGTGGATATGTTGATGTGTGTTTCAAAAGCCCGTTCACTTTGTTGATGTATTCGGCGCGGTCCAAGATTACAGTGGCATTTCCCTTATCCGCGGGGAGGATGACTGTGTCTTCGTTGTCCTTTAGTCGTTTAACGCACATCATTCTGCTGCCGGAAGCGTCGTAGAGCTTGCCCGCGTTGCCTTCGAGACGATCCAAATGGCACGTGAGCGGGCCTCTTCCCCTAGTCTTGGCTCAACAAGAAGCACTGCTTGTTCAACGGAATACGTCAACCGTCCGATGTTTGGTCGGGCTCAGATATTGTAATTAGGGCCGCGGCTTAGAAGCATTTCTTCTGCCCATTCGAGTTTGCACGGAGAGGTTACGAACACCCAGCGATGTCGAACTATGAGAATTCCTTCACAAAAGAAGGACGAACTTCGTATCCTGGAAGGCTAACCTCTTATGACGTGTAGCAGCAGCCGTGCTGTTAGCGTGAAGAAGGGTGCCGTGAAACTCATCAGGAGCTCAAGTCGGCGCTGGGCGAAGGAGATGTCGTTGTCAAGGCGTGTTTGATTGTCGCCTTCGTTTCAAGAATACGGGCTTGCAGTAGGCGGCATTCTGCTTAGGCAATAGTGTGTTTCCCCGTGGCAGTGTTTACAGGAACCGGCAGCCGCAGGGATTTTGGGATGGGTCCATGCATCCCAAGTGCGTGTTGTGTTGTGTCAGCGTCGGTTCATGCGAAAAAGGAGCAGACAAGTTTCCTAGGAGGGAGTGACATTTATTGCCACATGTTCATCGTTGCGGGGCCCGGTCCCAATAAGCCACGAGCAGGATGCGGCGCGTGTCTTTTAATCGCTTCGCGCGCCTGCGCATTATCGACTTCATCAAATGCGGTGCTCGGCCGGACACCACATCCCTCCCCTTTTATACTTGCTACTCTAACAAGCTAAACTCCAGCTTGATATCTCTCAGGTTGTCGACGGTTTCTCGTTGGGTAGCGTCTTGCTCCCGCTGTCTCAATCTCATGCGAAACGTCAGGACCACTCGTGGTACGAGCGGAGGATGTCATTGGGTCGACGCTGGGCTGAAACACCAGGAACTCTGATCCCTCCTGGCCTGATGCCTCGCGGTGTGGATCTGTGGTCCGCCTGAGCAGCTGGTACTTGTGACGACGCCAGGTGAAACTGCCCCTGGGAGTGGTTACACGAACTGTAAAAGACAAATGGCCTGACTGTACCACCACAACGCCAGGGACCCATATGGGTCTGACACGATAATTGCGAGCCATCGCTCGGTCACCGACTGCTATATCATGATCACGACGTGGGCGAGCCATGGTTTGCTTGAATCGATTATACGCAATCCTTCCTCCCACCTCAGGCTTGACAACATCGAGTCGGCTTCGCAGCCGACGGTGTAGAAACAAGTTTGCTGGTGACTCCTTAGTTGTCGCATGAGGCGCTTTGCGATAAGCAAGCAAAAACTTTTGTAGTCTCAGATGCAACGTGTCCTTTCCAGTAGGTTTACGAAAAGCGTTTTTTAGTGTCTGCACAAAAAGCTCTGTAAGCCCATTTGAGCTGGGATGATACGGTGCTGTAAGTACGTGACGTCAGCCCATTTTTTTGACAAAAATCTTGAACTCTTCTGAGATGAACTGCGGGCCGTTATCAGTGACAATGGTTTCAGGGAAACCAAAACGCGAAAACAGTTCTCTCAATCTGTCAACTGTAGCGTCCGCCATAGTCGAACGCATAAAAAACACTTCTGGCCACTTGGAGTGCGCGTCCACGACTACAAGAAACATTGCGGGCAAAAAGGGGCCAGCAAAATCTACACGTACGCGCTGCCACGGCGCTGTTGGCCAAGACCAAGGATGAAGGGGCGCTTTGCATGGTTCGTAACGTTGTTCTTGACAACTTACGCAAGCCTTAACACGATGCTCGAGGTCCGCCTCGATGGACGGCCACCACACGTAGCTCCGCGCCAGTTGCTTGCTGCTCACGATGCCTGGGTGCCCTTCGTGGAGTTCGTCCAGCAGCAAGTTGCGCAATTTTGCCGGCACGATCACTCGCATCCCGAACATGATGCAGCCTTGGTGAACTGTGAGCTCATAGCGTCTGTCAAAAAAAGGCTTCAAATCTTTTTCAGCCACACATGACGGCCACCCCGCACTAACAAAATCCATCACTTTACAAAGCAAGGGGTCCCGAGCTGTTCGCTCAATGTCGTGGCTCGAAACTGGCATCGATTGCAACCACGGTGTAAGAATATTCAGGTGTTGACACTGCGCGCGCCTAAGCGGCCAGAAAATGTTCGGTCGTCGGTCCGTTGAGCG
Organism: Rhipicephalus sanguineus; assembly: GCF_013339695.2. Lineage (NCBI taxonomy): Eukaryota > Metazoa > Arthropoda > Arachnida > Ixodida > Ixodidae > Rhipicephalus > Rhipicephalus sanguineus. The sequence continues at coordinate 2,247,517 of NC_051181.1, forward strand.
GTGCGCCATCTAATGGCTTGAGGCGGAGAGCGCCCGCGAGTAGCCGAATCACGGTGGTGCTGCGTCATCGCCGCCGCTCTCGCCGTGCCCTGTCCTGTTGCTCTCTCGATTTCGCCCCTCGACGCCGCTTGGCGGATGCACATTATCCAGCAAAATGGCACAAAAAATACACGTTGTCAGCAGCAAGCGCGTTGCTATGGAGACGACTGCCCCGCTTTTCGTAGCGCCCTCTGCAAGTCATCTGATAAGAACCGGAACATTATCTGGACGCGCGCGGATTGCGGTTTCCCATGCGTTGGGGGAAGAGTGTCATCACCTGAGTATATTCTTACACCGTGACTGCAACCGCAATGAATAGAAGGTTTCCTCTCGTTCTTGTGTTTCATCTTCCAGAAGTGATAGCGGGAGGCGCGAGCAGAAATCGGCTTCAGCGTTCTCGCTTGATCGTCTAAAGATGAGGAAATACCGATAAGCTGATAGTGTCACAGCCCAGCGCTGCAAACGTGCCGCCGCGATGGTCGGAATGCCGGTTGTTGGGCCCAAGATTGTCGAAGCGGTTTATGGTCGGTAACTAATGTGAACGAACGACAATAAATGTAGAAATGGAATTTCTTAACACCAAATAATATTGCAAGGGCCGCTTTCTCGAGCTGGCTGTATTTTTCTTCGGCGTCGGTCAACGTCGGTGATGCGAAAGCGATTGGCTTCGTGCTGCCGTCATCCAAAAGGTAAGAACCGCGGCTGGACCATATTGTGATGCATCGCATGATAGCTGCAACGGTTTGCATGGGTCGTAGTGCGCCAAAATGGGCGGAGAAGCCAACAAGCTCTTGATCTTGGCGAACGATTCCTGGCAGCGCTAATCCGAGCACCACGGGGCGTTCTTACGTAGCAACATGAAAAATGGTTGCGCTATCGTTGCTACGTTAGGAAGGAACTTGCCGTAGAAATTGACGACTCCCAGGAACGACTGCAGCTGCTGCATGTCTTTAGGGACTGGCGCCTTGAGGAGTGCGTCAAGATCCTCCGTCGTTGCCGAGATGGCTTGTGCGCTGATCCTGTGACCGAGGTAGCGATGTTCCTGCTGGAAAAACGAACATTTCTCCTTCTTGACGCGGATGCCTCTTTCAAAAATTCGTTTTAACACAGCTTCCAGGGTCATGAATTATTCTTCGCTATTTTTACCAGTCACCAGGATGTCGCCTAGGTAGCAGCAAACCCCGCGTAAGCCCTTCAGCATGGCGTCCATTATTCTTTGGAAAATTACGGGTGCGGATGAAATTCCAAACGCGAGTCGATGAACAGCGAACAATCCTTTCTGCGTGTTTAACGTGAGGTATTGTTTAGACGACTCTGACATGATCACTTGCTGATAGGCCCGATTAAGATCAATATTTGAGAAATGCTTACCTCCCGACAAAGCTGTGAGCGGGTCTTCCATCTTCGGCAGTGGGTAGCGGTCGACATCAAGGCACGGGTTAATGGTCGTCTTGTAGTCGCCGCAAATCCTTATGCTACCATCTTGCTTGATTAGCGGTACCTCCGGCGTAGCGTATTCCGACGTCGTAACCGGCGAGATAATGCCCAGTTTCTCCATTTTAGCCAACTCGGCGTCGAAAGCTTTTTGCAACGCAAATGGAACATTCCTGGCTTTTAGGAATCTCGGCTTCATATCAGGTTTAAGAAAACGTTGGGCGCGCTCTTCCGTTAACGTACCTAACTCGTCTTTGAAAAAGGTTTGGTACTTCGCCAACAATGTGTCGAGCCTCTTTTTTACGCTGATATGGGTTGTGTCTGACCTTGAAATGTTATTCAGGTTCCAGGTTTTCGCCCAGTCCAGTTGGACGGCGTGTAGCCACTCGCGGCCCAGTAGAGGTGGTCCCTTGTGACTCACGACGTAGATCGTAAGACGCGCCGAATGCTCGCCGTGCTGCACGTTGACCGAAGACACCCCCTGGGGTCGTACCAGTGCTCCTGTGTAGGTACGAGGTTTCACCTGTAGTGGGCTCCAGTGCAGCCGAAGGAAAGAGCTGACGGAACTGAATCGTTGACATGACGGAAACATCCGCTCCTGTGTCTAGTTCCATGTCCAGCAAGACGCCATCGATAGTCATCTGTACGGTGACTGGGTCGAGCTTAGCCGTCAACACGCTGTTTAGACTGAGGGTCGAAGCTTTCCGCGACACAACCTTCAGCATTTTGATATTCTTTATCCCTGGCTTCTTCTTAGACGAACTCTTACGACCACTCCGGCACGCTCTCTGGATATGGCCTTTTTTGTCGCAGTTGAAACAGGTTGCGTCCACATGTGGGTACGCTTCACTCCTGTGGTTCGGCGAACTGCAGCGAAAACAGCTTTTACTTGTTTTCTGGGACTCCGCTCGCACCTTGTGCAGATCGCCGACTGATAAGGCGTGCCTCAGCAGCACTCTTTTTAGTCGCTTCCACGGCCAGAGCCCGCTCCACTGCTTTCTGGAACGTTACCTTGCTATCTTCCGTGAAAAGCACTCGCTGATTGTCTTCTCGCAGCAGGCCACACACGAAGCGGTCCCGAAGGGACTCGTAAAGCGCGCTTTCAAACTAGCACGTTTGCGATAGGTTACGAAGCTCGGCGACATACTCATATAGGAACTCGCCTTCCTTTTGATAGCTCCGGTGAAACTTGGCCCGCGCTCCAATCATGGGCGGCTTCGGGGACAGGTGGTCGCTCAAAGCTTTCTTGAGGACTTCGAAACTCTTTGTAGAAGGCAGATCGGGAGCTGTTAACGACTTCAACAGCGCGTACGTCTTGGGACCGATGATACTCAAAAAACGCGTGCACCTTGTCGCTGTCGGGTACACGGTTGACAAACAGGAACGACGTAAGGCGCCCTTCGTACGAAGCCCAGTCGCTGGCGGACTCGTCGAAAGGTTCCAGCTTGCCCAGTCTCCCGGCGAAGTGCGTCCCCGCTGCCTCGGCCTCAGTCATGACGAAAGTCACCGGCTTTGCACACTGCAACAACACGGTCTTTTTCACTGAAGGAATTTCGGAAACACTTGCCTTCCAAATTGAAGAACGACGGCTTCAAATCCCATCTTCGTCGCCAGTTGCTGTGTCATCGTCGGTTCATGCGAAAAAGGAGCAGACGTGTTTCCTAGGAGCGAGTGACGTTTATTGCCACACGTTCATCGTTGCGTGGCCCGGTCCCGATAAACCACAAGCAGGATGCGGCGCGTGTCTTTTATTCGTTTCGCGCGCCTGCGCTTATCGACTTGATGAAATGCGGCGCTCGGCCGGACACCACATGTTGGAACTGCAGGTGACACTGCAGGTGACACTAAAACGAAGCAAGTCTCGTTTTATTTAGGCTGACGAACTGACAAATTTGGGTTATGACAGCGTCCGTGGCTGTGTGTCCGTGGCCAAGATGGCATTTGCATCGTTGACAGAGCACAGCAAGCCTGTGAAGCGCTGTACAATCTGCACGATGAAGACGATAGGGTTAAGCGTCCGAATTGCTTGAATGCTGCCGTGCGCATAGCCTGCGTTGCTTGGTGCGTGCGCTTTTGTAGTCGCGGTTATCCGTGGTGGCCCTGCATGCCGGTGGAGTACTCCAGTTCCCTCGTAGTGACGCAGCTCAGATTCTACTGCCACGAAGGGCAGGATATCTGACATGTGTAGGGTCCGTGCGTTGAATGCCTGCGCAGTCCATGTGTCCGTGGCCAAGATGGCATTTGTATCGTTGACATAGCACAGCAAGGCCGTGAAGCGCTGTAAAATCTGCACGATGAAGACAAAAAGGTTAAGCGTCCGCATTGCTTGAATGCTGCCGTGTCAGAAATATTTCTGACAACTGCTGACGTCCGCCAATCCTGGCAGCTTGCTCTTTAAGAGAATACTTATTATACCTTGAAAAACTTATCTTCACAAAATTTTCAAGTTTGAAGTTTGAAGTTTATTCATCATTGAAGTTCATCATTGATATTCATCATTCATCATACATCTTTATCCAGTGGTTTAATGGGAAGGGGTGGCGAAACGGCAACTACATGCCTGACAAAGCGCCAATCCCCCCTCAGACAAAAGTTTGAACTGAAATCCTTTTGTGCAAATTGCGTATGCTTTCCAGAAGCTCAATGATTACTTTCAACGATCACTTGATTTCCAGAAAGCCGAAAGATATTCACGAAACTACTCCTGATCGGACGATGGCTTTGAAGAATGCGGCTTGAGGTAAAAAAAACCCACGTGTCCTTAGTGAGTTTAACTCTTTGAGGCACACGGGGCACATATGTCCCGATATATATGTCCCCATACACATATGGTGTATCTAAAGAAATGCCTCTTCGATGAGCGCACAATATAAGTCACACATTCGACTCGTTTAAGCTGGCTTTAACAGAACATTATGTTTTGGTCGGCATCATTGCCTTACCAATTCCACCAGAAGCACTGTTTGTGACGCCGGAGCGCAGCGTTTTTCAGTCGACGAGTTAATTGCAATATTTTTAACTTGTGGTGTGTTATCAGTAAGAAACTTGCAGCAGTAGTTCTTATAGGCTTCATAAATAACCTTGACGGCAGGAGCAGTGTTTAATCAGCACATATGGTACTTTATTTGGCGAAAAACTGACTTGGGGCACATGCGTCCCTATGTGCCGTGACGGAACTTCGGTTCTACTTTGAATGAGCGCACGTGAACGCAGGTGGTGACATCGTGCCTTTGCAAATCTTACGAGAAAAAAGTGCATCATGCCTTCGTATTTTTATTTGTGCGTCCGTGAGCTAACCATCGTAAGTTTCCTAACCTCAGCTTCTCGCCTTGTAGGAGGATGGCTGGAAAGCAGCTTCGATTTCTTCTGTCACAATAAGAAGTCTTCTTTGCCGATGACAGCGACGAAGGAAGTGCGTGTCAACTTGACGTCATGGGGGCGCTGGCGGCTGCCAGTAAGAACAAAGGGGAATGAAGGACAGCATGGGGCGCGCTCACGCTCGGCGGGCTCGCGTATAGCCAGGACAGCTGGCAGTCTCAGCATGTCTGTTCTGGTTGGGCTCCATGTTTTCTCTGAGTGCTTAGGCCGACCGGTGGCCCTGAGCCTGCAACGTTGAACATTTCGAATTTACGAGCGAACACGTGCCTAACACTGGGACAGATATTTATGCTAAACACTCGAACAAAGCGGGGCCTAGAAATCCTCCCAAAAAACGCATATGGCGAGCCACACCGAGCTCTTCTGACTTACTGGCCACGATAGCTACAAAGAATTGACACGGGTAATTATTTACAAGTCCAGAGGATTTACAAATCGTGTGGGGATGGAGTGTGGGCTAGTCTGATGCATACTGGCTGTAGGCGAAGCGTGTGTGCGCACCCCTTGAAATTTTGTCGGCACTCAAGAACTTGAACATATTGATCTCCAACGTATTAGGGAAAGAAAGTATGCACTGCACACAACAAAGTGGAATTGCTTTCACAACAAAGAAGTGAAGACGTTTCTGGGAGCCAACTCAGTTATGAGTTACCACGTGTTGCCAGCACCCAGAAAGTATCGGGCAACATTGCCTAATGTTGTTCTGAGTCTTATTGCCAGTGTGTTGCCTCTTGATTAGTTTGTGCAACTTCGAAGTGCCCTGCATTTTGCAGAGAGCGAGTTTCAGCCGAGTAGAGAGGAGCCCAACTTTGACACAGCCTACAAAATGCGGCTTCTTATTGTTTATTGCAATGATCAAAGGCGCCTGTTGCAATCGGAGAGTGCGCGAAGTGGGAAATTGAAAACCATGCGATAAGTTTTCTCACAGTCTCTGTAGTGCCCTTCTGCTTCAGGGCGGCAAGAAATTGTTTTCTAGACTTCCATACGGCAAAGAAGTATCGACCACTACTTGAGCCTGTTGGTTCCCTTAAGGTACATAGGGACGTGTGTGCCCCAGCCTATTCTTAGAAATACAGTTATATTTTCACTGTTTTCTTGCTTTTTATAAGGCCAGCACAAACAAAATACATCATTGATCATGTTTTCAGTCTCCAGTTTTCTCCTGTACCTCAGGGGTTAATAGAAATGTGATAAAAATTTAGGGTCCTAGCCACCACCGATCCCAGAAATTCTGTGTTGCATTCAAGTGTTCGTAGCCAGCCACCTAGCCACCAAGGCAACCCAGAGCCAAAGCCCTGCTAGAAAAAACTAAGAAACAGGCTGAAGAATGCTCGCTTATCGACGTGGATTTCATGTCCAACAAACGAGCCTTCGCGGTTGTACTTGTGAATGGCAAAGGTCCACTCGCCAACTCGGCTTTTACGTACACCACAGAATTAGAAATTGCTGAACAAGTAGCCATCGCATTGACACTTTTAGACCCAAAGAGATCCAGGATCCGCAGCGATTCTATGGTAGTCGTCGGAGAATTTTTCAGTGTCATCTCTAGACAGGTCCTGTTAATTCTTGAGGGAAAGGTCGTCAAACTGCACTTGATCATCTCGTCTCCTGATCATATCAGCAAAATCAACGGTGTTCGCGCGAACCTCAACGAATCTTGCCGCAATGTTGCACGAGGACTTGCCACGATGTTGTCCGAGGTTTAAGATTGCAGGGATCACCTCCTCTCTTACAACGAGCTAACCATGCATTTCTACCTAGGACGCAGGGGCTGCCTCCCTCCGCACAGTAAACTAAATAGAACAGGTCCTTAGGCTCATACAAACAACAACCTATCCGAACCCGCTGTTAATTAACAAGACTTATCCGGTGTTCCAGACTTATCCGGAGTGGCGAGACACTGGAAGTTGTAAAGGAGTACGTCTACTTAAGACAGGTAGTAATCACGGAGCCGAACCATGAGAGCGAAATAACTAGAAGAATAAGCATGGGATGGGGCTCATTCGGCAAGCATTATCGAATCATGAATGGCACTACACTCTAAGACAAAATCGAGTATTTGGGGAGTATTTCTGCCACACAACAATAATCGTCATCTGGCTTGCTCGCGTTTCCTTTCTTGAAAACCCAGCTCTCGTCACTTTCCTGTCAAGAATGCTATGTCACGCTGATAACGCGCACGCCGTTCGTGACCGGAAAGTGACGCGACCGCGGTGATAACGCGAGGAAAGCACGCGAGGTGGATGACGATTGTTGTTGTGTGGCAGAAACACTCCCAAAATACTCGATTTTGTCTTAGAGTGTATCTCTCAAGAGGAAGGCATACAACAGCTGCATCTTATCGGTACTTACCTACGGAGCAAAAACCTGGAGACTTACAAAGAGGGTTCAACTTAAATTGAGGACGACACAGCGAGCGATGGAAAGGAAAATGATAGCTGTAACCTTAAGAGACGGGAAGTGAGCAGAGTGGGTCAGGGAACAAACGGGGCTTAAGAATATCATAGTTGAAATCAAGAAGAAGAAATGGATATGGGCCGGGCATATAGCACGTCGGCAGGATAACCGGTGGTCATTAAGGGTAACTGACTGGATTCCAAGAGATGGCAAACGCGTGAGGGGGAGACAGAATATTAGGTGGGTAGATGAAATTAAGAAGTTTGTAGGTATAACGTGGCAGCAGGAAGCACAGGACCGGGTTTATTGGCGGAACATAGGAGAGGCCTTTGCCCTGTAGTGGGCGTACACAGGCTGATGATGATCCGGAGTTCTCTACTCCTACAGCTTGCTATAAATGCAACGACACCACTGATCTCAATCATCTGCTCTGGGTCGCTCCGCATTACGCAGCGACAAGGACAACACAGCAGAGCGGTCGCACGCAGCTCTACGCAGTCTCGCATGAGAGGGACAGCTATGGGCATTACAACGGGCCTGCGAAGCGGCCTTAAGGCTAGCCCTTTCGGTTCCAATGTGGGAGCGGGCCGCTTCGGGCTTGGAAACTAGTGCGACCTCTTGGACCCATAGAAAGTGCTTCCATTCATCCATTCGAGTGTCCAGCAAAGAGCCACCGAAGTGCACGAAACAGCTTAGGAAAACGACCCTGTACAGTCGTCATGTCGAGCAAGCAGTCACGTGAAAAGATGTGATAATACGTGATAGAAGCGTAGAATGGCACCAGGCGTCCCATCATGCGAATTTCGTAATGAGTAGGAGCTTGAAAGGTGCGAAGCCATTACAAAAAGCTAAGTTGTACTTCATCATGATCATCATCATGAGCCACAGCACCAACAAATTTTGCTGCTACTCACGTGACCTCTAAAGCTCCAGTGATGCTTAAGAGAAGGAAGAAGTAGTTCGAACAATTGTGTAGGCGTATAATACACCGCTTTGTGTTTCCTGAACCGTGCTTCAGAGTGCTACAGTTCTTGGTAACCCGGACTACGAACGGACCTTCCATGGAGGAGCGTGAGAAGCCAACGGCCTCAACCCTGGTCTTACTACAATTGCAATCGGCCGGGCACCCTCTACGAGTGTTGTTGCAGCTACTACCGCATAAAACTACCGCAGCTATGGCTTCCTGATCCCGCGTTATGTTTCATTCAAGCTGTGAACAAGTTTCGCATTGACCGTGTCACGTCAGAATTTCGCAAGTATAAGCTACTCCATTATGTGTTGCCCCTGCAGGCAATGCCTGAGATATACGACATCATCGTGCTACCCTTTGGTGAAACTCCCTACAAGACGGTCAGAGAGACACTTCTGCGCCTACTACACTCTAAGACAAAATCGAGTACTTTGGAAGTGTTTCTGCCACACAACAACAATCGACATCCACCTCGCGTGCTTTCCTCGCGTTATCACCGCGGTCGCGTCACTTCCCGGTCACGAACGGCGCGCGCGTTATCAGCGTGACATAGCATTCTTGACAGGAAAGTGACGAGAGCTGGGTTTTCAAGAAAGGAAACGCGAGCAAGCCAGATAACGATTATTGTTGTGTGGCAGAAATACTCTACAAACACTCGATTTTATCTTAGAGTGTAGTTCCGCCTGCACATTGGATCATTCGGCAACTCTTGAACAACGAAGAGCTCAGCGACAGACGTCCAACCCAGCTCCTTCGCCACCTGATTGGGAATCAGCCGAGCTTCTTCGACACAGCTGTATGACGTGAGCTGTTTATACAGCGTCTTCCAACTAACCTGCGAATGGCTCTCGTCACAGCTCAGCATCAGTTCCTGTCGGAGCTCGCAGAACTGGCTGGCGACATTACGGACGTTTCCCTAGTAGCCATAAACGCTGCCCGTGCTTGTCCGGTTTCCGAAGCACATTCTCTTCGAGAAACGGTAAGAGAGCTCGCATCTCAAGTCACCGACTTGCATCTGGAATTATCAAACACTCGCAACTTCAATGACCGATCCTGTGCACATCGGCAACCACACACGTCAGCTTCTGTACAACGACCGTTCTGCTGCCTTGAGCGCAGTTTTTCATCGCAGAGCCCATGCTACGACCACCGCCGCGTTCGTACCGTGGCCCGTAGATGTGTGTCCCCCTGTTCGTGGCGCATGGGAAACGCTCAGGGCTATCGCCAATAAGACGCGGGAAACTACGGCCAATCATCATGCTATGTTCGCTGGTGGACGCTGGAGCGGAAGTCAGCATAATTCCTATTTACAAAGCTGACTGGGGTCTCCGCGCAAAGTCAACTCCTCTACAAGCGATGAACTCCTCTGTCATCGCAACTTACGGAAAGAAGTCTCTGACCCTCGATCTCGACCTTAAGAGAAGGTTACAGTAGCTAGTTTGGATAGCAGACGTCCGCTATGCCATCTTAGGAGCCGATTTCTTAAGGCATTTTCATGTGCTTTTATGTGGATGTAAGACGCTGTCGGCTCGTGGATAACATTACCGGCTTCACGGTCAACGATTTTCTATGAGACGCTACGGCCCTAAGCCCCACTTTCGTGAAACTACCTACCTCACCGTATACAACTCTACTCAACGAGTTTCCGGAGATTACTACTGTGGGGTCGAAATGAAGAGCCGCGCTCGGAAGGCTCCGTGTCTTCACCTGCATCTGCTGTGTCCGTCACAGCAGATGCCGTCGTGCAACCAGTGTAGAGGGCGCGTGAGTGTCAAGCGCGCACGTAATTCTGGCAAGCTGGTAAGGGGCACCCTCTCGATGTAGTATATTGTTGCGAATGTATTTATAACTTACTTACAGTGCAGGATAGACCAGCAGTCAAGATGGCGGTTGTTACTTTCAGAACACCGACACGTCGTCTGCCTCTTCTTCGCACACCTCATCATAGTCATAGCTGCAACCCCGCTACATCGACCTCCGGCGGCGAAAGCGCCGACTCGGCGCTTGTTAGCAGGTGGTGGGCGAAAGGTACGGCTTCAGGCGAGCGACGTGGACGACGTTTGAAGACGTAGAGGGCGCCGTAGGGTCCAGAGGGGCGATGTCATAGGTAACCTCAGTCACCTGGCGTAGCACATGGTAGGGGCCGGAGTACTTGGGCAGAAGTTTTTCGGCCATGGCAACATGCCGAGACGGAGATCACAGGAGAACGAGGTCACCCGGATTGAAGCAAACGTTACGGTGGCAACTGTCGTATGTAAATTTCTGGTTGAGTTGCGAGTCCGAAAGACGTCGATGGGCGATCTGACGGGCCTTTTCGGCTGTGCTGATAGCGTGGCGAGCATATTCGGTGGAGAGGTGGGCAGGGGTGGGTACGAACGTGTCGAACGGCAAGGTTGGTTCTCTTCCATACAAAAGGTAAAAGGGCGAATATCCAGCAGTGTCGTGGCGCGAGCTGTTGTAAGCAAAAGTGACAAAGGGTAGCGCAATGTCCCAGTCGTGATGATCAGTCGAGACATACACGGCGAGCATGTCAGTAATCGTGCGCTTCAAACGTTCTGTGAGTCCGTTCGTTTGGGGATGATAGGCCGTCGTAAGCTTGTGCTTGGTTGCACAAGAGCAAAGTAGGTCCTCGATTACCTTGGATAAAAAGTAGCGACCTCGGTCCGTGATAAGTTGACGAGGAGCGCCGTGATGTAAGATGACATCTTGTATCAAAAAGTCGGCGACGTCTGAGCGCAGCTCCTCGGGAGAGGTCTCGTAAAGGCAACACGGGTAGAATAATCTGTAGCGACGGCGACCCATCTGTTACCGTTGTGAGAAAGTGGGAAAAGTCCCAGAAGGTCGAGGCCGACACGCAAAAAGGCTCAGTAGGTATGTCGATAGGTTGAAGGTGCCCGGCGTGGTGTACAGCTGGCCTTTTCCGGCGCTGGCACGTCTCGCAAGAAGCGACATAACGATTTACGGAACGGTAGAGGCCGGGACAGAAAACGTGTCGGCGGACACGGTCGTACGTTCTGGCAACACCAAAGTGGCCGGCCGTTGGTACGTCATGTAGTTACTGAAGTGCAGTCGAGCGAAGATGAGTGGGTACTACAACTAGTAGTTCCAGTCCCACTGGGCGCATGTTCCGGCGGTATAAGATGCCGTCTATGATGACGAACATGCGTAGCAAACTGTCCGTCTAGTCAGTATTCAGGCGCGTGATTAGATCTCGTAGGGACGCGCCACGCTGTTGCTCGTCACCGATGTTGCCGAAAGCAGAGAGCGAGGAGATACAGATGGACGTGTCATGCGTTACGAGGTCTGGATCGTTGACGGGGTGCCGAGAAAGGCAGTCGGCGTCTTGGTGTAGACAGCCGGACTTGTAGACCATTGTGTACGTGAATTCCTGGAGGCGCAGAGCCCAACGAGCTAAGTGCCCTGTTGGATCTTTGAGTGCTGAAAGCAAACATAGAGCGTGGTGGTCTGTAGTAACGGTGAAAGGTCAACCATATAAATATGGGCGGAATTTACCAACTGCCCATACAAGCACCAGGCACTCGCGCTGAGTAATAGAGTAATTGCGTTTGGCAGGGGAAAGGAGCCGGCTGGCATACGCAAGAACTCTATCATGACCGGATTGACGCTGAACTAACACAGCGCCAATGCCGTAACCACTAGCGTCGGTGCGGACCTCGGTTTGAGCAGACGCGTCGAAGTGGGCGAGGATCGACGGTGTGGTGAGCAGCGTAATGAGACGAGAAAAAGCACTGGCTTGGTCAGGACCCCAACAAAATAGCACATCTTTCTTGAGGAGATCAGTGAGGGGGCGGCAATATCTGCGAAGTTTATGACGAATCGTCGGAAATATGAGCATGGGCCCACAAAACTTCGAACGTTTTTGGCACAAGTTGGTACGGGAAAATTGACGACAGCGCGAACTTTGTCGTGATCGGGTCGGATGCCAGATGAGTCAACTAGATGTCCTAGAATAGCAACTTGGCGATGGCCAAAGTGGCATTTCGATTAATTAAGTTGTAGCCCAGCCACACGAAATACTGAAAGGATGGACGAAAGTCGGTCGAGGTGAGAATCAAAGGCGGGGGCAAGAACAATGACGTCGTCCAGGGAACAGAGGCAGATCGGCTTGTCTTCCTGCGTTCTCCACTGGGCAGGGTCACGATAGCGGCGAAACATTTCCCTGTGCACTAGGAGGCGTTGTAGAACTGACACGAGGTTCCGTCAACGAACACACCGGCTGCAGTCCCACATTTGCCAGCTCTTCCCTCACAACCTGCTGGATCAACGAGATCGTTGGTCGAGGATCATCAGATGGCTGCGTCAGGAAAGATGGTGGCGACGCCGCCTCGATTTCTCGGCGCACGATGCGAACTACGCTCTCATTGATGGCGGTTGACCGCATGGCGGCCGAAGGTCCTCGCAGGATGATGTAGCGGCCGTGGTCGGAAGTCGCACGAAATGCTGGGCAATGCGGCGACTCTTCAGTTCTTCGAACCGGCGGCACTCTTTCATGATGTCGTCCACGGCTGAGCAGTTTTTAGACACTAGTAAAATAAAGCAACATCCGCAATTCCCTTGAGCAAATGGCTTACTTTGTCACCCTCTGACATCTTGGTGTCGACACGTCGGCAAAGGGCGAGGACGTCAAGGATGTAGGAGACATACGATTCGGTCGAAGTTTGTGCCCAACAGGAGAGTTCTTTGGAAGCGGCCCGCTGGCGTCCGACGGCTCTACCAAATAGGTCGCGAAACTTCTGTTTACAGGCATCCCAACTGGTTAAGTCAGCTTCATGAGCCTGAAACCACGCGCCTGCTGTTTCGCAGAGGTCAACGTTGGCATGCATCATTGTAGGGTCCCACCGGTAGACCGCTGCAAACCGCTCGCACTTCGCAATCCAGTCATCGACGTCAACGTGGTCGGTGCCACAGAAGTTACCGGGATCGCGCGGTTGAGTCAATACGACCGGCTGTACCGGCTGTACCGAAATCGCGGTCGAAGCGGCAGCAGCACAGTTGCTTTCTGTTGACATATTTAGGCTGTCCAGGACACGTCCGCTGCGGAGTTCCGTCTTGCATAGTACCCAGCACAACCACCAAAATGTTGCGAATATATTTATACCTTATATACAGTGTAGGATAGTCCAGCAGTCAAGATGGCGGCTGTTACTTTCAGAACACCGACAAGTCGTTTGCCTCTTCTTCGCACACCTCACCATAGTCATAGCTGCAACCCCGCTACAATATAATGACAATAAACTGGGTCACTTCTGCTCGGGACTTGGAGCGTGCGTGTTGAATCCGCTGCCCCCGGGCTTCGGCCTGCATCCTGGGCCACCTCGGCTCGAACCCGCCCACCACATGGTGCGAGAAGTGGGATCCCAGGTTTCTGCCATTCAACATGGCTAATACGGACGCTCCCGTTCCTGCCCTTGCAACCGGCAGTCTCAGGAGCCCAGAGACTGGCGGCGATGCCGGCGAGTGGCTTCCCTGGTTACAGCAATTGGAAGACCACTGCTTCGCCACCGGCATGCACGCAGCGCCGGAGGAGACAAGGGTTAGGACCCTCGTCTACTGCAGGGATCCATGGGCGCGCATCGTCCTCAGTTCGCTCATATCCGACGAAGACGCGTAGAAGTCTTACGCACAAGTCACCCGGCGGCTCACAAGCTACTTCGTGCACCCCGTAAACGGGTGTACCAGAGCTTTCGGTTCCACGAACGGACGCAACAGCCAGGCGAAAGCATCCAAAGGTTTTTCACGGCCATTCGGAACATGGTACGGAGGTGTAACTATCCGTCACCTGCCGTCGAAGAGTGCCTTCTTCGCCACCGTTTCGTCGTAGGTTTGTCGGGTTCTCGCCTCTCAGACATGTTGGGTCGCACCCCCAGCCTCTTGCTGGACGACGTACTTCTGCAAGCCCATCAGCACGAAGACGCCGAGCGCGAGAAGCAACGCCTGTCGTTCACCGCTGGGCAGTCGTCGATGGCAGCAGACGTGGACGCGGCAACTTCACGTATACCCGCGCAGCGAGCACGCGGACGAAACCATAGACAGGATTCTGGCAACTTTGCGTCACGTGACCGGCCCGATGGTTCACAAATCAGCAACAGCAACGCTGGCAAGGTTTCCAAAAACGGCCAGGGTGGGCGGTGCCATTTCTGCGCTCACGAGGTTCACGGACGGTCCGACTGCCCAGCTGCTAAAGCGGTCTGTAACAACTGCAAGAAGCGAGGCCACTTCGCGTCGGTATGTCGCTCAAAGAACACTCTCGGATCCGTGGAGGTCCACTCCGTCGCGGCCGTGGATCGGAACTGGCGGTACGATGAAGTTCGGGTCCACCGCCGCCCTGTCGTCTTCAAGGTGGACTCTGGTGCCGACGTTTCGGTGGTTTCGCGTACGTTTCCTGGCTGCCCAGCCGTCCTCGATAAGCCGCATGAAGACTCCCTGAAGCTTCCAGGCACTTTCTCCGCGGCGCCGTCTTGGAGAGGCAGAGAAGTCAGTGAATGCCTCCACGTCGCTGCCGAACAAGAGCAGCGCCTTCTCGGCTATCCTGCCATCGTTGCTTTTGGTGTCATGAAGTTTGTCGGCGCCGTCATACCAGCTCTGCCGGACACAACACCTCGGGAAATCCCTCCACCCCTTTTCACCGCCCTGGGCACGTTCGCAGAAGAGTACACGATTCGTATCAAGCCTGATGCGGTACCGTATTCCCTCAGCACAGCCCGGCGTATCCCGATACCCCTACGAGACGTCGTCAAAAAGGAGCTTGTCAAGATGGAGCAGGAGGGTGTGATCCGGCATGTCGACCTTTTCGTCGTCCCGAAGCCAGCGGGCTGTTACCGCCTGTGCGTGGATTTGACCAAGCTCAACCAAATCGTTCTGCGGGAACGCCACATACTCCTGACCGTCGACAAAACCCTAGGAGTGCTCGGCGATGCCTGCGCTTTTTTGAAGTTGGACGCAACAGGTGGCCTTGGCAGCAGCGCTTCGGGAACGATGCATCAAAATCCGCTCTGCGTCTTGGTGCAGGTTAATTCTTATTTGCCTACGAAGTGCTATCGTAGTGACAACGGTTTACTCGTGCTGCTGCCCTTGCCAATTGGTATTACTCGCACATTGTCTGATGTACTTCATTTTGTGATAAGCCTGCTGACGTGTGGCGATACCGAGGCAAACCCAGGCCCTACTGAGAGGGAACGTTTGACGAAATTGCTTGAAGGGCAGAATAACATGGTGACTACGATGAATAACCTGTTATCGAAGCAAAATAGAATGGAAACAGATATAACAGACATGAAGGAAAGACTAGGGGGTTTAGAAGCTAGCTCATCTCTTTTACAGCCCTTAGCACCGGAAATTAGGAGCATGAATGCAACTGTCGCTGCCTTAGAAACACGGGTGTCAATTTTGCAGAATATGTTAGATGACCTAGAAAACAGAGGTAGACGGAATAACTCGATTGTTTACGGGATACAAGAGGATGACACTGAGACATCGGACAGCCTCACGAAAATACTGCAAAAGGACTTATTCAAGGACAAGCTACGAGTCAGTGTTGGTGACATGGAGCGATGCCACAGAATAGGCAAAAAGACTGGCAGGAGCCGCTTAGTGATAATAAAACTCTTAGAGTATCGTGAGAAACTCCCCATTCTTAAGGCTTGCTCGAAGTTAAAGGAAACAAAGTTTTCTGTAAAGGAAAATTTTTTTCATTCAGAGTACGCCAAAGAAGGAAAAAATTATGGCAAAGTGCGAAACAGGAAAAGGAAAGCGATGCTAAAGGTAAGCTAATTTTGGATAAGCTGAGTGTAGACGGCGTAATGTTTGGTTGGAACGAAGCTGAAGAGAAACGCTTCAAAATTTCTAAAAGGAAATGACTTCATTGTAGCAGCAGTAGGCCTCTCGCAATTTTTAACGTGAACTGCCGCAGTATCGTCAATAAAACTGCCCAACTTGAGAGCATGTTTTTTTACTAGACCCCGACATAGCTGTATTAACCGAAACTTGGTTAAGCGATGATATATTTGACAGTGAATTCGTACCAAGGAATTATAATGTGTTGCGTAGAGATCGTGACACAAGAGGAGGAGGTATTGCGGTACGGTATTAAATCGTCACTAGAACTACAAAGAATGCCTTATGTTCCAGATGTAGAAAGAATTTTACAGCGGAAGCTGTTATGATATCATAACAAGGGCCGTTTATGGCGCTGTAGTTGTCCGCCGCTGCCGCCGGTGTCCGTAACCACTATCGCTCGAAATAAGAAAAAAAGCGAAATAAGAAAATAATAATCAGGATGGAACGAGGTTCGAACCTGGGCCCTCTGCTTGGGAGCCCAGTGTTCTACGTCAGAGCCATGCCCGTGCTTAAAAATGCCTTGCTTAAAGACCCTTTACAGGCTTGATGTCGGGAAGCAACCACAGTAGCATATGTAGTGAAGTGTGGTAGAAGAGTAAAATAACAACCAGAAGTCACACAACGCAAATTTTGTAATCAGGCGTCAGACAACATGATTTGTGCAACGAGAGGGTTGTTGAATGTTTCCAACCCATTACAAGGGGATCTGCCATTAATTATTCATCGTCGTCAACCACATCATCAACAAACTGAACATAATGTCTTACAGGTATTCAGCGGGTACCACGGTCATCCGCAGAATGAAGAAAAATTACATAGTGGCTGCTTCCCTCTTCAGAAAAATTATGATGATTTATAGCGTAGCGGGTTCCTGGCACTGCACTTATATTGGTTGCGAAGGGAGCCCTTAAGACTCCCATGAACCATTTTCTCAAGGTCTCAATAAGGTTAATTCCCTCTCTCTCAATCGTTCTCTCGTTAACGTATGTTATAAAGCGTGGTGCGAGAGTTCAATAACGACCGGGCGTCACACAATGCGAATTACGTAACTAGTGGGTCTTTTAAAGCTTCCAACCCATTACAAAGGGCTCAGCCATAAATCTTCATCGTCATCAACCGTCGCATCAACAAAGTGCGCATGATGGCTTACATATGGAACCTCGCTTCTCCGCAGAATGACAAATAATGTCGAGGTGGGTGCTTCCCAACTTCACAACAATTATGATTTGTGGCGTAGTGCGTAAGTTGCTAGTGTACTTGTATTAGTAGCCACAAGAGAGTTTATAACGGGCTCTAGAAATCCCGCTCTTCCAGCTTTCGCGGTGACTGTTCTGTGCTATCCGCGCAGGCCTGACGTTTTTTTGTAAACTATATGTAAACAAGGGCAAAATATATCCTTGGAACTGCCTACAGACCTCCAAACTCTACTGTTGATTACCTGGAACGCTTGTCTACTTCTATGAATTCACACGTAAGACAAATGTCAAATTATTCTAACTGGAGATCTCAACCTGCCAAAGATCAACTGGAAATCTTTTTCCTCACATTCAGCTCAAAGTGCTGAAAACGTTATGGCTGACCTAGCTTTTAACTTTGATCTTCTACAAGTCGTTAAAGAATTCAGAAGAATTCTTGAATGATTCAAGATCCATTCTTGACCTTTTTCTTGTTAGCGGTAGCATAAAAGACAGTATTTCATGTTCAGTAAAAACAGGTATTTATGATCATAACACGGTTGTCCTGACACTTTACAATGTTTTCAAAGAAATAGGGTTCAATCCTTTCCCAATTTTTCACGCGCACAGGATGAGTGTATAATAGACATGCTGGCTTTCAATCACGATCACTTTGCGGACCTTACTTGTGGTGTAGATGACCTTTGGCATTTTTTCAAAGGCCTGGTCTTTGATTGTATAGAGCATTTTGTTCCTATATAGTGAAGGAGTCTGAGCGTCGTAATGCATGGATTACACGGGAGACAATACAAATGAGGCGGAAGCTTCAGCGGTTAAAAAAGAAACGAGCGAAAATGAACAATGATGAACACGTGCAAGAAGCTATTAATAGGCTGTCTGCAACAGTTAAAGAAAAAGTGCTCAAAGATAAACACTACTAATACAACACATTACTGCCAGACTTTATCATATCATCTCCCGAGAAGTTCTGGAGGGTTGTGACGCCGGCTTCCTCATTTTCTGACACGTTTTTTGTAAACGGTGAAAGTGTGCGGGATGAGAAAACAGTGTGTGCTGCTTTTAATGATCATTTCGAGAGTGTATAAACAAGTGATGACGGTTGTGTACCATGCTTTTCTCCAAAACTTCCGTCCCTTCCTGACCTTGTTGTTTCGGAACACCGCATTTTAAGTTTGTTGTTAAAGCTTGATATTAAGAAATCTCCAGGACAAGATGGTACCCAAACTGTTTTTTAAAGCGTTATGCAGAATGGTGTGCGAAATACTTACAATTCTATTTACGAGGTTCAATAATGAAGGAACATTACCGGAAGACTGGAAAGTTGCTAGGGTGAAGCCATTACGCAAAGCAGGGGACAAAGCTCGCATAAAAAGTTGCAGACCAATTTCACTAACCTCAACATCCTGTAAGCTCTTGGAGCATATCATTCACAAACATATCATTAGTTTTCTTGGCGAACATAAGGTTTTATCAGATATGCAGCATGCTTCTAGAAAAGGCCGCTCGGCTTGTTGAGATCGTACATGACTTTGCTAGCGCTATAAACAAAGGGAAACAAACTGATGCCATATTCATGGATTTCAGCAAAGCATTCGATAAAGTCTCTCGTGGTAAAGTGATTAATAAGCTACGCACTGTGTTAAAAAATGACAAAATGATAGGATGGATTAAAGCCTACCTTACTGGTCGCCATCGATTTGTTAGTATAAATAAAACAGTGTCCTATATAGTTCCTGTCAAGTCTGGCGTCCCGCAAGGATCCGTTCTTGGGCCACCTTTTCTTCTTGTTATATATAAATGATATCGTCGCTAACTTATCTGTAAAGGTCAGGCTTTACGCTGACGGCTGCGTGTTGTATGAAGAAATAACAACGGAAGAAGACCAGCTTAGGTTTAACGGGGATTTTAATAGGGTAGTTCATTGGTGTAAGCGATGGCAAATGTGTAATAATTTGGAAAATACATTATATATGCGGGTAACATTAAGAAAGAGGCCACTAATATACCGCTATGGTGCAGAAGACGTTCCTTTGTCAGAAGTTGCACAATATAAATACCTGGGCCTTTACATAACGAGTGATCTCTCGTGGTCAAAACATCTTGACACAGCGCTTGCAAAGGGCCGCCGTAAGTTGTTCTTTTTAAGACATGCATTAATATCATCCGTACCAACAATACGTCTCTTGGCACATAAAACACTCGTCTTCCCCGCTTTAGAATATGCCGTATTTATATGGCACCCGTTCACTAAAATGGACGTAGGAAAACTAGAAAGCTTGCAAAAAAAAGCTGTTAGATTCTTCTACAATACGTATGGCCGCACTTCAGTCACTAACCTCCTATCTCAAAGTGCCTTACCTGCTATTACTCATCGAAATCGCGTAGGTCGTTCAAAATTCCTTTTTCAACTAAGGAAAAGCCAGTACAATGTCGACACGTCCCAGCTTCTTGCATATTCGTCAGGTTACGATACCAGGCACAGACACTCACTCGCTGTAACACCATTCACGACACGTGTGAACTGTTTAAAGTATTCTTTTATTCCTAGAACGACAGTGGATTGGAACAAATGGCCCGATAAAACTGTGACACAGGATTCACTATCGCAATTTGAATCGCACCTTCAGTAGGAAGCATTTTCTTGTTTGGCTGAGATGTTTTTCGTGCTTTTCTTATTTTTTTCCCTTTTTCTCTTTTTTACTCATGCAAACTTATTGTGTGTTTGTTTTTAAGAATGTTGGAATAAAGTCACTTGCCTGTTTGTTCTGTTCTTTTAAGCGCATGTGCGAAGAAACTCATTGATTGCTTTGCCTATTTCTGTTCTGTGCACTTATACATCTTCCACGCTGCCACGATCTTGTAGAAGATCGCAGTATCTATAAATAAAAATATAAATAAATGAATAAATCAAATCAAATCAAGTTTATTCATCTTTCGAAGAAATGAAAGATAGGAGCTGTCACAAAAAGCTACTACATTGAGTAGCTTGACGAGGTGACAGCCCCTGCTTGATAGAACAGCAGCAGGCAGTGAACAGGACAAATAATAATAACATGGAACAGATTGCAAAGGTACACAAGAGTTATTGATACATATTATACACAACCTGTAAAACACTGGTATAACAGGTGTAACGAAGAAAAAAAACCAACGTGTGAAATATTGTTGGCTAGGTGAAGAAAACAGCATTCAAAAAGAAAAAAAGAAAAAACGACGAAATAAGGTAACATTTGTACCCATCGCAAACCTTGAAAGGATCTATACAAACAAGTAAGTAAATAAACAAACAAATAAATAAATAAATAAACTTCCGGCTTCCACCAACCATGCCTGGCGCGCGACTCCCAGAAGAATACGATATTCATCACTCCGTTTGGCAGATATTGCTATTGCCGCCTCCCATTCGGCACAGCGTTTTTATGTTTTTATTATGAGCGTCCCCCCGAGCCGTTTTATGCTATTTTCCATAGGCACTGAGTTTTCTATTGCTTGACCTGAACTTCTGAGTTGACGATGTATAAACTCAATTGTCGTAACTTCTACAGCTGCCGCCTGTATCGTGTTTGTGCAGGGTGTTTCACGTAAGTAAAGTCGAATATTTTAAAAAAGTGAATAACTTTAACTGAATGAAATCAACGACATGTCACGGGTTCGTGACGTCGAAAAAGGCAGCAGTCGGCGTGTCGAAGATGAAACTCTTTATTTGCCCGAACTTGTGGCCGGAAAGCGGTAAGTCAAACTAAAACAATACACACTGTACACTGATAGCGGCGAACGGAGCGTCGGCTGTCGATAAAACTGATCTGCAGCAAGGCGCGGCATTTGTACATGATGCATCGAACATTCGAGCCTTATCGCTGGTGGCCGCGTTAGATCCAGAATAATCCTAGCGGTTCGCGTTTTCGCGCTCCAGCCTATAAGAATCTGACATAATCTGGAAGGTTCCCAGATATTAGGGCGTGGCTTGCGCAAGGCAGCGGCTACACGTGCAACGGACTATTACATAAGAATAAAAAAAGAAGCGCGCCTGGCAATATGATAATAATAATACCTGGGGTTTAACGTCCCAAAACCACGATATGATTATAAGAGACGCCGTAGTGGAGGGATCCGGAAATTTCGACAACCTGGGGCTCTTTAACGTGCACCTAAATCTAAGTACACGGCTTTCAAACATTTTCGCCTCCAACGAAAATGCAGCCGCCGCGGCCGGGTTTCGATCCCGCTACCTTCAGGTCAACAGTCGAGTGCCATAACCAATATACGACCATGGTGGGGCTTTTCTTCTATTATGATATCGTGATTAGCCAGGGGTGTTTGTCGAATACTTAATGAAGACGAGAAAAATTACACCATCTCCCGCTAAAGGGGACCATGAGGCGATGCGAAGCCGGAGCACTTGCACGATCGCGTTCCGTTGCCGTTCGTTGGGCATGCTACCGACCTCGCGTCGTGGAACGCGAAGAGGGACGCTACGCGCGTCGTATCTTCCATCTAGCCTGGCCGTTAATTCTCACAGGGCGAGCGGGGAACGCGGTCGACAGGCGGGCGAGAGGGGGGCAGCGTAGGAGAGGAGGGAAAAGGGGAGGGGACGCTCATGCGCTCGAGCTCATCGCGGCGTTGCGCAGGAGAGAATTTCGGCATATCTAGCCCGCGTTTCAGAGGAAGAGTGGAAAGGGGGAGGAGAGGGGGTTGGGAGAGGGAAAGTGGAGAGGGGAGGGAGGGGAGAGGGGGGTGGGAGAGGGAAAGTGGAGAGGGGTAGGGGAGAGGGTGAGTGGAGAGGATGTGTGTGGAGAGGTATGCGCATGCGCAGTAAGGGTGGTGACGCCGCACACCACCACCACCACCACCACCACCACCACCGGATTGAGCTCCACCTTGATACTTCGCATCTAAAACATTCCTTGTATTGCTGCAGAAGGCATCGTAGCTGTGCTGTTTGCGTGCGGGAAGACTTGGGTTGACGTCGAAGGATCGTTGATGTATTGTGGTTGTCGTTGTAGGCTTGCCAGAAACTGAAAAGGTGAGCGCACCACTGACGTGCACAAAATCCTTGATGTATGCAATCGCCATGTCCCTGAACAGGCGTCTGTATTAAAGACGATAGTCTTTCTTGGGGAACCTAAACGCCTAAATTTTGGTCTGTCTTTCTGTCTGTCTGTCTTTCTGTTTGTCGGCACGTCCCTCGATTCAGCCACCCGGCCAAAGTTGAACCACTTGCTTACCGCCCACCCATCTTGAACTGGTATGGCTGTTCATACTAGTGAACGTTGTCGATCAAAAAGTAAATATTACGCATATCTGAGGCGTAACATCATTAGGTAAGTATTAGGTGGTGTGTTCGTTTTAATAGAAAATACATAGATACGCAATTTTAAAGACCTTGATGGTATGCGTTTAACGTTGAGACAGTAACGCTGAAGCGATCAGCGGTCCAAGCCGAGCAAGCGCGAGCGCCAACAACAACCGTCTTCGTCTTCTTCTTTCGCAGGCGTTCTTGTCTGCGCCCTACCATGTTACAAATCACTCCCCCGCGGAAAAGGAGCCATCCTGGCGACCTAAGGAACAGGTACAACTGGTGGGTCATAATGCGGCTTCAGTCGATCGACGTGAACAGCCTAGCGGCCGCGACGACGGCGGTCCGTAGATGATTGAACAGGCTCAATCATATAGTTAATTGGGGATGCTTGACGTAGGACGCGGTAGGGGCCTTCGTACTTAGGCAGTAGCTTTGTGGAAAGGCCAGGAGCGGAGGAGGGAACGCGAAGCCACACCAACGTTCCAGGCGAATACGACTGAGGAGGCAGGTTTTCGTCGTGACGGTCCTTCTGGCCCTACTCGCCCTACAATGTTACAACCCTAGTTTCTTAAGGTGCGCTGAAAATGCGACTGCGCTGAAACTTGTCTTCCTCCGTGCCCTCTGCACAAGCTCATGTTGTGTTTCGGTTTCGGTTCAGTATTGCATTGTACGAATGACAGGGGGCGCCGCTCTGGCATTCCTGTTATAGGAGCTTTAATTCCTGTTTTACCCAGGCGACGTGTAAGTAAGAGAGTTTGTGGAGAGTACTCGTTGAGTGCGGACGTTTCTTCTCCTTCAGCGCATCGCGCCAAACAGCCTGTTTGGGCTGGCCGGCGTCCCCGCCCGTCGCGTTGGTCACCGCCGGTCTTCGCCTGCCGCTGCGCCGGGACTACCAGCCCGCAACACAGCACTCATGTTTCCCGACGTATTGCCAGATGGCATCCATATCTCACGCAGCGCCTCTTCTATCGTCTTTAGACGACATTTGCAGCGAAGCACGCAGATACACGGCCAATTTTTTCTTGGCTGAAGTTCGGCAGCATCACGCTACCTTTTACTTCATGCTACCGTGCAATGACTCTTCCGACACAAATGTCACGGTCCAGCAGCAAACCCTGATCGCTCTCTATGGCACATTTGATGTCTTTGGATTTTTGGTGCCAATGGAAATTAGGACGATGGAGCGAGACAGAATGGTGACTTGATCCTCGAGGACTTTGAAGGAACGTGACATGGCTTCGTATCCGGTGGTGTCACTTTGCCCGGTGATAGAGTTATCGACTTGGTTCTGCAAGCGATAACGGTGGCGTGACGTTTTAAGAAGTTCGTGCGAAGAATGACATCCCTGGAGCAATGCTGCAGAATTACGAAGCTCGCAGGGTAAGCCTGATTATTGATGATGGCTCTTGCTCTGGAGACTCCAGACGGCGTTATAAGATGACCTCCAGTGGCCCGGATTTCGGAGCCTTTACAGGCGGTCCTAACTTTCTTCAAGTTTTCGGCGAACGGCCCACCGACGATAGAATAGTCGGCTCCAGTGTCGACCAGAACGGCGAAGTTGCGGCCGTTGATGAGAACGTCAAGTGCGCTAGTTCGTCGACTTGCGTTGAGATTAGGTCGCGTCGTCGGATCGCGGCTTGGTCGGCTTGTACTGCTGCTTATATCTGGTGTCGTCAGGTCTCCTTCCGGCCGTGAAGTTTGGTCGTCAGGGCTCCGTTCGGCTTGCGGCGTGTTCGTAAGATTTCTGGAGGCGTCGGCGGAGGATCTTCGGTATTTCGTCGCATAGCAACCGCACATCCATGGGTTGCTGCCCTTAGCTTTTCTGATAAGGGAGTTACAAATAAAACAGGACGAAGGGGCGAGGCTCACGAGCAACCGCCACGGGCGCTGGCGCGCTCAGTTGGTTCTAATCCTTCGACACAGCCAGACGGCCGGGTTCTGTTTCACTCTTTGTCTATTCGTTACATTCGTTCTGGTGCCGAAACCCTCCCGGTCGTCTAGTCCTCGACCTTCCACCATGTACCAACCACGCACTAAGCGCACCTTCGCCCGAACCGCCATAACCAAAGCCCTATCAACACTAGACGCCCTGCTCGCAGATTCGACCACCCCAGCTGGCAGGCTCAAGGAGATCCTCGACCTAATCGTGGTAAAGAACGCCCAACTCGTCCACTTCGACAGCGAAATCCAGGCCGCACTTCACGATGATGAGTTAGAAGCAGACCTGACTACCGCCTACGAGTACGAGGAGAAAGTCAGCTATGCACAAACGAGAGTTCGCCGCGCGACCGAGCCGCGGCCCCCGACGCCACCCGCATCCGTCCCTGTTACCGCAAGTCCTACCAGTGAGCCTCTCGCATCGACATCGACGCAGGTAGCAAATTCACGTTCGCCCGCCTCTCAACTCCAACGCCGCCATCTCGCATCGCCTTGCCCAAGCTGCACATCCCAAGTTTTGCCGGTGAGCGGCGCCAGTGGCAAGGATTTTGGGACCAATGCCGAGTCAGCATTAATGACAACGACTGGATCCCAAACATCGACAAATTCAACTACCTATTGACATACCTGACTGGGGCAGCCAAGGCCGCCATCCAAGGCATTTGCCTCGCCGA
This sequence comes from Rhipicephalus sanguineus, assembly GCF_013339695.2. NCBI lineage: Eukaryota > Metazoa > Arthropoda > Arachnida > Ixodida > Ixodidae > Rhipicephalus > Rhipicephalus sanguineus. The sequence goes on from NC_051181.1 coordinate 2,272,699, forward strand.
AGCTAACTACGACGTAGCCATTCAGATCTTTTCCGACCGTTTCGGCCGTCGCGACATGCTAATCGACGATCATCTAGACAATCTGCTGTCTGTCGCGCCAGTTCGAAGCTCAGCCGACGTGGCCAAATTAAGGAATCTCCATGACGAGACAGCATTTCGCATCAACGCACTGGAAGGTCTCGGAGTGTCTCCAGGAGAGTATTGCACGGTTCTGCGGCGCATCCTCTTGAAGGCGTTACCTCCGGACCTCAGCATCCTGTATCATCAGCGGCAAAAGGAAACCTTACCAGCGGAAAACGCTGATGCATCTCAGGGAGCCCAGTCACAACAAGTGAAAGACCTCATGAACTTCATTCGAGTTCAGATAGAAATACGGGAGGAAAGCGGTCTCGAGGAAGCGACATCGTCCACAAGCAGGCGGCATCCGCAGCGAGAATTCCGGCCACCACAACCACCCCTGCCATCCTCTGGGGCTTTATCAGCCGACGATCGACCCCCCTACTCGCGCCCCTGCCTGCTGTGCAACGCGCCCGAACACACTATTCAGGAGTGTTCCGCACGCCTCACGCCGGAAGAGAAACGATGGAGGCTTCTGGTGGACAAGCTATGCTTCCGCTGCGCCAAACGCAACCACTTCGCCAACGATTGCCGAACCTCCAGATCCCTGCAGTGCCACCAATGCGCTGGACGGCATTTGACTTCGCTATGCGACATCAACAACGTCAGGAACCAGTCACAGCGTACCGGCAACGCCTCGGCAGCACAAGATCGCGCATCAGGGTCTGCCACAACCCCATCTCGTGCAACTTCAGTGTCAACTAGCGGCGCTGGTGTCACGCCCGTGCTGCTGCAGACTGGCAGGGCGTGGGCTATCGCGCCAGAAAGGACAGTGCTACTTCGCTTCCCGCTCGACACAGCAAGTCAACGCTCTTTCGTTAGGCAGGACACCGCTCGTGCCTTGAATTGTCCCGTTCGAGGAACTGAGCGTCTTACCTTGTTCACTTTCGGGAAAACGCAACGTACAGCGACTCTGACTTGTGAGCGCGTGGCGGTGACGCTTCGGAGCCAACATAGCAGTAACCAGACGACAATAGAAGCTCTGGCAATACCAGAAATTAGCCCAGTGACAATTCCACCGGCAGACGGCCAGCTCGTCACCATGATGACACGGCAAGGTATGCTCCCGGCTGATGCACGTCGAGAAGCGGCAACATTCCGGGAGGACGAGATCAGTGTATTAATAGGATCCGATATCTATTGGGACGTGGCAACCGGGCAAATAACACGGCTTTCCCCTCAGATAACGGCGGCAGAAACCCTCTTTGGATGGACCATTCAGGGCACTCTGAGCAATCTAGCGCAAGGATTGAGAACACGAGCTACTTCTCTCTTCATTGCTGTCGAAGAAGCCACAGAAAGCGATACCGCCCTGGACATGCGAATTGCCAACCTATGGTGCATCGACTCTCTAGGTGTGCAAGACAGTCCTGACGGCAGCCAAAGCGACAGCATCGCCCTTGAATTATTCGAAAATGACGTGTCCAAGAAAGGAGAGCGCTACGAGGTTCCCCTTCTTCTTCGGGAGCCTGGTCTGGAAACCGGCCAAAGCAACTACGACCTCGCTAAACAGCGGCTTCTGATGCAGCTACGTCGCTTCCGACAGCAACCAGATCTTGTTCGTTATAACGACACCATCAAGGCATATTTCAATGAATCCCACGCAGAACGAGTTCCAGACAACGACACGGTGCCCAAGCCCAACACGTACTACATGCCGCATCATGGAGTAATTCGTCGTGATGCCGTCACCACCAAGCTTCGGGTTGTTTTTGACGCGTCGTCCCATGCTCCCGGTCAACCATCCCTGAACAACGTGCTCATGAAAGGGCCCAAGATGGATGCCGATTTACTGAAACTTTTGCTAAATTTCAGAATGTATCCAATAATCATGGTGGCTGACATTAAGAAGGCGTACCTTCAAATCAGCATTCGCCCGGAGGACAGAGATGCACTGCGCTTCCTATGGGTTGCTCATCTCCCGACGGAACACGAACCATTTTCCGCCGATCGTTCACTGGCGAATGACCCGCGTGCCCTTCGGCGCCAAGTCCAGCCCCTTTCTCCTAGCAGCAACGTTACATCACCATTTCCGAGTCTCCGAAGAGCGATTGCCCGAAACAGTGGAATGCCTCCGACAGTCATTTTTCGTCGATGATTTAGTGGTCGGTGCGGACAACCTGCAGACGGCTCAACGGATTTACTCGGAGGCGAGAATCATTCTAGCGGACGCCGGCATGGAGCTTCGTAAGTGGGCATCAAACAGCTCCTTGCTAAGAGAACAGTTCCGGACGGACCGATTATCATTGGAAGATGAAGGTGGCGATCCACATACAATGAATGTCCTCGGGCTTTGCTGGGAAAGAGACAATGATTCCGTTATCGTGAGCACCGACCATGTAAACAAATTTGTATCAGCGATGCCCACCACGAAACGAACAACGCTCCAAAGATTCGCTAGCTTGTACGATCCTCTCGGCTTCCTCACGCCGTTCACTGTTCGAGCTAAACTGATTTTCTAAGATCTCTAGAAAATGAAGCATCCTTGGGATGGCCCACTACCGCAAGAACAGCTAACAGCATGGAACGCATGGTGTTCCGAGCTCCCGACGCTAAGCGAGGTTCGCCTGCCACGACAAGTCAACAGGGCGCTGGGGCATCCAATTAAAACCACCGAGCTACACGTCTTCGCAGATGCTAGCATGCGGGCGTACGGCGTGGCTGTCTACGTATGTGCTGAGTCATTGCACTCGCAAGAACGCAGTACTTACCTTCTCATGAGCAAGGGGCGAATTGCACCACTGAAAGCTATCTCTCTGCCTCGGTTGGAACTGCTAGCCTGTCTTACAGCGGCCCGCATCTACCACCACATCAAGAACATACCATGTTTCCAAAAGACAAGACCGTTTTTTTAGACTGACTCCCAGATTGCCATCCACTGGATGTCACAAGATCCAGGGCGCCGCGACGTCTACGTCAGAAACCGAGTCGCAGAAATACAGCAGCATACAGCGGGCCACAAGTGGCAGCACTGCAAAGGCAAGGAAAATCCGGCCGACCTACTGACAAGAGGTATCACTGCGGTCGCGCTTCTTCGTTCATCTCTATGGTGGAGAGGTTCTTCATGGCTCTCTATTCCCAAGCACGCCCGGGAGGATGACGGGAGATGCCCAAAGCCCATTTTAACCGCTGAAGAAATAGTGCCTGAGGCCGAATGCGTCGTCACCCTTTCCCAACAACAAGCATTACTCAAGGTCACCGACTACAGCCGATACTCACGCCTTCTTCGAGTAACGGCGTAGATCTACCGTTTCATCGATAATGCTGCAGCACGGCGAGCGTCGACAGTCGGACCGCTAAATGCCCAAGAAATCGCACGAGCTGAACATTACTGGATCAAGCAAGTCCAGCATTCGCACTTTCCTGACTACCTTGCAGCACTGTCGGCTGGAAAATCAGTGCCCACTTCCTCCCATCTCCTGCTTCTGCGTCCGTTCATCGATGACGACGGACTCATACGCGTTGGAGGGCGCCTCCAACTTCTGCCCGGCACCCTATCGTGCTTCCTGGTGGCGACGCTATCATTGAGTTGCTGATTCGTTCCACTCATGAGCGAATGCTTCACTCAAGTGTCGAGCACGCACTCACCGAATTACGTGAGCGTTTCTGGGTGCTGAAAAGTCGCAAAACCATAAAGTCCGCATTAAGAGGCTGTCTGATGTGCCGACGACGCAAGATTGCCCCGGAATCAGCACCCACAGCGCCATTACCAAAAGACCGCATTGCTGAAGCAAGCCCATTTGCGATTGTCGGAGTTGACTTCTGCGGACCACATTATTGTCATGCAACGAAGCAGACTTGCTCTAAAGCCTACACAACCATCTTCTCATGCGCTGTAACACACGCTCTACATCTAGAACTCACAACGGGCGCGACTGCCATCAGCTTTGTCGCAGCATTTCGGCGTTTTATCTCCCGTCGTGGAATACCGTCCACCATATACTCGGGCAACGCACTAGCATTCCATCACAGCGCAAGAGAGCTCCGAAGTCACACAACTTCCAGTCTGGAAGACTTCTGCAGTGACCATCGCATCGATTGGAAGTTCAGTGTCGAGCGAGCCCCTTGGTGGGGCGGATGGTGGGAGCGACTCACACGCATCACCAAGAACACGTTGAAATGAGCGCTGGGTCGCAGCCATCTGTCCTTCGCAGAAATTTCGACGGTCCTCTGCGAGGTGGAAGCGAACATCAACAGCCACCCGCTGACTTATCTATCTGCTGATCCTGACGACCCAATCCCACTGACACCTTCGCACTTCCTGCTCGGCAAACGTGCAACATGCTTGCCGCAAGATTTCGGCGCCGCAATCCCTCAGTCAACGGCCGTCAACCTGCGACGTCAAGTTCTATATTGACAAGCGCTGACAGATCATCCGTGGAAGCGCTGGCGCAAGGAGTACCTGTTGCTTCTGCGATCGGCCCACGAAACGGCACCCAAGACACCACCACGGCTTCAGGTCGGCGACATCGTCCTGGTGCACGACGACTCACCACCAATAACGTGGAAAATGGCTCGAGTGACCGAACTGCTACCGGGTCGCGACAACATCGCACGAGCGTGCTGCCTGAGGTTGGCGTCGGGCTCCATAATTAGACGTCCCGTCCAGAAAGTTTACTTCCTCGAAGCAGGCAGCACGTCAGAAGTTCGTCGGCCGCGGGAGTGTGTTACAAATAAAAGAGGATGAAGGGGCGAGGCTCACGAGCAACCGCCACGGGCGCTGGCACGCTCAGTTGGTTCTAATCCTTCGACACAGCCAGACGGCCGGGTTCTGTTTCTCTCTTCGTCTATTCGTTACAAAGGGCTCACGGATCGGCCCGGCGTAGGGCCACTGTACTGTGGGCGTCGCTGAGGGGACCGGTAATATGATAGCTACGGCGAACGCAACGGACGTCGAGGTGTCCGTTCAGCGTCGGCCAGGTAGCTGAAGATGTGGCCGCTTAACACGCTGTGGACGCGGTGCGTTGACGGTGAAGCCGCGTAGTCGCATCTAGCGGTACTGGCAGCGGCGGTAGGTGTGCACGGCTTTCCAGCAGTGGTAGCAGATTGGGTGGTTGTACGGGGCGCGCAATTGTCGGTTTTGTTTGGGGCGTAGCTCTGGCCAACAGGCGGACGGTATAGCGTCGCTGTCAGCGGTGGTGTCTGACGGTGGCGTAACTGCGGCGGTGCGGCATCTTCACGTGGGCGCGCAGGGGGAGCGTTACGACGCCTGCAGCAGCGGTGCTCATAGCTTCCGTATGCTGCGGTGCTTCGGGAATTCGAAACAGTTGCCGGGCTTCTTCGCTAACAATGTCCGTGATCGAGTCCACTCGAGGATGCGATTCCTGAAACATCTTACGAAGCTCTTCACGCACGACCGCTCAGATGGTCTCGCGCAGGTCGTCGGTGCTGAGTGCTTGATCTTCGGCGTAGTTTGTTGTCGGTGAGCGGCGCCTATACTGCCTTGTCCGCATCTAAAGCTCCGTTGCGATTGTTGTGGCCTTAGAAACCAATTCCGAGACCGTCTTACGCGGGTCGCGCACAAGTCCGGCGAAGAGTTCGTCGTTCAGTCCCCTCATCAGGAGGCTAGCCTTCTTTTCTTCGGGCATGGCGGTGTTCGCATGGCGGATCAGGCGAGTCATTTCTGCTGCGTGCTTGCCGATGTTTACGTTTGGAAACTGTATGCGTGTTCCCAGCAGCGTTTCGGCCCTTTCCTTCCGCACGACACTTGTGAAAGTTTCCAGGAACGCGGCAAGAAAGTGGTCCCAGGTCATCAGCGTGGCCTCGCGATTCCGAAACCTAGTCCTGGCACAGTCTTGAAGGGAAGGATAGACGTGGTGCAACTTTTCTGCGCAATTCCGCCTGTCGAACGTAGCGAACCGGTCACTTCCTTCCAGCCAACTTTTCGAGTCTTCACATGGCGATCCACGAAAAGTTGGTGGCTCCCTTGGTTGTAGCAGCATCGATGCAGTTGCCATGGGAGCTCTCATCGTCGCTGATCTGGTGGTCACGGCTGGAGCATTCCTGGTCTTGTCGGGTAGAAGTCCGTACTTTGGTGGTAGTCTTTCTTGTCTGAGGCTAGCTCGACGATGTGCGATGCCTTTGGTGTCCTGTTTGCTTGGGCTTGGATCACGGCTAATCCACGGCGTCCGGAGCATCAAGGAATCAGAACCTCCGCAAGATATCACGTGGTCGTGACTTTAATGAACGCAGCAGTCGGCGTGTTCAAGACGAAACTTTATTTGGGCGAACTTGTGCCCGGACAACAAAAAATCAAGCTAGAAGCAATAGACGCTGTACACTGATAGCGGCGAACAGGGCGTCGGCCGTCAATAATCTGATCTGTGGTTGAACGCGTCGGCATTTACACATTTGGCATCGAACATTCGAGTCTTACCGATGGTGGCCGCGATAATTCCTGAAAAAATTCAACTGGTCGTGTTTGCATGCTGAAGCCTATCAGAAGATTCTAAGAGAATCTTGCATGTTCCCAGACATTCGGGCGCGGTTTGCGAAAGGCAGTGGCTATACGTGTGACTGTCCGGTTACACAGAATTAGAGAAAGGATCGCGCGTGGTGTTACCGTGGTTTTGACACATTAAACACTAATAATAATTATTATGAAAACGAAAGGTCGAGTACAAGCAATTCAAGCTGTGTACTGACGGTGAGGCGAACGGATTGGCCGTCGAGTAATCTCATCTCTGGTAAGGCATGTCGACATTTACACGTGCGGCATCGATGATTCTAGCGTTATCGCCGGTGTTCGCGAAAGCTCTCGAATAAACTTCACTATTCGCATCATGTGCGCAACCTTAACAGAATGGTCTCAAACAATCACGAAGCTTCCTAAAGATTGCTGCGTGGTCTGCACCGAGCATTGATACGTTTTAGTGGCTGAAACCCGTATGCATCAAAATCTGAAAGTAAACGCCCATGACTATGTCCCCTACCGAAAAAGACGCCGCGATGCTTCAATCAGAACATGAAAGTCCAAAAAATGTATGCGATACGAAAGAACACTAATAAAAGTTCGGGACGCTTAAGCTTCGCTTTGAGAGTTCAACGCGATAGCAATATACCCACGCGCGCACGCACCTGGCAGCGTGTTTACACACACACACACACACACACACACACAGCACACACACACACACACACACACACACACACACACACACACACACACACACACACACACACACACACACACACACACACACACACACGCACGCACGCACACACACACACACACACACACACGCACGCATGCAATCACACACACGCACGCACGCACACACTATCACCTTCCCTATCACTAGTCTTCCTTCGCTTCTCTGTGGAGAGCTTGATCCGGCCGCAAGGAAAGCCAAAGTGCAAACGGCCTCCGGCTCCTATCTTTATTAGCATCTACCTCGAAGGTGCTTTTTCCCTCACAATCAAAGACGCCGACGCTGCCGACACCGGTATTTCTGCGACGTTGCGGCAAAGCACGGTCAGTAGCACTTTTCCTGTAATTATGTGAGCGTGCGGGAAACACCGAGGTGTCCTGCCGCCGGGTGGACGTCTAGGGCCTGGAGGACTTCTGGTCACACTTCTGGAGGCACCACGAGATAGCAATTAGCTTCAAGTAGTCAGAAGTCGTTCTTTTGTAGAACGCCGTTCCACAAGAAAAACCACGCCTCTACTCGCTTGAATATCATGGGACAACGGCGGTCCTACCCTCGAGGTACTCCACAAGGCCCCTGAGTTCCGGGTCGGCTTGCTGACGCTCAGCGAAGTCGTCTGCACTTATAGTTCCTAAGAAGCAGTCATCACCCTGGTCGTCCTGCGGCGGTGGGTCGACGGGGGCACGAGAGAGTGCATTCGTCTGCGCTTGTAAACGACGGCAATGTCCAATTCCTTTGAATCTGAGTGTTGGGGCCGAACTTCGTACGTTCGCCGAATACCTTCATATTGCTACCCGCCCCGCGGCCGGCGAACCCACGCCAACGCGGAAGCGGTGGTTCCGGGTGGGGGAACGACGACTGTCTGCTGGTCACAAAGGACGCAAGGGCTCACGTCTCCCGAGGGGTTCAATTTGGTGCCTTACAGGAGACCATGGCCTATCCGGGCTACAGGGACGGAAGGTACACTTGCACCTTCGCAGTGACAGCCAAAGGCAGCGGCAATGATGCACGGGCCTATTGTATTGATGGCCCGTCAGCCCAGCATTGCGAATACGTACCCGGAGGTGCTTTCCCCACGACCCTTCAACGCCTGAGGCCGAACATTCTGGAAACCGGGGTGAAAGGTAGCTGAGCGGCGGCGGTGAACCGACGAGCGGGCGAGAGGCGGTGATTCCTGCGAGGAGGTGGCGAGGAGGAATCCGGGCCTGGTGTTTTCAACGGCAGCCGACCAGGAGGCAAGGAGAGAGTTATTCCTGCTTTCCGATTGAACTGTAAGAGTGTTTGAATGGGGAGACAGGGAATAAAACCAGGGGTGCAGCGACAGTAGAGGAGAAGGAAAACGAATAAACGTCTCTATCCAGATGATGTCGGAGCGGTCGTTTCCTCAAGGTGCCAGCAGACGAAAAGTTCTCGTCTTCGGCTTCCTTGGCGGCAGCAGCAAATGTCGTGCAACCACCGAGGCGAGTGGAAGAAACAATAAGGTGAACCTAACTCTCAGGCTCCACCGCGTGAGGCGACCTGCAGGGTCGTTCAAGTTAGCCAACACAAGGCATGGTGGTCGCCCACCACTTACAAGGGCCTGCCATGGAGGCATTGGCAAAACTTCGATGTAGCCCAGATGAAGGCCAGACACTCCGTTTCTTTTGTGGAATAGTTAGCTTCAGCCTTGTATAGCGACCAGCTAGCATAGCAGATAACTCTTCGTAGTCCGCCAGTCCTCTGCACAAGGACGGCGCCGAGTCCTACGCTGCTTGCGTCGGTGTGGATTTACGTATTGGCGTAATCGTCGAAAGGCGCAAGTATCGAAGGTATCTCCAGGCGTCATTGTAGTTCTTGAAATGCTTCGACTTGCGCCGTTTCCCACTTGAATTTCACGTCGGTGTTCGCGAGGGGTGTTAGTGGCTCGGCGATCCGTGAAAATTCCTTGACGAAGCGTCATTATTAACGTCAAAATTTAAACATGTTGGTGATGCATGATGTAATAGGTGCACAAGCCGACAAATCGACGTACGGCTTTGTTGGTGGTCGGTGGAGAGGCAGCGATGGCAGCTCTGCTTCGTGGGTCGGGATGCACTCCACACTTGCTAATGACGTGGCCTAAGAACAAGAGCTCCTCGTACGTGAAGCGGCACTTTTCTGGCTTCAGGGTGAGTTCGGAAGTCTCGATTGCTTGTAGCACGGCTTCCAGGCCCCGGAGGTGTTCGTCCAAGTTTGAAGCAAACACAAGGATGTCAAGGTTTATTCAATTCGATATTCAATACAGTACTGTGCAAGTAGAAACTTGATATAATACAGAAGGAGGTCGCAAAGTAAAAACTGTCAGGGGGACCTCCTGTGAATACATGTATAAAAAATGTAGAAACAAACATTGGCAACTAAGGAAAAAACAGCAAGCGAATTAAACAAAATGAACGTAATGAAAATTAGTCAATCTTATAGCAGTTCAAATATTTACATGTAAGTGATAAAACAGGAGATAACTAATTGGATTAGATGACTATAACACATACTTATCACTAACACACTTTGTCACGTCATAACTTGTATATGCATATATGTATACATATACAGATATGCATACATACACATAACCATAAATGCATGTATTTATATTTAAACAGATACACATATATATATACACACATATATTTTCAGGTGTTGCATGTTGTTAGTATGAACTGTTTCAGATGCCGCCGGAAACAATGTAATGAAGGGCTTGATTTAATGATTGATCGTAGTGAGTTCCAGGAAAAAATTGCAGAAAACAAGGCTGTCGTTTTGCCGTAGTTAGTGCTTACTTTTGGAAGCAGAAGGCTACTATTTCCAGAAAACCGTGTGTTATTAGTATTGTGGAGATGTGTTAGGGGAAGTATGTCACTGGGAATGTCACCAGTTCTGCTCCTGAATAATAAAATTCCAAGTTTGAGTTTAAGGGTGGAAATGAATGGTAGAATTTCGAGAGTGCTAAAGAGGGGTGCTGCTGATGCTTTGTAAGGAATATGTGTGATAATTCGGAGTGCTCTTTTCTGAAGGTAAATGAGGGATGTCAGGTGTGTGGTGTAGGTATTGGCCCAGGATGAAGTGCAGTAAGTAATGTGACTGTGAATGAAAGCATAGTAAAGTGATTTTAGAATGTGTTGCTGAAAACAATGCCTTGTGCGAATGAGTACGCGGATGCCAAAAGCAGTCTTCTTGATGACAGAATTTACGTGAATGTTATATTTGAGTTGAGGGTCTAATGTAACACCTAGAAAAGTAATGAACTTTGATGGGGTAATGAGGCAGTTATCCAAGTATATTTCGGGTGATATTGTAACGTTTCTTTGGGACGAGTGAAATAACATAAAAGTTGTTTTAACAGGGTTGATTTTCAATAAGTTATTTTTGCACCATGACACAAGATTCGCGACATCAGTGTATAATTTTGCTAGTAGATTGTTAAGGTCTTTGTCACTAGAAAATATTGTGGTATCGTCAGCGTAAAGGATGCAGTCAGAAGAGTTAAGTGATGATGGTAAATCGGTAATGCAGGTAAGAAACAAGAGATGTCCCAGAATTGAGCCTTGTGGAACTCCTTGGTTAGTTGTTATTGGAGAGGATAAAACACCGCCATAGTTGACAACCTGGGTCCTGTTAGCGAGATAGCTTTGTAAAAGGGCTAAAGTAGGCCCACAAATTCCCAAGGATTCAAGTTTAGCATACAAAATGAGTGGTTAATAGTGTCAAAAGCTTTAGTTAAGCCAATAAATACCGTCCCTGCCCATAGCCCATTGTCGATGAACTGTTTTATGCTATTAACCAGTGCTAACTGGTTAATTCAGTTTAATTAATCAGTGCTAACTCGGTAGATAACTTAGCACGAAAACCAAACTGCTTATGTGACAAAAGGTTAAATCTTGTTAGGTAGTCCATTAGGCGATTCACAATGAGCTTCTCAATTACCTTACTAAAGAACGGGAGGATTGTTATAGGGCGATAATTAGAAAAAACTTTTCGGTCTCCCTTTTTGAATACAGGTGTTACTTTTCCTTGTTTGAGGATTGTAGGAAAATGCCTGAACGAAATGCGGTGTTAATAAGCTCTGAAAGCATCGAAGATAACTCTTGAGCAACAAGTTTGATTTTAGATGGATAAATTGAATCGAGGCCACATCCTGTCGTCTTCAAACTTGTTATAGTGCGAAGAACTTCAGCAGGTGACGTGGGTTTTAAGAAAAAAGATTGAGGCAAGCGAGACAACGAAGGCAGGTTAGTGACAGTCGATGCTGAGTTGTTGAAAAATGATTCATTAAATGAATTGGCGATAGCGATAGGGCAAGTTAGAAGGCTGGTTCCATTCGAAAATTCTGTCTCAAGTGCATCTGGCTGATCAATATGTAAGAATTCTTTAATTACGTTCCAATTTTTCCTACTGTCATTCCCATTTTCGAGCACGTTATTCTGATAGTAGGTTCGTTTGGCTTTTTTAAGTACGACAGTAAGAGTTTGTGAATACAGTTTAAAGCGGGCCCCGAGGGACAGGTTGAACGGCTGAAGTTTTACTTTTTTGTAAAGGTTATCTTTTTTATTTACGCTGCGTAGCAGCCCCCTAGTGATCCACGGGTTTCTAGGGGTTGAGTACCAACGGGATGTGATGGATACAGATGTACACGAGTTTATGATACCTGTTAGTTTCTCAGTCAAGGTATTGAACGCTTTGTTAACACAAGGCTCTTCGATAGTTTCCCCCAGTCAGAGCGGGATACCAAATCAACGAATTTCGCAGAATCGAAACAACACCTATTGACTATTTTATTTTTACAATTAGTTTGTGTTTTTAATAAGAGAAAAATCGGATAGTGGTCTGTCAGATTAAAATTGACCACACCGGCCTTCTGAACAGACATAACGTTACTGAGTATATGGTCAATAAGTGTGTTCCGACCAGAAGGAGCACATCGTGTCGGAGAATCCAGCAGAGATTCCAAACCATGACCCATGAAACAGTTAGAGTACTGAACACAAGAACTGTCGTCAATACTTGTAATGTCAATGTTAATGTCACCTAAAATGATCACATTATAATTTTCGGAAATAAACGAGCTTAATATATTATCAAGTTCAACACAAAAGTCACCGTAAGACGATGATGGGGACCGATAAATTGAACCAATGATAGTTTTTTTGTTAAACGGGAGAAAATCTCGGTCAAATTCGAGCCAGACTGATTCACATTTCGACACAGAAAATGCGATATCTGTACTTCGTCTATATGATAACGAGTTAGAAATGAATATGGCTGATCCACCATGACAGTCACCCAGGCGATGAAAAAATTCAGCACGGTAGCCCGGAATGGAAAACATGTTATCATCAGCTGCAGATAGCCATGTTTCTGATAGACAAATGAGCGAAAAGTGATGATCGGTTAAAGTAAGGAAATTAACCATATCATCAAAGTTTTTCGGTAAGCTTCGAGTGTTAAAGTGTATGATGGAAATATGAGAAGCAGATGAACTAAGAAGTTGCTTCAGCTCTTGGACAGTGTATGTCGCCATGATGGTTCATAATCACAGATGCGTACATGCTATTAGAAAAAAACGGCCACGTCACCGACACCAGAGATACGGTACACTCGGCTGTCCGTAGCCTTTCTTGCTTTGATGCGGCAGTTGTCAACCCATAGGAACTGCCACTGCTTTTCTTTCTTGAGAGCCAATGCCTGAGCAAACAGCTGCTTGTTCTCTGGTGTTAGATGATCGTTGAAAAATATGGGTTTATCCTGATTCGTCATGGCGATAGACCGGGTTGTCAGACGCGCTTTTCTGGCCTTGGAAGCAAATTCAGCCTTCTTTTGTCGTGAACAAAAACGCGCAATAATGTTCGAACCACCTTTAGCGGGGACCCTGTGCACAGCATCAATCTCAGCAGGACTCACAGGACAACCAATTTTTTCTGCGATCTGTTGCAGAATTGCTTCACAGCTTTCGCCTTTTGTTTCCGGAACACCTTTAATTTCAACGTTGTTCATGCGCGAGTATTGCTGCAATTCAGCAACCTGTTTTGTTAGCTGCTCATTTGTTCGAGACAGCTCTTTATTTTCTTTGACCAGGCTTTCCTGCTTAGACTTCATTGTTTCATAGATGTCATTAAACATGACGACGCTGTTACGCAACTCCCCAACTTCCTTGCGCAATGATTCCAAGTCTCTAGATAGCTCAGCACAAGTGGGCATTTTGGTTTGGCAGCAGTGGGTGCGGCAAAAAAGAAAAAAATGAAATTGTTTTCAGTAACGCAAGTTCAACCAACCTGCGCACGTAAGAGGATGCAGTCAGCGGAATGTTGCGTTGCCGCCAACCCAGCTGCCAAGTGATGAGTCCCGCGATGATCGCAGCTTATATAGCTTCCAGAAGATGGTTCTGATGTAGATGGACAGGTTGCGTTCGTCACAGGTGGAACGTAGCGCTGTGATGACACAGCCAGTCCGATGATTTCTTCGTGCTGGGAGCACACACTTCTATTGACGGCTGTATATTGCTGCGGCCGGTTTGCGGTGATTTTGCGCCGGATCCGTAGATACCTGCGCACGTAAGAGGATGCAGTCAGCGGAATGTTGCGTTGCCGCCAACCCAGCTGCCAAGTACACGAGGCAAGCCTGCCGAGGCAAGCCTGTCGTCCAAGTACACGAGGCAAGCCTGCCACTTCAACCTGGCGATATCCATAGCTGTATTCATAACGTATTGGAAAGTCGCAGGTGCCGAGCAAAGGCCAAGTGGCATGACCTTGACCTCGAAGAGCCCGTCTGGTGGTTTACAGGCCGTCTTTCCTCCATCTCTCTTGTCGACTTCGATTTGCCAGAAGCTGGTCTTGAGGTCCATCGAGGAAAAAGTACTTCGTGCGGTGTAGTCAATCCAGGGCGTCGTCTGTCCATGGAAGAGGGTACACGTCCTTCTTCGTGATTTTGTTCTGGCGACGATAATCGACGCAGAAAGGTAGGGTCCCATCTTCTTCACTAACACCACGGGAGATACCCACGGACTCTTGGACGGCTGGATGCTGTTGAGTAACAATTCGTCGACTTGTTTTTTAACTACCTCGCGTTCTCGCCTGGACTCTTTGTAGGGGTTCGGACGGAGCGGAATGGCATAGTCTTCCGTTATAATGCGCAGTTTGGTAAACGGACTTGTCGAATTCGCGATTATGACGAGGAGTCCTTGTATTGTCGGAACAGGACTTTGATCTGTTCTTGCCATGCGGGGGAAGACTCGGGTTGACGTCAAATGTGGGCTCAAGTACTTGCGTACTCGGAGTAGCTTGGGTAAAATCTATGAGGGCGAAAGCATTGCTGGCTTCCACAATTTCTTCGATAAAGGCGACCGTCGTGCCTTTGTTGGCGGGCTTCTACTCGTTGCTGAAATTTGTGAGCATGACCTCTGCTTTCACTCCACGAAGCTTGACTATTCCTCTTGCGACGGAAATGGCGCGAGGGACCAACAGGTGGTGGTCATCCTCGATGACGCCTTCTAAGTCTGGTTTCTTTGGTGCTGACGGAAAGGATGACGCTGGAGGGAGGCAGAACAGTGACCTGCCCGTGAAGCACGTTCAAGGCGTCGTTCCGTGGCGTTGTGTGGGGCAACAGCGCTTCTTCTGAGCTTTGTGTTGTCGACTCAGATCTCAAGTCGATGACGGCACCGTTGCGACTTAAGAAGTACATCCCAAGTATCAAATATCTAGAGCAATGTTGTAGGATTACAAAGTTCGCACGATAAGTTCGGTTATTGATGGTTAGCGATTTTACGATTATTCAAGCGGAAGGGCTTTACTGTTTGAAGCGAGGTTGGGTTGCCTTAGAACGCGTAGTTATAAAACAATATTCAGTAAAAAAGACGGAAAAGGTACATGCTGTGGCGAAGATAAGGAAACGACGGAGTATGTTCTGATTGAATGTGGATACATCCACCCAGGTGTACGTTTGGGCACGAGTCTACATGAAGCCTTGTGTTTAGGGGCCAACAATGGAAAGCTGAACACGTCCACGACAGAAAGTAGTCACAGGCGGTTAGAGTATTGCTGGCAGAAAAGTAGAGAGAAAGGACAAAATATACTTCTTCGCCCCTAATATTGACTGAAGACCTTGTGACATGATCTGCCTGTTCGCCTTGGACAAAGCCACTAATTGCTATCGTGGGTGGAGGTACACTGATGCCCCCAGGTTCCCTGTCGACTTTCATTTAACTTGGGCCAGGTCGACTTTCATTTAACTTGGGCCAGGTAGTGCGGTAGTAGAAGGGACAATGCTTCCCCATAACCCTCTACCTCTGATCCTAGGAGAAGACGCGTTTAAAGCAGCTCAGGCCGAACTCGCCGTGAAGACACCAAAGCCCACAGAACCTCACACCCAAGCGCAAAAGCTCTCTTCTGTCTTGAAAAAACGTCAGGCCTGCGCTGAAACCGCAGCACAGTCACAGCGAAAGCTGGAAGAGCGGCGTTTCTAAAGCACCGTTGTAAGCTCTCATGGGGCTACTAATACAAGTACACTAGCAAGGTACCCACTACGCCATAAATCACAATTTTTGTGAAGTTCGGAAGCGCCTACTAAGCCATTATCCGTCATTCTGCGGAGAAGCGAGGCACCAGCTACACGTCTATAAGCATTATGTGCACTTTGTTGACGCGACGACTGATGACGATGAAGAATTATGGCTCCAGCCTTTGTAATGGGTTGGAAGCTTTAAACGGCCCACCAGTTATGTAATTTGCATTAGGTGACGCCCGGTCGCTATGTCCCTCTCCAGCCATGCTGTACAACATACGTTGACGTGGGAGGGAGAGGTCGGGGGGGATCGAAGAACTTTACTGGGACCCCGAGGAAATGGATCATGCGCTTATGGGCTTCCTTGGCAACTAATACAAGTGCACTTACGAGGAGCCCACTGGGCTATAAATCATTGTAATTTTTGAGAAGTAGGAAAGCAGGCATTATGCCATTTTTCGTCATTATACGGAAAGCCGTGGTACCTGCTAAACGCATGTAATGCATTATGCGCACTTTGTTGATGCTGTGCCTGATGACGATGAAGAATTATGGCGGAGCCCTTTGTAATGGGTTGGAAGCATTCAACAACCTTCTCGTTGCACAATTCGCATTGTGTGACGCCTGATTACAGAATTCGCGTTGTGCGACGCTTGGTGTTTACTTTACTCTTCTGCCACGCTATATTGCATATGTTAATGTGGTTCCGTCCCGATATCAGGCCTGTATAGGACCTTTTTGCAAAGCAGTTTCAAGCACCGGCATGGCTCAGGGGTTGAATACTGGGCTCCCACGCAGAGGGCCCAGGTTCGAACCTCGTTCCATCCTGGAATTTTTTTCTTATTCCCTTTTTTTTCTTATTTCGAGCGATAGTGGTTATGGACACCGGCGGCGGCGGCGGCGGCGGACAACTACGGCGCCAAAAACGGCCGGTGAAATGATCTCGTAACAGCTTTCGCTGTAAACTTGTTCCCACGAATGACGAATGCCCTATTTCTCCACAGCCAGCCCTTGTCAACTCGCTTTACCACTGGAGACCTACAGCTTGAACCTCTTCCAGATAACAACCAACCGCCATGGCTATCACTGGCATGCTATGAAACAGTACTTGAGGACAACAGTATCAATAAAATGACAGTGCAGCCACACCATTGTTCAGGCAATTCGAGAACAGACGAGACAAGTTTCATCCTGCATGAAGCACAAATCGGCAAACAGCTAAACAAAAAAGAGTCGGCTATCATACGAGAGGTCCTGGAGCAACATACAAAACTCTTCGCTACCGACGACAATGACCTGGGTCTTTTTGAGGGAGCTGAAGATGTCATTGATCTTGTCCCTGAAGCCGTGCCGTAGAGCAGACTGCCGCACTGTTATGCTACTGATCATTTTTATTTCATGCCAACGCTGCGTCAGCTTCAGCAAGATGACCAAGAGCGCTCATCTATACGACAAAAGCTGTCAACTGACAGTGAAGGAAGTGCTGACTTCCTCATTACGGATGACATCCTGTATCATTGCACGCCGACCGGTTTCAACACGATCGTTGTGCCCTCTAAGGTACGCCAGTCAATTCTTGAAATCGCTCACGACAGCTATGAATATATGGATGCAAAACGTACACTTAAGGAACTCCAATATTGCTATTGGTGGCCACACATGACGACTACTGTAACTCAATATGTGCAAGGCTGTCAAATTTGTCAAGCTTACAACGGCCCTACGACAAGAAGCGGTTACATTTACTGCAGTTGTTATGGGCCACATTACAATACCTCTCGGCGACAGCAGTAAGTACATACTGAACGTAATCGACTTTGTTACTCACTTCATAATACCCGGTGCTGTGTCACAACGAGCACAAAAGACGCAATTCAGCATCTGTATTCTGTATTCTATCGCTATGGCATCCCTGACGGCTGTGTGTCAGATCATGGCCGTGCCTTGGATTCCCATAAATTTATGCGCTTCCTGAGACTTCATGGAACTAAACAGCACTTCTCTATTCCGTACCGTGCGACGAGTAATGGCCTAGTTGAGGGCAGCAATGCAGCTCTCGTCTCGGTGCTCAAGAAAATATGTAGCACTGAACCTTCAGTTTGGGAAACAAAAGTCGTGGCAGCTGCTTTGGCCGTCAACACCACGATCAACGCAGGCTTATGATTTACGTCCTTCGAACTGTTGCACGGGCATGTTCCGAAATTGCCTGCAGAAACATTCCGCCGTCCAGCGACAACTAGTTTTGAGGTACGGTTGCTGAACATCCCGCAACGTCATGAAGAAGCTCAAGACAACTTGATACGTGCTCAGCAACAACATAAACGTTACTACGATGAATCGCATCATGATGCCAAGTTCTAAATTGGACAATACGTCTTGCTTCAGCGCCAAGAACCTATTACAGCCGGAACAGCCAAGTTCGCCCTCACGTTTAAAGGCCTGTGTAAGATTGTCAACCAAAAGACTCGCGTAACCTCCGTGGTTCGTCGAGCTACCGCCCACCCTGCCAGTAAATCTTCAAGGAGCACAGTAAACCGGGCTAATTGGTATTCATTCATTGTGTTACAGCGCAAAAAGGACGAGAAAAACTTTCTAAGCCACACATATGTCAAGACTGCGCCGATAGACTGCGCTGTGTCCTGTCATATGGGTGCCTAAGAAAGTTTTTCCCGTACTTTTTGCGCTGTAACACAATGAAAGACGCCTTCAAGGGATGCCAGAATTCTACATTGAAGCGAGATCAAGCCATTTCGCCTGCCGTACATCGACCAAGCCCTTTTGAACTTGCAAGCAGCTGCGCTTGCTGCGCCACCTGATTGTGCCGAAAGTGAAAATGACGCAGAACTGTCTACGCCACCAACGGCGCCCGTCCAAGCTACAACGGACGAAGAACCATGTCCTGAAGTCTCGTCTGTAGGCGCAAACTGCATGCAAGACACTGCTATAGCAGAAGAGCGTGACAGTCTCAGGCGACGACGTCGTCATATTCGACAGCCAAGGTGGCTTGACGACTACGACGTCTGACGTGACAAGCTTTTAGCAACGCGAACGTCGCCAGCCCCAGCCCTGTGCTGCTTCCAAGACTGTGTTTTTTCTGTGCTGAACATTCGACCACGGGACCTGCTCTCAGCCATCCCACACTGGTCGTCTCCTGTGTTTCTTGACAGATGGCAGCGACCGCAGCTGCTTCGTGCAGCATTTAGTCCTCAACTTACTAGAGGGCGCCTGGTGTCAGGCGATAGGAGAGACTGCCGAGAACTACGCACGTTGCCTCTGTCATATGACCGTGCTTTGGGCGTGTGCGAGCGTCGCCTTGTCGCGCTGCAGTGCTTTCCGTTACTGTTGTTATCAAACATATAATTACCAAGAAACAGTGGCCGTGTGCCTGCGGTCATTCACCTTCGAGCCTCACACCTGCACTCTTTCCTTCTAGGAGCGAAATACCTTAGAATCTCGGCTTGTCGGAGGCGCATCGTCGTGATCCATTTGCTTGCTTGCATCGTCGTGTCCTGTACATTTGCTTGACCGCTAGAGAAGGCGCCACCGCCTCAGCGCTCGCCGTGTGACGAGAGAGCGAACGGCGTGCGTTGAGTATGGAAACGCTCTTTCTGCAATGAGCGCTCAACTACCAGCTCACGAGGAACGCGAACGCGCCCTCGCCTGCGAGAGACAACGCCGACGCAGGCAGCGTCTGCTGGCGAGTTTCTTGAAAAAACCGACTGCTCACGCTGCACAACCGTTCACCGACCACCCTGTATATACGGGCACTGGATCTTGACCTGCAGTGTAGTGTCGGTGAGAGATTTCTCTTGTGCGTAGTTGAACAATAAAGATTCGCAGCGTGCACTTTAACTAAAAGACGACAGCGGGTCTCTGTGTATAATCTTTCTTCTGTATATCACAACCAAGTAGCCGTGATTTTGCTGTGGGTAACATCAGCGCACAATGCATGCTTCGCCTCTCCACAGGTTTCAGGTTAGTGGAGCTGAAGCACCCTTCCCTACATGCTTCGCTGCTCCGCAAAGTTATCTGCGTGTTTTAAATGCGGAGCATTTCTTAGTCACACCTGCGGCGTCGGCGCCGTCCACACCCCCACTGCGCATGCTCGGTTCATCTCGTGCCGGAAGCAGGCCTCTCCTCTCTCTCCCCCCTCCCCCTCTCCCTCGCTCGCGCTGCACAACCGTTCAACGCAGGCAGCGTCTACTAGCGAGTCTCTTGATTGAAAAAAACCGACCGCTCGCGCTGTACAACCGTTCACTGACCACCCCGTATATATTGGCCTGGTGTGCGACCGATGGCGGCGCCGCGAACGGCGCCTGTATGACGTCAGAGCAGGGATTTGCGTGCTTTCGTCTGCTAAGTAGGCCCAGCGCCGTGTTGAAACCACCGTTGTCGTAAATCTCAACAAAATGCAGTTCGATTGGTTATCTTGCGTATGGTGGCTACTGACGCTGTTCGAACAGCCGTGGGTCTCCTTTTAACGTTCATTTAGAACCACAGCTTTTGTTTCTTAGAACTGCGGCCGCGTGTCTCCGCGGAGAGTGCTGCGCAATGGTGAAGTACTGTTCTGTGCCTCAGTGTACTTCGTCCGCTCGTGAAAAAGGCTTTCACAACTATCCTAAGGACCCGAAGCTGAAGAAGAAGTGAATAGTCAAGCTCAAAATGGGAAAGCGCCCCACGCCTTCATCGACCGTGTGTAGCAAGCACTTCGCGTACAGTGACTTCTGCTACCCACTGTACGCGTCACTCTTAGGTATAAGCTTGTGACCGTGTTTAAGCGCCTCGCCAATACTTAGGCCGTTTATTGCACGCAGGCTATAAGCATAGGCGACTTACACCAGGTGCGGTGCCGTCGACGCGGCCTCCGAATCGCCTCGCAGGAAAGCGCGCCTCTTGAGCTCAGCTGAGAGGCGCAGGATATCTGAGACTACGGCTGCATTTGGATGGTGTACATACGTAGTTTACTTAGGAAGGCAAGCGCGCGCCTAGCGGACTGCTTCTCATAAATTCATAAGCGAAACCTGTTGCCGCTGTTTAGTGCACATTCTCTAAAAGTTTTCCCCTGAGGCAGTACACACACTTTTTTAAAAGCGGAGCTCTTTAAGCTTTTCGTTAGGCTGCGTGGCGTGAAACTCGACCCAGCTTGCCTTTGCCACGTTAATCTCTTTGGCCCTGTGCGTGGTATAATCAGCGATTAGCTATTTGTTATATTCTAATACCCATGCGACGGCCCTGTGCGGTGTTAATATGAACTACGACGTAATATCGTTCTCACTGAACCAACATTACGGGACAAACTGCGATCATGGGCATCGGGAGGGGGGTGTGCAACAAGGCGGTACTTGCGCACTCGTTTGCAGGACGAGAGCTGCGACGGTGATGCGATCTCCGTTGACGGCCTCGACCGCGCATTCAACAACGTGGCCTGCGTCGTACACCGCCTCGCCCTCGATGAGGCACCGCGACCTTTCACAAGCTTTATCTACATACTTGTAGATGCTGGGGAACGGCACGCTTACTGAAATATCGAAAGAAACACCCAAACTAATTGGTATCGTACGGCGGAAACAAGATAACGAGCGAGAGCACTCACACATAGTTTCACTTTCTTACCAGCAATGCGGTCGGTGGCATCGACGCACTCGTCGGCCATCCGAGGGATTTCTTGGCCCTGTCGATTGGGCCGCAACTAAAACAAGTTCAAGATTACACTCGAAAACATTCGTTGCAGGCGTTAGTTGACCGTCGCGAGGCTGTTCGTTCGACAAAGTTCCCGCCTGAAGCAGACGAACCGCATACAGGAGCAGCGGCTGCTGCAGCGCGGTTTAGAGGAGAGTCCCCGCTATGACGTCACACGCGAGAGGGCGCCACTCCAAGATCTCGAGGCCAATAGGCACTGGACTTTGACCTCCAATGTAGTGCCTGTGTGCGACTTCTCCTGTGCGTGATTAAACAATGAAAATTCACAGCGCACATGTAAAATTAAAGTGAGCTGCAAGTCGCCATAACTCTCATCGACCCTTTAGTATAAAGGCGCCCGATCTCGCGTCGTTGATGATAATGACGCGATACCCCCCCCCCCACTCTGCGACGCATTTACTCGAGTTCCCCCCGTGGGAAGATGCGGGCGGCTTTTTTAAAATATGAAGCATTTCTTAGCGAACCTTTGGTACTTTGAGCGTTTCTATCTACGTATCTATCTGTCTATCTATCTATCTATCTGCCTACGTCTAGGTGCTCTCATGATCGCCTCCTTAGCTTGGCGTAGACCAAAATTGGCATGGGAGGGTAAGACGACTTGACGAATATGACTGTCTGGTCATGACATGTATAACATGAAAATGCTGTCGCCTACAGCTCGGACCGGAGATCCAAATCCGGACTTTCCAGAGGGCCCGCGATTTGGCGGAGGGGCTCGCTCTTCCTGTCCCCACGTGGGTGCGGCCCGCAGCCGACCCTCCCTCTTGAGGGGAATAGGCTCCTCAGGACAATTTATAAATAAATTTCATTGACTGACTGACTGACCGACTGTCGCGTACGTCGTCAAACCCTTTCTTCGAGACATGTGTGGCGCATACCCGTTTACCACGGGCTGCGGTGTACGGGTATACGCCACAGGTGATTGACAGTTTAATCTACCCAGGAACGGCGAGAACAGACATTGGTAATTTAAATGAGAGAGCGTTAAGAAAAACCGACATCGGCAGCGTTCACGCAATGAATGGAAAGAATAAGGATTAGGATCCCAGCAGGAATCGAACCCAAGCATTCTGCGTGGCAATCAGGTATTCTACCACAGAGCCACGCTAGGTCTATAGACTGGTTTGGAAAAACAGCCTATGCAGGCATAATTTCTGTGCAACATCAATTGTGTTTGTGGTGATGGCCTAATTTTACAAGAAAGCAATAACCCCTACATACTACTTATGTACTACATATGCATTCCCACGATACAGGCGTCATACCAAATAATCGTCTGTATTTCCAGTGTTGGCTCCGCTTTTATAGCAGTCTAATAAACATTGCATTCGTATTCCTATGATTCAGCATTATATATTCAAGCATTGCTTGACCCCAGTGGAATAGATGAACGAAGGTTACATGCGATATTCACATGATTCCACCATGCAGTGCACTTAGTTTCGATAATACTGACGTATGTACTCTAACGTGAGAGCTGACGTTACGTCGCACCATAAGTTACCCTTTAAACGACAGTGCTGTCGACGTGCCTGGTAACCACGATGTGCACATACCTACTACACTTACAAAAGCACGCCGATCGACCTTTTACCCTTGGCTCAAAGCCATAAAGTGCAGCATAGAAGTACTCGCTGACTGCTTCGCATGAAACCGATTTCCACAACGCGTGGGGTCTGCCGAATTTTTTCTGTCCA
Organism: Rhipicephalus sanguineus; assembly: GCF_013339695.2. NCBI lineage: Eukaryota > Metazoa > Arthropoda > Arachnida > Ixodida > Ixodidae > Rhipicephalus > Rhipicephalus sanguineus. The sequence continues at coordinate 2,295,872 of NC_051181.1, forward strand.
TCATTATTCTATACTCAAATACTTGAAAACTTCATATAATTAATTCTTGGACAATCATTAAGTGTGGGTACGAGTCATTGGAGAGGGAAGAACAACAACGAACACAGATAGAAAAGAACACGCTGTTCCAATTCAAGTGGAGTATTGTAATGTATATTGCGTGCACTTTGTTATTTCTCCTCGGGATCGCATTATGACGGGTTTTATTGATGCAGCTTCGTAACTGTGCCTGCGCAGGATGAGTTCTTCTACGTGCTTGGGCACACTACAATGACTCCGGCCGAGATTTGCGGCATAGTCTTCCCAGACGAGTGTCCACCCAGCGGTGTCCTTAACTGGACAGTCCCGTTGCCAGCGAGGCCCAAGCCCCCCGTGACGCCCGTGCCGCTGCCAAAGGTCTGTATAGAACTTTTGTGGCATATGGGCAGAGGCTGTACGCGAAAATGCACTTAAGAGACCAACCTGAAGCAGAGATTACGGTCGACATATACAAGGGGTCCTAAATATCACGCAGAACGGTTTAAAAAAAGAGGAACGTCGTTACGCGAAGCACACCAAGTGCATATTGTTCCCAGTATGCTGTAGTCGGCACTACATAGTTTTTTTTTCGTTGATAACGTTTAGTTAATTAGTCCTAATTATGCTTGCAAGTCAACATATACTAAGGTAACCATTAAAATGTCAATGAGGCATATGTAGGCATGTCCCAGATGACTTCCAACTGCGCTATTTTTACCAACGTACTAATTGCGTGCTCACTTTTATGGCCAATAAGGAAAGCATGCGAAAACTGAAAAATGACCCGTGACTAGACTGCTGCGCGCATCAGGAAGCAGCGCCCTCAAAAATGATCACTGTGAGGTAGCAAGTCAAGACTACGCTCTCACCTTTTGCGGGTGAGAGCGTAGTCACGTGTTATTTTTCATAACGAGGCGAAAACAGCGCAGAATTGACGAGGACGGATAGAGGGAAGACAGGGCCCTCTGTCCGCCCTCGTAAAGTGTTTTCGCCTTGTTGTGATCAACCAACTAGCCCGAGATGTGTTGTTCCATTTTATTTTTCATACATCGTGTGCTTCATTTATAAGTGGGAAAAAATGAGAACGTAATTAGCATGTTGGTGAAAATTGCACACTTGGATGTCATTTGAACATGCAAATATATGCCTCATTGACATTTTATTGATTACGGGAGTATTTTTCGTGTTGGAAACATAATTAGGACTAATTAGGTAAACCTCACTAACGAAACGTTAGTTGTGGCTGCCACAGTATACTGGAACAACACGCACTAGCTATGCTTCGCGTAACGACGTTGCTGTTTTTTTAAAATCGTTCCGCGTGATTTTTGGGAGGACTTGTGTAAGTCGCCTCATAAGGGAAAGCGCCGCAACAGACGACGCACGAAAAAACAAGGACGAGAGATTAAAATGTCGAACTTTATGTACACCCGCTATCACATAGCATCAGAAAGGTAGCCGGAAGTTACGATATAAAGGTGGTGTTTTCGGCCAAGGACAAAATCGGAGGAGTATGCACGTTGGTTAACCAAAAACGTGACGGACTGAGCAGTGTACAAAAGGAATGTAGCATTAAACACAAGCTCCAGTTTGTTGAATGTGCAAATAATGTGGTGTATAGCATTCCTCTGACGTGTGGACATGTATATGTGGGGCACACTGGCAGATGCATTAACACGAGGCTAAGGGAGCATATGTCGAGTCTGAAAGGTCGCCCCAGTACACATTTAGCACTGCATTGCAATGAGTGCTCATGTTCGCCTTGTTTTGATAGCACTACTTTGGAGTACAGGCATCGGAACCGAACATCAAGGGAAATAATGGAGGCCTATCACATTGTCAGGCTGAAGGAAAAGTGTGTTAGTCACCCATCTATTGCCCTGCTTTAGAAGGAAATTTCGCTCTTGTCTGCTGTTCAATAAGCATGTGATAATATGCGCAATGTGCGCAATTCAAATCAAGTTTTGTGATCGGAGTGCGCAGTTCCGAGGGTTGTTAAGAGAACGTTTTTTCAAAAAATGAACCAGTTGTTAGACTGCGCTCGTGTGTGTGTCTCTTCTGTGTCCCCGTGTGCCTGCGCAAATATTTCAAGATGAACATACTGCGCATCACTAATGCGCATCCGCGCCTATTCAATCATTACACGTGTCCAATACATCCTCTCTCGCGGAACAACCAATTAAACATGAGATAACTACAAACATTCGCCACAGCTTATGGCACTTGACTAAAGTTTGTCATAGCATAATCGTTGTGGAGGCCGCGTGGTACGCGTCGACCTTCTCGGATCTGGCCGCAATGAGATGCCCGGCGAAGAATTGCAGCCGCTTGATGGTAGCGTTGATTCCTGGGGTGTTTCTGGAGATGTCGCTTCAGCTGCTTCCGCACTTGGCTCTGAGGGTGGGGCAGGATCAGGTGAACAGGAGTTCGTACCTGTCGGACTCTCGTCGTGGTCATCACTGTCGCTACTACACCGCTGTTCCGTCTTAAGTAGATGTCTGCGGTTTCGCCGCAGCACGCGATGATCTTGAGTTTTTACCAGGTAGGATCGTGGAGCAGTTTCAGCGACCGCCTTCGCTTTTTGTGACCAGCCCGCGGCATTCTGAAGGCGGACCGTTGTGCACCTGCGTAGTATTCCCAAAGGCCTTCCAGCTTTTTCTTGGTGGTGCTTCGTCACATTCGTCCGAGACAGCCTGCGAAAGTCAGGAAGGTTAGAACGAAGTATCCTTCTTTGCAAAAGTTCGCCTGGTGAATGCCCGCCTTCTAGAGGTGCTGATCGATAGGCTAAAAGACCCAGCCCTCCCTCGTCACTAGGGTCTTTTTCAGGATCCGCTTTATAATTTGCACACCCTTTTCCGCCAAGCCGTTGGAGTTCGGATAACGGGTCTCGAGGTTACATGCTTTAAGTCATATTTTTTGGCAAACATGGGAAATTCATGGCTCGAAAACTGGGGTCCATTATCCATGCATACTTCTACTGTTACGCCGTACCTGGCGAACATGGCGCTGCGATAGTGGTTGCTGCGGTTGTGTCTTCCAGCTTTCCGCCCTCGGAAAAATTTGAAAAGGAGTCATAGGCAACCATTTACAACGTTCTAGCATAAGAAAAGATATCAACTCCGACCCTGTACTAGGCACATTTGGGAACTTTTCGCATTAGTAGTGGTTCCTGTGGCTGCCGGTGGGCGTATTTTCTGCACGTTGCGCAGCTTTCTTCTACGCCGCGATGTGGACGTTCAACCAGGGCCAAAATACAAGCGTTCGAGCCCTCTCTTTACACTTCTGCATCCCATGGTGGCCAGCATGAACTCTTTTCAGCATGCTTTGTCGCGTACTCCTCGGCATTACAGCTTTAGGACCCTTTATTATCACTCCATTAACGGCAGATAGTTCTTTCGAAAATGGTTTGAGTTCACCTGTTACCGGTTGTCCACTTGCAAACTTGTCATTACCGACTGTAGGTAGTCGCCTCGAGATGTTTGCAGCTGTAGCAGCCGCTGCGTTCCCGGCGTTACCATGCAGCCCAAAGACTGAACCGCATGAACCTCGACGTCATTTTCAGGGCCAACTTTGTCTCCGGCCGGATACGCTGTCGACCGTGACAACATGTCGGCGAAAACCAGCTGGCACTGCAAGACAAAGTCATACTTCTCACACAGCCAAAACCTCTCACAGCCAAAACATATCGCCAGGGCTTCTTTTTTGATTTGCGCATAGTTTTTTTAAAAAGACCCGTGATGCATATGCTACAGGCCGCCATTCCCCAAGTAGCTTCGTAATAACGCTGCACCGACACCGTTCTTCGATGCACCGCAGCTTGTCTTAGTTTTCCTCTGGGGATCAAAGATTGCAAGCAGGGGGGCGGTGGTCAAACGTTGCGTTAAATTTTTCCACTCTTGCGCATGGTTCGTTGTCCATTGAAACTCTGAACGAGACTTGATAAGCTCGCGTAAAAGTGTCGTTCTCTCGGATAGTCGCGGCACGAATTTTCCCAAGTTTACTCAGGTAAACTGTGGAACATACTCAATGTTCTTATGAATAGAAAAGAGAGGCGCGACGCAGTTGAAAAAAATAGTTTGAACGGTAGATTGCTGGTAGAGGAAGATTTGGCAAATGCCTTCAATGACTTTTTTGTACACAGAGACGTTGACCCCAATCCCACCATGCCGCAAAACATGTGCATTGCACCAAACGCACACTTGATATTTTTCCAGCCAGTCATGGCTTCGGATGTATGTTTTGTTTACTTAAAACTCAAAACATCTCGCAGCTGTGATGCTCGCGGTCTACAGATTAACCCTATAAAGTTTGTTACATATGACATAGCAGCTGTCTTGGCACACATTTATAATCTGTATAATTCAACAGGTATATTTCCCGAAAATATAAAGGTCGAAAAGGTAGCAGTGTTATTTAAAAATGGTGAGAAGTTAGATATAAAAAACTATCGCCGCATATCAATCCTGCCTGTTTTTTCAAAAGATCTTGAAAAAAACACTTCTAATACAGGTTTCTTCCTTCTGTGAAAAACACAAGATATTTTCAAATTCTCACTATGGGTTTCGTAAGAACAGATCCACTGAACTAGCTCTTCTTGGTCAAAAAGAATATATATTACAGAACTTCGAACATAGGCTATTAACATTAGGCATCTTTGCTGATTTTACACAGGACTATGATCACATTAATCACAAATTTCTACTCTACGAGCTAGACAAATATGGCATTAGAAGCGTTCCTCTTCAACTACCCAAATCCTATCTTAGTAACAGACGCCAGTTTGTGTCTGTAGGCAAATAATGCCTCCACAATCAAAGACATATTTTGCGTAGTCCCACAGAGCAGCATCCTTAGCCCGTTGCTCTTCAGTTTGTACGCTAATGATATTATCTCCGTATCCGAAAAAACAAAATTTATAATTTACGCAGATGACACGAGTGTTTTCATTTCATCCAGTTCTTACAATAGTTTATTTACCATGGCAAATGATTTCCTGTGCAGTTTGTCCCATTGGTCTGCAGAAAACTGTTTAACGGTAAATACTATAAAAACAAAAGCTGTAATCTTTCACTCCAAAGGCGTAAGCCTTCCTTGAGATCAAACATTAGTGTATAGCTATACAAATATAGAACTTGTGCGTTCTGTAAATGTACTAGGGGTACACTTTACAAATACTATGCAATGGGACGACCATGTATGCTTGGTACTCCAAAAACTTTACCGCATAACAGGTATTTTAGGTCGCTACCGATACACTTTACCCGTTCCTGTAAAATTGCTCATTTATAATGCTTTATTTGTATCTCACATTCATTATGGGCATCTAGTACGGGGCACCACGACTCAGTTTAACTTATATAAATTATTTCGTATGCAGAAGAAAATACGTGTCGTCGCTAACGTACCGTATCTGGCTCATACCGAACACCTGTTTGAGAAACACCACATTACTAAAGTCCATAACATCTACAAAACTAGACTCTTGCGCGAATACTATATTAGTGCTAAACGCAACAATACCTTACTAGAAGAACTTGCAAACCTATCTGTCAATTTATACCGCTATAGCACTCGTACTCCAGAAGTGTGGAAGGTTCCGCACTTTAGAACGAACTATGCTTACGAAATGCTATGTAACAATCTCCCTAGACTACTTAACTCATACAACAGAGCAGGCTATCATTTACAGCACTTAACATTGCCAGAATTTAAAATGTTAAAGCGCTCCCCGGTCCAGAGTGTTTTCTGGAAGTTAATGTGTGATATGTGTTTTCTTTGTTTTCATACATATTGCTACGGTCATTCTGTCGGCGTGAGGTACTCCTGAAATAGGCGGGCCGATGACCGCTGTTGTGACCAGTGGCCGCTGGAGGAAACGCTGATGGGGAATCATACCGTGAGGTCGCCTCCCTCTGTCGACGACAAAACCGAGCTATATGCCCGGCGACACCGCAACGGTAACACACAGGGGATTGGCGGTACACATTGTGCTCCTGGAAAGCATTGCCATTGCGCTGACGTGGTGGTGGCACAAACGTATCTTCGTTCGGGTCTTGATAGTTGTTGGCCGGCTGGCGGGGGTAACTGAATCGGTGTTCGTAGCTCGGCACCGGGAAGTTATTGCGCTGTGGCCTCAGTGGTGAGCCCGACCTGTAGTTGTAGTCATCAACGCCTGCTGCGGCAATTGACACGTGATGGTGAGAGGGATGAACACGGGTGTAGCTTCGTGCGGCGTCAGGCGAGCATATCGAGTGAGCTCTTCTCGAACGATTTCACGTATTGTCGACGCGAGATCAAACGGCGTGTGTTCGTCAACACTCGCAACGGTGGTTACATTCGGTAGGCGACCGAACTTGGGAGTGATACGCCGCATCTTGAGGGTCTCGAATGTGCGACAGTGGCGTATGACGTCGGTTACTGTGCCAAGGCTCTCTTTGCCGATGAGGAACTGGTATACATCCTCGGCAATGCCCTTCAGTAGGTGGCCAACTTTGTCCTCCTCTGGCATGGAAGGGTTGACGATCTTGCAGAGCTTCAAGATAGCCTCGATATAGGTCGTGCACGTCTCTCCCGGGATCTGGGGCCTCTGCAGCAGCGTTTGTTCCGCTTGTTTTCTCTTTGCTATGGAATCTCCGAAGCACTCCCTTATTTCGGACACGAAGCGATCCCATGACGTGAGGGCATCCTCGTGGTTCTCATACCAGACGAGCGCTTTGTCTGTCAAAAAGAATACTACATTGGACAGCTGGGTCGCCGCGTCCCACTGGTAGTACTTGCTCACCCGTTTGTAGTGTGTGAGCCAGTCGTCAACATCCTCGCCAGATTTTCCACCGAATGTGCGAGGCACTATCATGTCCTGACGCAACCAGGGACCAGGCGCGCCCGAAGCTGGCACTAGCGGTGCTGCTGGGACTGGTGCAAGGCCTGCAGCTGCGGGGATCCGGTTCTCGTCTTCGCCGTGAGACATGTCAACCGCCAGTAGTAACGGGGGCAGTCCAGCAAAGCGGCGGCTTCGGCGTAGATCGGGCGCTTGCAGAGTCGTGTTGCTCGGTTGATTACCCAGCACCTCCACCACAAAACTGTTACGGTTGAGGGAAGGTTGACTGTGTTTATTTACAGGATGAGAATGAGACACGGCAGTCAGACGCAAAGATGGAGTCCTCAGGCCGCACCAGACCACTTCGTCTTCCTCCTCCACATGCCCGGCTCATACCACAGCCCGGCTCATACCGTAGCAATATGTTATGAAGTACATATCTATTGTGTTCCCGATTTATCTGAGTAGTGTAATCCGTTGTGCAAATGTTTTTTTTGTTGTTGTTTCGTTTTTCCCGATTCATTGCATAACTGCCATACTTTATAGTCACTTTATTAGTGTAATATACAAAGTGTATTATGTCCTTTACCATGTGTAGCCATATTGTGCTAAGGGGGTGAGGACTCCCTCAAGCCGCGTTTTTGCGCAAGTGTTGACGATTGGGCGAGTTCATTCGTCGTACTTGAACTGGTATAGCGATATTTGTAAATGCAGCGCATGCGTACAGATTCATTACGGTGGTGCGTGCCCCGCGTCGTCTGCTACTTCTATGCGCCAGCTCTCGGCGTACGCTCATCCTTACTGCTTTTGTTTTCGATGTTAAAAGCAAGTGATAACTCTGCCTTCCGCTTGTTGAATAGGCAGCTATCTTATTGTCGGAAGGTCAATCTTGGTATATATGTTGGCTGCATGATGCTTCAATTGCCTTGTCTGTTATCAGTAGAGGCCACCTGCTGTAGCAGTGTGTGAAAAATGTATAACTGGCTTGCGCAAGCCCTTGGTGCTGTTTTTCTTGCACAAGTTGAATTTCTTTTTTCCATAGAAAAGAGTATGAACGTTTACCAACACAACAGCTTTGCTTCCTTCAAAAGTCTTGTGGCTAGTCCTTGCCCCATATGTCCTCTGTCGCAAAAGTATAATCAACGAGATGTCTCCTTCAAGTTTACCTTCAGGTATCGTTCTGTGCACGCCTTATGTCATTGAGCGCATGTGTTGTTGTAACAGAATAATGTTGTTCTAAAAAATAGTCGATCTTAGGAGCTTCTGCGCATGATGCCTCAGCGAGCCTAGAAACCAGTCCAGTTAAACCTTGCGAAAGAGTGCAGCAATAAACAAATGCGGATATTTGTTTTTTCTGCCTGTTGAATGCAGAGCGGCGGCTAGATAAATCGCACCTGGAAAAAACGAAACCGCTTTCTAGCGCTTTCAAGGAATTGCCTGGCGCATGGGCGGAGAAGTAGCAGACGACGCCGGGCGCGCGCAGCCCTTACAAGTGTATGCGCATGCGCTGCATTTACAAATCTCGCCGCTAGTCAGCGCCTCGCGGGCTATCAGCCACGCATTCGCGTGTTCCCTCTAAGAGTGGACCGTACTGTACTTAACAGCTCGGGGGGTCCATGCACACCCTTAGCGAACCATCTTTCTTCTTTGCCAGAATTAAAGGGCTGACCCAGTCGGTTGGTTCCTTCGCTTGAACAATTATGCCGGCACGTACCATTCTTTCAAGTTCCTTTTAGAGCCTGTTCTAGCGCCACCGGAACTCGTCGAGCTGTTTGCCCGAGGTTTCAAGACCATGCAGTAGGCCTGCTGCAAGCAACCGAGGCCTTCGAAGACGTGTCTGAACCTTTCGAGAAGTCCGTCGCTTTCAGTCTTGTCTACGATGCACACACTACGCTTGACTACTCCCAAAGCTTCACTTGCTTCAAGCCCGAGTATGGCCTGCCCGCCATTTTTCACGGCAAAAAAAAACCTGACCGCAGCAGTAGTATTTCCGAGCTTTACTTCCTGCGTACACGTTCCAAAACAAGATATGGTACCACGAATATATGCCCGCAGGACCGAGTTCGTTGGTTTCAACTCTTTTGCTCCACGCAGTGTTTGGTAAATGAACATGGGAAACAAGGTTGCTTGCAATCCGGTGTCCACTTAAGCCTTAGCTCGCAGTTGCTACCTTCAGCCTTAACCATCCAATCCCTTTCGCGTCTTGCTGTTGTGATCTCGAGGATTTCAAAGTCCTGGTCTTGCTGACTTCGCTTACTGCAGCTGACGCACAACAACTTGCAAAGTGGTTAGGCTTGTGACACAATTGACATTTCTTTCCAAAGGCTGGGCGTTGTTTGGGTTTGTGCCAGCGGTTGCACCTGCCACAGCGACGTTGTTCTTTCGTTTGTTTTCCTCCTTTTGAGGGGGACGGGCGCCTTGAGACCGCATCGACACTGTCTTCGCCTTTACGCCATACTTCGTTTCGCTGTGCTACCGTCTCCGCTGCCGTGCACATTTCCTCTGCTTTTTGCAGTGTCAACTTGTCCCGCAGCATTTTCTCGCGTAGTCTAGGATTGTGCGTGCCAAATACGATTTGGTCCCTTATCATTGATTTTTGCAACGTGCCAAAGTTACACTGTGCTGCCTGTTCTTTCAAGTGGCGAACGAATTTTTCAAATGGTTCCCCTTCAGCTTGCTTTCTTGAACGGAACACATAGCTCTCGTGCACTTCGTTGCTAACTTCGGCGCAATAGGCATTAAATTTTCTCGCCACAGTGCTGTAGTCGTTCTTGTCCTCGTTTGGCCCGAACTGGAAGTTGTTGAAGACGTCCAACTCGTCGTCACCGGCAATGCTCAGCAGTAGCGCTGCCTTCGATGCTTCCGTTTTCGGCTGGTCCGTTGCCGTCGTCGCCTGCAGAAATAACTCAAACTTCTGCTTAAACCGCTTCCAGTTTTCCGTGACGTTACCCGTCAGCTGCAATGGCTCCGGAGCCTTCAGGAGATCCATTACGTAACAGACGCAGGAACGATTTCCCCTGGCGTCAAGGGAACACTTCTGACACCATGTATGGCTTATGCCTCGGGCATAGGGACGACGCTTACAGCATCATGGTCAGTGCAAAAATAACGACGACGTTTATTGAGCCACAGATTATAAAGGCAATGCGCAGTAGGCAATGAACCTACTGCGCAATCACTGATGCGCATCCGCACCGTTTCAATTAGTACACGTGTCCGATACGGTTGTGTTTTTCTCCAACTTCGACGAACATCTCCAGCGCCTCGAATCCGTACTTCAAGCAATCAAAGACTCCGGGCTCACCATGAAGCCAGAAATGTGCCGCTTCGCGTACGAGGATCTCTTGTTTTTGGGTCACGTGATCAGCAAGACCGGAGTGCGCCCAGACCCGCAGAAAACAGCTGCCATCGTCGCTTTCCCGCCACCCACCGACAAGAAGGCCGTGCGCCGATTTCTCGGCTTGTGCGCCTATTACAGACGCTTCGTCAAAGACTTTTAACGAATCGCCGAGCCACTAACGCAGCTCATGAAGTCCGACGTCGAAGTCAGGTGGCAAACAGCGTAAGTCGAAGCATTCCAAGAACTGAAACGACGCCTGCAGACGCCTGCGATACTTGCCCATTTCGACGAATACGTCGATACGGAGATTCAGACCGATGAAAGCAGCGTAGGGTTCGGCGCCGTCCTTGTGCAGCGGACGGACGGACTGGAAAGGGTTATCAGTTATGCTAGCCGGTCGCTGTCTATGGCAGAGACCAACTATTCCACAACAGAAAAGAAGTGCCTCGCCATCTGGGCTACGTCAAAGTTTCGCCCCTACCTCTACGGCAGGCGCTTCAAAGTTGTGAGCGACCATCACGCCTTGTGTTTGCTGGCTAACTTGAAGGACCCTTCAGGTCTCCTCGCACGGTGTCCAAGTCCGGAAGGAAACACTCTGATGCCGACTGCTTGTCTCGTGCCCCCGCCGACCCACCACCGCCCGATGACCAGGATGATGACAGCTTTTTCGGAGCCATAAGTGACGACGATTAGAACTTGTTGTTGGACGAGTTGGTGAGTACTTAACACCGTCGTTTAGCGCTAAAGAAAGACACATTTGAGAGACAGGACAGGCGCCACTAACAACTGGTTTATTGCGAGGGTTGCACTGGAATGAATAGATCACTGGTGCACAGACGTGACGAGCACGTAACAAGGCGTCACCACTTCCCAGGGTACAGGCATGTGGCATCAAAAAGCCTTATCTCGTTTCTATACAAGCAGATAGACGTGTCGCTAACATAGTACCTTTTTTTCTTTATGTGATACGCCTCCCAAAGTTCACGGGCTGATTTGTTCCAGCTTCTTCCTAGAATCTTGGCCTCTCAAAATATCGGCTCACACATGCGTTTTCGGCAGTGGAACGAAAGATGTGCCCCGTCTACTTTCTTTAGATTTTGCGCATGCTCTCTTAACCGGTCATTAGGGCGTCGGCCTGTTTGCCCCATGTACGACTTATCGCAAGACAGCGGTATGTCATGCACCACTCCTTGTACGCATTTCACAAAGGGCGAGGCATGCTTCTTTGAGCACCCTTTCTTCTTGCTGCCCATCTTTGTTGTGCGAGGGCACAGCTGTGCAAGCGCGCTAGGCACCGAAAAAACAAGCGGAACCCGATGCCCATTGGCAACCTTCTTCAGGTTGTGCGAAACCTTGTGTTGTTCTTGTTCTGCGCTAAAAAATGTAACAGGGGGACGACACAGGAACACAGACGTGCGCAAACTTTCAACTGTTTATTTGCGATCAAAGCACGTCAATATATACACAGACATGAAAGGACAAGGAGCAGATACAAACGTGACGTAGAACATGAAAAGGCGTGAAAAATGGGGGAGGGTGCAAATCTACAGATTTCATGAAGACGCGTGTGTATTTACGTGATGGTTGTCTATGAAATTAAAAGCGGGCTTTCCCAGAACCACAGAAGAGAGCTTACGTATGTTGATTGATCATTTTTTTTGCATGAAGTAGGCCTCCATGATTTCTCGCCCTTTTTTAACACGAAAGTGTTTTATGCCGGGGTCCACCAAGATCTCAGTGACGTATTTCCGTCACGGAAATGACGTCGAAAAAATATACACAATCAGATGACAAAGAAAAAAAGGTACCGTCAACGGGCATCGAACCCACGACCGCTCGGTCCGCTACAACAGATGCCGGGCACGCTATCCACTGCGCCACGGTCTTTAGACTCTGGAGGCTTTACGAACGCGCCTTTTATATCTACCACTCTGCCGGTCGGCTGGGTGGTGTTGACCTCTGGGAGTGGTAAGGTAAAGTAATTCGTCATTGCTGTGGCCTCCATGACTAGCACCTGCAACGCGTTACGCGTCCGTCTCATTCGGCGCGTTTTCAATAGAAGTTTACATTTGTCAACGCCTTAGCACACCGCGAGGTGGCGACCTTTGCCCAAGCGTCGGCCTCGCTCAGCATCACGCCAATACAAACCAAAAATAGCTCTGCGACGCGCGCCTGCCTCACCTGGCTGTATCACCACGTTCCAAGCTCACGCGCTCGCCCCGACAAAAATTGCGGCCGGGCTACCGGGGCGGCACGACACGCTTTGCGTTTCCCTCTAGTCCGACCGTGGTGTTCAATCACATTTTAACATGCCGCGGGATGGCGACCAAGTTCTGCGTTCAATATGCGACGCTCTTCTGGCTATCACACCTCGTTCTCTGATTACGCTTTCACCGTTAACTACTACAGCTACCACAAGGGTTTGTTTAACCATTTAACATGGACGTTAGTCGTTGGGATGGAGATGTACCACCAATCATAAAAGTGGGTGCATACACGTTAAACGGGGCCATTAGCGGCCAGACATCAATATACATTGTGCAAACTCTCTTATATCAATGTACAGTAAGCATTCAGTTACTTCTGTAAGGGCACGCTTTACTTTCGTGTTATTCCGATTCCTATGACGGAGGGATCAACCGTGTTTTTCGATTTGCTGTGTTCCAAAACCTTGGTGTCGCTGAACATAGGCTTACACCCGCAACGTGCGCAGTGCGCTGCTAAGTGCCCTGGAGACTGTAGCATTTCAGTCGCGTATCTATGTTCTCTTAATCTGATATTTAAGCATCGTCCCGTCTGTCCAATATATGATCTTTCGCACGTGAGGGGGATCTTATAAACTGCGTTGTCCACACAATTCACATACCGGTTAGCATGCCTTATCCTGCAGCTGTTGCTGAAAAGCGAGGCACAAAAGTTGTGTTTTCAGCGCCTTTGAAATTGAAGGGGCTCTGCAAAAAAGTCAATTCCGAAAGAGAAAAACCATCTAGCAACAGCTGCAGGACAAGGCATGCTAACCGGTATGTGAATTGTGTGGACAACGTAGTTTATAAGATCCCCCTCACGTGCGAAAGATCATATATTCGACAGACGGGACGATGCTTAAATATCAGATTAAGAGAACATAGATACGCGACTGAAATGCTACAGTCTCCAGGGCACTTAGCAGCGCACTGCGCACGTTGCGGGTGTAAGCCTATGTTCAGCGACACCAAGGTTTTGGAACACAGCAAATCGACAAAAGGGCGAGAAATCATGGAGACCTACTTCATGCAAAAAAAATGATCAATCAACATACGTAAGCTCTCCTTCTGTGGTTCTGGGAAAGCCCGCTTTTAATTTCATAGACAACCATCACGTAAATACACACGCGTCTTCATGAAATCTGTAGATTTGCACCCTCCCCCATTTTTCACGCCTTTTCATGTTCTACGTCACGTTTGTATCTGCTTCTTGTCCTTTCATGTCTGTGTATATATTGACGTGCTTTGATCGCAAATAAACCGTTGAAAGTTTGCGCACGTCTGTGTTCCTGTGTCGTCCCCCTGTTACATTTTTTAGCGCAGAACAAGAACAATGCAGTACCAACTAGCCCCCATTGAATCCTTATTGAAACCTTGTGTACATACGTCACAACTTGAGGTTTCTTCCCCGGTGCTCCCACATCCGCTGTTTTCCGCTTGGCGCTGCCCTTCAGTCTTCGGAGTAGGGCCTCAGCCACCGCCACCAAGACTGGCCCAGGGAAACCCGCGGACAATAGTCTTTCCAATTGTTTCACGACGGCCACTTCTACTACATGTGAGCACGACTTTCGCAAGGCCGATTCCAGGCAGGATATAGCGATGCCCCTCTTAACAAGCTTTGAGTGGGCAGAGTCATAGGGTAACAGTTTCTTTCGTGCCCTATGGGGAAGACATCCAACATGTGTGACTCTTACAAAAGCGCAAATTATGATCTAAAAACTGCAACGTGTTACTTTGGGGCAGCTCCCGCGTGAAAGATAAGCCCTTTCCTTTCCATGCTGTTTAAAAAGGTTGATCACTACGTCCACCCGGTTTCGGTACGCCTGTGCTACTGTCGCTTAAAATAACCAAAAAATCATCCTTCTATCTAAAAACGTTTTTAACCTCATGGCTTAGAACCAAAAATCATCCTCGATGAAGACGCGAACCAAAATCATCGATGATCGATGAAATATCGATGAAAATCATCGATAGAACCAAAATCATCGATGAAGACGCGAAGAACAAACCGAAATGAGCATGCGCAGCATGCTCATTTCGGTTTGTTGTTCGCGTCTTCATCGAAATAAAGTCAGTTGTTAGTCCAACATCCTACCTGTTCCTGTCTCTTTTTCCTGGCTCAGTTTCTTCTCTTTTCTTTAGTGCTGCTGGCATTTCCTTACGAAGAATTAGTGAATGCTAGCGAGAAAAATGTTGCATAAAATTGGCGCCACGCATGAGCCGATGCAAACTCCCTTGTCTTGCAAAAATTGTTGCTCATTAAAAGAAATAAAAGTGTTCTTGAGGTAAACGTCTAAAAGCGTTAAAAATCACAGCATATGCACGGAGTGAATGATGATGAGTGGGCGAAGCTGCGGAGGTTCATCGGTAAACCGTGAATCTTCCGTGAATTCTGCCCACTACATCATCACCGACGTGAGATCGGGCGCGTTTTTACTAAAGGTTCGATGAGTTATGACGACTTGCAGCTCACTTTAATTTTACATGTACGCTGTGAATTTTCATTGTTTAGAAAACCATTGCTTTACAAAAATCTGGCGTCTTTCGTTCAGCAGCTGGCGTCTTTTCGTTTTGCTTTAGAAACATCTGGCGTTCTTTCGTTTTGCTTTTACAAAACATCTGGCGTCTTTCGTTGGTTTATTTCATCAATCAACGGCGTTTTGAACAAAATTTTTATTGTTTAATCACGCACAGGAGAAATCTCACCAGGCACTACCTTGGAGGTAAACAATGGCTGCTAATGGGAATGAGAGACAGAAGAAGTCGGCTTTTAGCTAACACTTACACTTCTACTTCTACTAACGTTTCCTACTGGAACATGCCAATGGCTGCTAATGGGGAATGAGAGACAGAAGAATTCGGCTTTTAGTTAACGCGCACGCTGCGAATTTTTTATTGTTCAACAACGCACAGGAAAAATCCCCCACCGGCACCACCTTGGAGGTCAAAGCGTAAGACTTGTTACGGACTACGACTACTACTACACACGACGACGACGACGACTACGAGGGACGAACGGGTGCCGCCTTAAGGAGCTTCGCCCCTAAAAATTATCTACCGTGAGACCTGCGGTGTTTTCAAGGGACTTACACCATTTGCTGCTATGCACGCTCGCACGGCATTAAAGAGGTGGCCATGGGGGACGGAATAGAATAACTCTTCGAGATCAATAGAAAAGGCTTTACTCGAGCGCTCGTTAACTTGAAGGAACTTTACAACATCATCAAAATTTCGGGTATAGAAGGGATCCTTTATCTGGAGGCTGGTAAGTGTACGTAAAAGGAATTGACTAACATTTTGTTGCCAGGTGCCTCGCTCACTTACCATCGTCCTCAACGGCACTTACGGTTCGTGCGTTTTTGCACTGAAAAAGACTGTCAACGTGTTACCTTTATTTTCCTTTATTTATTTAGCTAGTTTTTCGAGATTTAAACTTTTGCAAAGTTTCGCTACGTTAGCTTTTGCTTTTGACACACTCGTCTTGATGAGAGCGAAGTTTTTGTTTAATGCCTGAATGGCTTTCCCCTTGTGGTAACAGAATAAACCCGCCGTCTTTATCGGACTGTAGCAAGCACAAATCATTTTCTATAAAATACGCTACCACATTACCTAGGCGCTTTTTCGTGTGGAAGCTTGTATTTCCATGAGTAGCCTTCAGAAGGCTGTCTACACCTTCTAGCAGGCACTGCTCCTGGCTCTCACTGGGATTTTTCTTTGCGATGTTTCGGTTGGACGCTGCAAGTTCATGAGCGGGAATACTGGGTTCTAAACTGTATTTAGGACGCTTCTTCAACAAGCTGCCAATGTTTTCAGGAATGGCGTCGTCTCTTATTACAAATAAACTATCTCTAGAAACACGATTTTTCATTTGCTTCGAATAATCAAGGAAATGCCTAAGATATGCTTCCCACAAAGATTAGGCTTTTTGATGTCACATGCCTGTAGCCTGATAAGTGGTGACGCCTTGCTACGTGCTTGTCACGTCTGCGCACCAGTGTGCTATTTATTTCATTGCTATCCTTGCAATAAACCAGTTGTTAGTAGCGCCTGTCCTGTCTCTCACATGTGTCTGTCTTTCTTTAGCTCTAAACCACGATGTTAAGCGACGACGACTTCGCCGAACTACAGCGAGCCGACCCGGAACTGAAGGGTCTAGTGAAATACCTGGAGGGCAGGACGATCGTTGTCCCAAAATTATTCAGGCGAGGATTTTTTGTTCAAGTACCCTAAAGGCCTGGGTAGGCATTACATAGGGGAGTTATAACACAATAAAGCTGTTACAATTACAGTGTACAAATTGAATAACAAATACAAACGATTGATACAAATAAATATAAATATGCACATACGCTATACATATGTAGAAATACTATTACTTAACAGAACAGGGATGCTACGCGGAGAAAATAAAGAAAGTACTACTAAAAAGAAAAAAAGAACTGGACAACAAAAACCGGAAGGAAAATTTTCGCAGTGTTCAAAGAACAAGAAAGGAATGCGAACAAAAGGATAATTCCCGTTCATTGAAATTCCGTGTAAAAAGAACAGCGACAATAAGTACAACAAAACAGATATGCACAAGAACAACATTAGCGTTCATTAAAATAACTTTTAAGTTCATTCATGAAATCTTCATGATTCTGAGAAGAGACGACGTCGGCAGGTAGCTTGTTCCAGTGATGTATTGCGAGAAGGAGGGGGGATTTATTCAAGAAGTTTGTTCCAGCAAAAACGGGTTGTGCTTTAAAGGGGTGATCAAGGCGCGGAAAGATACGATAGGCGGCCCTGATGTGGCATGCGCGGAACGATGATGTTGAGTGATAATGTTTGTGGAAATGAGATAGAAGTGCTCTGATTGTTCTATATTATAGGGTGCTTAGATTCAGAGTTTTTTTTGTGTGTGTGGGTTAGTTATGCTTGATGTTCGTGAATAAGCTTTGGTAATGAAGCGGGTTGCTTTATTTTGAATCCCTTCGAGTTTGCTGATGCGATAAGACTGATGCGGGTTTCAAGTAAAAGATGCATATTCTAGTTTTGCGCGAACCAGTGTCGCATAGGCCAATAATTTAGTATACTTGTTTGCCAAGTAAAGGTTACGCCTGATAAAGCCAAGGGTTTTGCATGCACTGCTACAGATTGCTTCGATGTGATCACTCCATGAAACGTTAGAGGATGAATGAACTCCCAAGTATTTTATTGTATGCGCACGCGCAATGACTGTGTCACTTATCGAATAATGATTAAGCTTGGGATTAGGCACTCTAGTGAAGGCTACAGCCTTAGTTTTCGAAATATTCATCTCCATTTGCCACTGTTTACACCAATCTTCAATTTTCGCATTGGCAGATTGCAAAGCATCACTATCAGAAGTGGCAATTATTCGTCTATAAATTACGCAGTCATCTGCGAATAATCTAACTCTAGATAAAATGTTATTGCTAATGTCCAATACATATACCAGGAATAAAATAGGCCCCAATACAGAGCTCTGAGGCACCCCTGGTTTGACCAGTGACCGTGAGGAAGAAAATTCATTGGCAGTTACAAATTGGTACCTGTTATTTAAGAAATTCCTTATGCAATTCACAACCTGAATATGTATATTAAAATAGCGAAGCTTAAGTAATAAACGGTTATGAACTACCTCATCGAACGCCTTGGCGAAGTCGATAAATATGGCATCTATTTGCGATGAGTCATTAACAGCTCATCATTTCCCTCAGGCATCATTTTCCTTGAAAAAAAAAATTGGCCGCGCATCTGCGTGCTTCGCTGCAAATGTCGTCTAAAGACGATAGAAGAGGCGCTGCGTGAGATATGGACGCCATTTGGCAATACGTCGGGAAACAGGAGTGCTGTGTTGCGGGCTGGTAGTCCCGGCGCAGCAGCAGGCGAAGACCGGCGGTGACCAACGCGACCGGCGGGGACGGCAGCCAGCCCGAACGCGCGGTTTGGCGCGAAGCGCTGAAGCAGAAGAAACGTCCGCACTCAACAAGTACTCTCCACGCACTCTTATTTACACGTCGCGCCGGTAAAACAGGAATGCCAGAGCGGCGCCCCATGGCATTCGTACAGTGCAATACAGAACCGAAACCGAAACACAACAATGAACTCCTGCAGAGGCCACGGAGGAAGGCAAGTTTCAACGCAGCTTAAGAAACTAGGGTCTTTAGAATTACGTATGTATGCGTTTTCTATTAAAGGAACACACCACCTAATACTTACCTAGTGATGTTGCACCTCAGATATGCGTAATGTTTGCTTTTTGATCGACAATGTACACAAGTATGAACCTAGTGAGCCGTTAAAGATGGCTGGCCCTTGGGCAAGTGGTTCAACTTTGGCCGAGTGGCTGAATTGAGTGACGTGCCGACAAACAGAAAGACAGACCAAAATTTCTCCGTTTAAGTATCCCAAGAAAGACTATCGTCTTTAAAAACAACGTCCCCGTAAAGAAGAATTTCTCTCCAGCACGAGCCAGCTACCTTATCGCTGTACCTTCGGGACTGCGACCAGAAATTCTGCATACCCTGCGCGACGACCCGAAGGCTGGACACATCGGACTTTCCCGCACGCTCGCACGAGTACAGGAAAAGTACTACTGGCCGCGCCTTGCCGCCGACGTCACTCGTTACGTAAGGACGTGCCGAGACTGTCAGCGACAGAAGACACCGCCAACAAGACCTGCAGGCTTCCTTCAGTCGACCAAGCCTCCTCGGCGACCATTCCAGCAGATCAGGATGGACCTCCTGTTCCCAACGTCGACTTACGGAAATAAATAAATCGTTGGGGCTACCGACTACCTCACCCGCTACGGCGAAACAAAAGCCCTGCCCAAAGGCAGTGCCGCTGAGGTAGCAAAGCTCTTCGTTGAGAGCATCGTCCTTCGACACGGCGCCGCAGAGGTTCTCATCACCGACAGAGGTACGGCGTTTACGGCTGACCTAACTCAGGCGATCTTGGAATGCAGCCACACAAGCCGCCACCGGACCACCGCGTACCACCCACAGACCAACGACCTGACCGAGCGTCTAAATAAGACCATCGCCGACATGCTGGCAATATAATTCGACGTCGAACACAAGACGTGGCATGCCATCATTCCGTACGTGACCTTCGCGTACAACACGGCCGTACAGGAAACGACGCAGATGACGCCATACAAGTTGGTCTACGGACGGAGCCCGGCAACGACGCTCGACGCCATATTACCAAAGGTGACCGACGAGGAAAACATCGACGTGACCACCTACCTACAGCGCGCCGAAGAAGCACGACAGCTCGCCCGCCAAAGGATCAAGAACCAGCAGACGACTGACAGCCGCCGCTACAACGTTCGACGACGCCGACGGGGACTTAGTGAGAAGCTTCTTCGACGATATTACTTAGGTACAGAATACTGAGGCGCAAAACACATTTCTTGAGAAAGGGTGAAGCAGAAGAGCTTCTCCCTTTTTCAAGAAATGTATTTTGCGCCTCAGTCTTGTGTACCTAAGCAATATACGCACCAACTAGCCCAGAAACAAGTCGTTTTGGAATACTCTTCGACGATACTTCCGACCGTACAACGTATTTCGACGCCTCGGCCCACTCGAGTACGAGGTTCTTCCTGACGGCATTACGAACTCTCAGTAGCGCCGTGCGCGACCTAAGTCGTCCATGTCGTGCGCCTCAAGCCATGTTACGCGCGTTAGCGAATCTGAAGACTGTAGATAACTTTATTATTGTACTATCTTGCTTGTACTTATTGTTTATTGTACTATCTTGCTTATGGTTATTGTTTATTTTACTTTCATGCTTTATTTTTGTTATTGATTGTTGCATGCATTGGCCACCCCCCCCCCCCCCATGTTCTGTTTTAAGCATCGGGACGATGCTTTTTCAGAGGGGGGCATTGCCACGTGCGTTTCTTATTATCACTTTGGCTGTTTTCGGTTTTCGCTAACAAAGACTGTCAGCAACGCTCAGCACAAATCGCGCCTCATTGTTCGAGAAGCTTCGCGATTACCGTAGATCGTTTTGTTAAGATTGCGCGCAAGACGCGAACACTCGAGCTTATTCTAGAGCTTGCGCGACAACCAGCGATAACGCTGGAATATGCGATGGCACACGTATAAATGCCGACGCGCTTCACCACTTGTCAGTTTTTCGATGGCCGGCGCTCTGTTCGCCGCTATCAGTGTACAGCCACAGCCGCTACATCAAAAAACCGGTGCGGCCTCCTGAGTCGCGTCGCGGTCAATGAGCGAGCGCGGGTCGGCTGAGTGGCAGCTGTTTTGGGTGAGGGCGCCTCTAGTGCGGTCCGCAATGCAGACGCCGGTTCGTGTTACTATGTGGTCGCCTCAGGATTTATGCGCGTCCGTGTGCTTTTTCGTGTGCTTCCTCGTGTCTTTCTTGTGTGTGACCGCGCGTGTGAGCAGCCGAACAATCACTTGCAATGTTCGCGAAAACGGGAAAGATCCACACGACGGAGGGTAGGACGGTATGGTGAAGTCGGTGAAAAAGTTATGTTGTTCGTGTGAGTCGTGTAGTGCGGTCAGTCGACCTTGGATAATCGAGTGATGACTCCGTGGGAGCACTGTTTAGAAGAGTGTCGCCGAATGACGGTGACCAGAGCTGGATATTGTTTGAGTGTTTGTTGGAAGAGAAATATTCGAGAAACTTTCGAAGAATTGTGGGCTGCACACGTTTGGTGAATATTCAAGGCCTTTAAGTGTTCTTGGATAGTGTCTAATGGATGAGAGTGCATTTGTAGCGCGGTAAGTTTCCCGTTGTTTTAAACACCATCTAAGTGATGTTGTGAGTTGTAATTGATACCTGCCGAGTGTGGATGTTTGCGTGATGCTTGTACTGCCCTAACTGAGAATATATTTTGTTTGTGTTGTCAACTCTTGGCTCTATCTCTTCCTTTGGACCACTACCGGCATTTGTTGGCGCACTAAAAGGACCTATATTTAAATTGTGCGTGCTTTCGTGGTGCGTTTCGGTGGGCCGATAAGTCAGCGCTTGGAACCTGCCCGGCGACTGCCTGTCCATTAACGGGATCAGTGATTGAGTGACACTTTTCATTTCAGTTGAGTCAAACGGGCAGCATTCATGGAGAGTATTGAGGCCCAATCTACAAAACATTGGTACTCCAGGGCAAACTGTTCACATATGGGGGGTAATCGGCAGCTCTAATAACGACTTCAATATTCAACCAGTAGTGTGCAATCAGGCCTTATTTACGGCCTGATTGGAGTAAGTGTCGGGCGTACAAACGCGGCTGTCGAAGCGCTTCTCCGTGAACTGCTGGACCGGTGTGGTGGCGCCAGTGCGGGCGCAAGGAGAACTACGCGTAGGCACCGGACGCCGTTTCGGCGCCACGCAGCAGGCCGCACCTGTTTTTTTTTTTATTTTATGTAGCGGCCGTGGTACAGCGCGTATTGCTGTAGTTTGACTTTCAGTTTGCCCGGTCACAAGTTCGGCCAAATAAAGTTTGATCTTGGACAAGCCGAGTGCTACCTTCGTCGACGTCACGACCACGTGACACTATTTATTAAGGGCCAACTTTTGCCAAAGCCAAAAGAATCACAGCGGTTAGGAAAAATAACCGACGAGTCCGCATGTTCTCGCGAGCCACACCTTCGAACGCCGTCTTTCTCTTCCTCACACATGTTGACCGCTGGCTCGAAGTTCGTGCGTATGCAGGACAGGCCGGTGAACTGCTGCTGGATTCACCTGTCGTAACGGTGCCTTCAGGCAGGGGCGTAGCCAGGGGGGGGGGGGTAGGGGTGTTGAACCCCCCCCCCGAAATTTTTCGATTTCGCATGTGTATATATACACGCACACATACAAACGCACGCACGGTGTGTACAATTGTACACATCAACTTCGGAGTGGCATCACGCACCGCGTGTTCCTTTAAATGGCCTGAAACTTAGTGTGCACATTCGCGCAGGCTTCCTGAGTGGACAACTAGCGGTTATTTCACTTCATTATGCTGCTTATTGCTGCAGATGATCACTTGGTAGAGACACGACCATGTTCGACGATCGTTCGACACGCGACGTTCCAGGACCGACGTCAAGAGTATTTTTTTTTTCTTCGCTCGAAAAGCCTACAACCAAAAAACAAATTGTGCATGCATTTTGGGCCTAATAGTTGATTCCTTTTATGCAAGAATTGAAGCTGACTGACTGCAGAATAGATAGATATTTATTTACACGCTAATTAAACTTAATTACTGAAACTCACACAAAACAATACATTCCTTCACTTTATTTCTTGGAATGTAATACTGAGTGCCTTGAAATCATGCCATGCAAATTTGATGCATTTGCAGACAGTGCATCATAATTCGTGACTGAAAGGGATGAAGAAAAGGATGGTTGAACCTCCCCCACCCCCCCCCACTCCGAAAAACATTTCTGGCTACGCTTCTGCCTTCAGCGTTTCGCTTGGTTTGCAATGCCTGCGTTGTACTGAGCGATGGCGGTTTTCTGTGGCAATACAGGTATTATAGAGTAATAGCTGGGCGGGTTTGCGAGCCAGCGCTCCCAGTGGACGAGCGCAGAGGCGAACTGCGCTTGCGCGGTACGCTATGAAAGCCGGCGGCTTTACGCAGCGAGCCGCTCGCCCTTCCATTTCGTCTCCTCAACGAAGCGTGCGCAGCGGACCAGCCGCGAGCGTTGTCTAAGATGGCAGCTCACAACCCAGGTGCGGCGGCGGCATGTGGTCGGGGGCACCTCCAAGAAATTTAATGAAACCTCATAAAAATGCCTTTTGCAAAATTATTTTCGCAGTAACTTGAATTTTATTCGGCAGGTGATGAAGTAAAGCCTCTGCTCGATCAGCAGGAACTTCAATCTTGTTCAATAGTTGACACAGTAGTGCGCTCCGCTGAAAGAAGCGGGGCGTCACTTTCCTTTCGTGCGGCGCTCCGCTGCCCTCACCGCTGGCTCGCAAACACGCCTAGCTATTACCCACTGTTGCCACACGCGCTTATTGCATTATTTCTATGAAATCGGGTTTCATTAAAAAAAAACTTTTTACCAACGCTCAGCCTCCGCTGAGCATTGGTAAACAGATGACTTTACGTACGGCACATGGGCGCCGCCACCTTCGGATGTTAAACGAACGTTTTCTTATTTTTGTATATCTTGAGGTGAAATAAAAAAATTACAGCGTATCCACGGGTGAATGATGAAGAGCTTGGGCGAAGCTCCTGAAGCAATCATGGTCTCTTTTCTTTTTTTCTTCTTTTTGTTTTTATTTTTTATTTCTTTATTTTGTTTACCTTTTTATTATTTTTTGATTTCTTTATTTTATTTTCTTTATTTTTTTCTATCTCTATGGGACAGCGCCATCTAGTATATCGTCACCCAACTGCAGTTTGCATGCATCTCTATGGGACAGCGCCATCTATTGAATGATACGGGAGACGCGACGGCGGGGGAACGCCGGACGGAGCGACAAGCGACCAGGTGATGCTATAGGGAGCTTCACTCCTAAAAGTTCATGAAACGTCGACTGCACCAAGCCGACTGTTTTCATGCGTATGCGCTCAGCGTAGCATTTTTCGTCTAGTTGTTAAACAAGAACGGCAGAGTAAACAACCCAATATGGCACCACCGAAAGCCATCCCTACGATAACCTATAAAAGAAGACATGTTTCGACGACCATTCGATTACCGACATCTGTAGGTGACCATGTCCAAAATCTCGGGTCATCTCTTCCTTAGAGTGTGTGGCGTTTTCGTTGAAGAGGTGTAGATGCCTTCAAAGTATAGATTCGGCGCTCTCTTTGCGTACGACGCTCGTGAAGGTAGCCAAGAAGCTTGTTCGGAAGAGGGGCTAGGTGGGGCGGGGTGGTGCACTGACTGTGAGCGGTGACGTGATGACACTAACAAGAGCGGACAGAGAGCGATTCGGTGACCAGGCAGCTAGAGCGTCTCGATGCCAGCGAATTTCACGCAGCGAGGAGCACTGGCCGCGCTAGTCGCCCAAGGAGTCGCATCGAGGAGTCGCCCAAGACGCAGTTGCGTTTTTAGGGGCGAAGCTCCTTTAGCATCACCTGCTCGGTCGTCGCTCCATGCGGCATGTCCCCGCCGTCGCGTCTCCCCGTATTATTCAATAGATGGCGCTGTCCCATAGAGATGCATGCAAACTGCAGTTGGGTGACGATATACTAGATCGCGCTGTCTTATAAAGATAGAAAAAAATGAAAAATAATAATAAAAAACATAAAAAATAAAAAAAACAAAAAATTAATGAATTATAAAAGAAAGAAGAAAAAAAGGAAAAAGGAGATATAATCAAACCGGCGTATCGATTTGATTACTGCTGGGCGAAACCACTGAACATTTCACGGTGTAACCATGATTCCCTCAGGAGCTTCGCCCAAGCTCTACATCATTCACTCGTGGATATGCTGTAATTTTTTTGTCTTTCGTTAATTGTTGCCGTGTGACGGCTCGTTGTCGGATTAGTGCAGCTTCCACATGCACCAACGGTGTTTCTAGGCAGCTACTGCTTCGAGTATGATAGCACCGACTAATAAAGCTGCTGAAATAAGCGCCGCAGAGAGGCAACGATGTCGACGATCGATTGTCGTGCCTTCGTGCCGCGAGAAAGAGGCCAGCGGGACGTGGAACGCTTTCACGCGTTCGCTGCTCAAACTACGAATATATGCCTTCCGTGTCTGTGTTCTGCCCGTCTGTGCTACGTAGACGGACGGGCCGTAACAGCCACAAAACAGAATTTTAGGACGGTAAAACATAAACCATCGGTAGTTAGGCAACGTGCTGTCGACCTTTCGTTGTCGACAGCACGACAGCTTGTAATGTCAAGAAGGCTAAATCACTAACTGTAAAATTCTTTTTAGCGAAAACACATAAAAACAATCTTGCGTTTCGGGCAATTGTTTCAGAGCAAGGCCCGTGGCAAGTCGCTCTATCTAGTTATTTGCAGAACTGCTTAACATCTTTGAGTTTTTCAGACCTTTTCGCATGCGTAATTCTCAGGCGCTAGTACAGTTCCTCTCAGAGAAGAACCCCGGCTGTTGGAAAGCTTTTACTGTGGATATTGAAGACCTTTATTACTTTTTGCGCATGAGGAATTGTTAAAATGCGTTAATGATTGTATTAACGAACAAGGGTATGAGACGGTTTTCGCCAATAAATGTGGTGTTTCTACCGGGTCTTTTCTAGAAATTCTTTCAATGTATTTAAGTCGACGTTGGTAGGTTGGAAGGAAGGCGTTTATGTGCAGAAATCAGGGATATGTATTGGCTCTAAGGTGGCTCCTGTTCTTAGTGATTTATACCTTAGCAAGACTGACAATCTTTTGGAAGGCGCCCCAGGTAATTCGGTTATTAAGGTTTTTCGTTATGCGGACGATGACTTGATTTTTTGTAGTGGTGAGGAATTTGAAACCATGGTAACCTTAGTAAGCGAAGAATGCGAATTAAATGGAGGAGGGCTGAGCTTTACTAAAGAGGTGCCTCAGAATAATGGAATACAATTTCTAGACATTTCCTTAACGTTTCTGAAGAACCACATGTGCTGGCGGTGTTCTCCTAGATCTTCAAAACCGCTGTTACATTTTTCGTCGAAGCATTCGAAGGTTATAAAAAACGGTATCGCCATGTCTTGCCTTAAGTGAACCCTCACCAAGTCGTGTGAGCACAAAATGAGTGATAGCTTTAACGCACAGGTTACGCGTCAGATGCAGGTTATCCTCGTGATACAGTGGCCACTGTCGCTGAACGTTTGAAGAAGTCCATTATGTTGAGTCCGAGCATGGTTGCAGAAAGCGATAGGAAGAAACGTGTTCTAGGTATACCGCACATTCATTGCCTATCTCACAGGCTAAAGAAAGTAGGAAGTAGATACGGCGTTAATGTTGTTTTCACGGCTGCAAATAGGCTAGGTCAGGTTTCTGCTGCTGTGCAGAGAAAGAATGAGCGAGTGAAAGACAAGAAGCGGACCGATATTTGTTTCGTAAAACACACCAACAAATTCACTGATTGCCGTAGAAGTGTGGTGTATAAGGTCCCTTTGAGCTGCGTCCGCTTCTACGTAGGACAGACGGGCCGCTGCATTAACCAGAGATTAATAAAACATAAGAGACCGCTAAGCGGAGGCTCACCTTCTAATCTCTTTACATTGTCGAGAGTTTAAGGGAACGCCAAAATTGGATGAAATCACAGTGTTATACCGGCATAGAAATGAAGAAACGCGCCTGATGATTGAGGCATGGCATATCGAGAATAGTGGTAGCGTGAGCCAACCGTCGATTAGCTTTCATAAAAATGCCTTAACAGTTATCTTCCACGTAGGCTCCCACGCGTGCCGGATTGATAGGTTTGCCTATTGCATGGGCATGCGCAGATAAGTTTTCGTGCCTTTCTTTTCCGCCGTTGTGCGTCTCTTCAGTTGTTAGTCGGCGCTTGTGGTGTCCTGAATTTTTTGCTGTGTCCGTGTTTGCACGTCCTGTCTCTTTAGAATGACCTACAGAGCTCACTTAACGGACAGTAGGTTAACATGGTGCATTGTGCGTATAATGTCTGTGAGGGCTCCCGATACGTCACGCGCTGGTGCGAAGTGTTTGGTAACTCACTTGTAGTCATTTCACGCAGGTAGGGTCGCCGACGCTACGCGTGCTGCACATCAGCGACACGCATGTGGACCCTAGTTACAGCGAAGGTAGCGAGGCGAACTGCAACGAACCTCTGTGCTGCCACGCTGCGGACGTGCCCGCGGCAAAGCAGCAGCGACGGATTGCGGGCCACTGGGGAGCCTTCCACACCTGTGATATTCCACCGAGGACGTTCGAGCACATGCTCAAGACGGTCAGGGACACTCAAAAGGTGTGTACAGGTCTGCGCGTTTATATTTGAAAAATTATCAATGTTGACCGTGCTGGCGACATTGGTTACTTCATGGGGCCTGCAGCATCGTTCCAAGTTATCGCGGAGGTATCTTACCACTTAACTAAGGTCCATATATTACTCTTGTTACACGAGCACGCTAACCTCAGTTACGGCAAACTTCAGTTCCCTTAAACCGCAGTTACATCCAGTTAGACGGAAAGCCTAACCGCAGTTATCCCAATAACCGTGGTTGCTCCGAACTAAGGTTGACCACCTCAGTTAAGGAAGCTAACTAACAAAATGGCGGCACCCAAGTCGGTGGTCGAAGGCAGCGTGGCTCCACTGGAGGCTGAAACGTCTTCCCGAAAGCAAGTAAACTTGCCTTTCTCAAGAACAGAAGCGCAGCTGACACGCGAAACAGTCCATCAAAACAAACGACGTACCAAACACGGCGATACAACTACAGTTCACTATAGATACAACAAACGTATCAAGCAACGGATTGTCTTGACTTTCGCACCGAGCGTAGGTTGACTTCACCCATAGTTGCGAGACTAGCTCTTATTTAAGCCAAACATTGGCAAAACACTTGATGGAATACGCTCGGGGAGTGCAGATGCAAGGAGAAAGGATTTAGTTTAACTGAAATTCATTGTATTTGTCAGTATTTTTATAAAAACCAGCTAAACGTTTATATTTTAATCACGAAACTTAGTGTCACGTGACCTGCTTCAGTGACCCAAACTAAGGACAACTTTTCGCGTGTAACATGTGCCAAGCACAGTTGGCGCTAACTATAGTTTATTCCGGTTAACTGAGGTCCGTCGTAACTGAGGTTAGCGTGCCCGTGTAACTAGGGTATAAGAGTACGTCCCTTGGTGCGCCAGCGAACGGCAGTTGTGGTCTGAAGACGGAATGAGAACCCAGCGTGAGAAAAACACAAAAAAGTGTTGTCTTAATTCAGGCAGTTGTAAACATTTATAATACATGCAATCTTGGCTGCTTATATCACAATAAAGCTGAATAATGTTTAACAATAATAGGAACAATGAAACGAATCGCGCTACCAACAGTGCTCGTGCAATAAGGATAGTCAATATCATTAAAAGTCATTTCGTATTTACCAGGCTTGTTCACAGTTCGGTCCACGGAGTAATCTTGTGGCGTTACGCGGAGACGCTTCTTGGGGAGAGATGGATGCATGTCGGATCCCTTTGACTGAAGCCAGTGCAATCACCATTCCGCAGTCGGCTGCTGACATCGCGCCGTCCCGCTTCCCCCACTTCACCGACTACGCCATTTCACAGACCGTGTCCGCACATTTATATAGTGCTTTGTGCCCAGGTGCGAGATTTTTCGACGTAGCTAAACCTTTCACAGTACAGGCGAAGCTTGGGGAAGCGCGCAAAAGTTGGCGCATAATCGGAATGCGCCCCCAGCGAGTGTCTCGATTTCTCTATCATTCCAGCTTCTGTGCGTGTGCTCAGTTTGAAGGGTGCTAATGGCAGTGGTTGTCGTGATAATTGTAGGGACGTGGGCTCGGCAGTCGTTTAAGGGAAGGCGAAGCACTTTAAAAATATGAATTAGGAGCGTGTAAAGAGAGTTTGATCCCTGCTGAATTCGCAAAACAATTTGAGAGTTCTCAAAAGTGAACGAAAATGGCACTTTTAAGCAAGCAACAGAGGCTATGGCCGCAGGGCTTTAGTAGGCTTTAGGGAGGCTGAGCGAACGCTGCGGCGTCATGCTCGGTATGCCGCGTTATCTGCCACAGCAGCACTGTTGAGGCGTAGCCTTCTCGATTAGCTCCGGCAACGGCACGTCAAGAATTAGTCACGGAGTAAGTGAGTGACAACTTTATTCATCAAGGGGTGTGGGGGTAAGGGGGAGTTCAGGCTACGTATGCTGCCAGGCCGTGCTTCTCAATGATGTCTACAGTGTGTACCCCCAGGCGGAGGAGGCGTTCCGTTGACGCGTTAGGGGGAAGACGGAGGGCAGTGTTGTACGCACGATGGATGAGCACGTCGATCTTGTCGCGTTCGCATTTGAGATGAGTGTAAGGCAGGCCGTAGGTGATGCGCGAAATGACGAAGGCGTCAATTAGCCGGAGTAGATCACGTTCGCGCATAGCCTGGCGCCGCGCTCAAACACGAGCTAGCATGCGCGCAGTCTGCTGAACCGAAAGCGAGAGCTGGTCGATGGTGTGAGTGTTGCGACGGTTGGATTGCAAGATCAAGCCCAGCACGCGGAGATGCTAGACGACGGGAACGGGGTTGGAGTTGGAGTGAACCACGATGGTAGGATGGGGTTTCTTGAGTCGGCGCCGGTCGGGGGGCCGTATGAGAAGGAGCGCTGATTTGCCTGCCGAGCAGGTGAGATCAACCACGTGCACACGGTCCGTGACAACGTTGGTGGCGCGTTGAAAAATGTACCGAACGTGCCCGTCGGAACCTGACGTGACCCAAAAAGTCATGTCGTCCTCATAAAGGAGGGTGTGTTTTAGGCCAGGGATGCTGTTGAGCTTTTTGGGAAGCGAGCGGAGGACGAGGATGGCGAGGGCCGATTTCGCGGACGTAGGGTCGAGAAGAGGGCATAGGAGATGCCACAATTGCTTGCAGCCCAGTAGACTGGAAAGTCTTGAGCACAGCTGTTCCCACTGCTGCTGGGCAAGGGTGGTGGTGTGCGTTTCGATTTCCCTGTCGAGAGCTGCGATTCGGCGATGAAGACGATGGTTATGTCGTTGCTTGTTCCACCGGTTGGTGAGGCTTGTATGAGTGGCCTGCAGGTGAGTAAGGCAAAAGGCAATGACCAGATGGTTTGCCGTAGTAGGGATCGACGCCGTGACACCGTTGAGGTTGGCCAGCAGCTGGTCAGTCCACTGCGAAAGATCCTCAATGTCGGGAGTGGCGGAGTGCTGGCGACGCGCACGAAACGCGTCCCAGTCCGTATGACGGATAACGTGTGGACGTGGCTTGCGCGGGGACGTGCAGACTTGCATGGTGAGTACATAGTGGTCGCTGGCCAGGGATTGATGTGTGCTGGACCAGTGTGCATCGCGCAAGTAACGGCAGTAGGTGAGATCTGGGGTGGTGTCGCGGCATAGGCTGTTGCCGACACGCGAAGGTTGCGTGGGCACTGAGCAGTGTGAGGCGAAGCTCATGAGCATGCTGTCACATCCTCGTTGCCCGGGCCGTTGACCTTGGGGTAACACCAGTCCCGGTGTTTGACGTTGAAATCACCGAGAACCAGGAAAGGGGATTTAGCGCTCTTACTGCCGCGGCTTGGAGTAGGGCGAGAAGAGATGTATCTTTGGTGACCCGGGTGAGTTTTTAGACAATCAGTATAAAGAGAGACGGATCTTCCCGTTTCTGAAGTAGAATCTCAATAAAAACCTGGTGGACCGCAGGGAGGGGTAAATCGACCAGGTTGATCGTGAACGTCCGCCGGTTGAGGATGGGCATGATGGGATGGGGTGCGGGATGATGAGCCACTTGATTGTGTGCAACGTAGCCCAATAGGGAAACAGCGATGTTAGTTTCCTGGAGCACGAGGACATCAGGGGTATCCGGAGGGTCATGTTGTTGGAGGTGTAACAGAAGATGGCTGCGCTTGGGGCAAAAACCACGGCAGTTCCAGTGCCACATAGTTACAACAGACCAGTCAGCCATGGTCAGCGTTGGCAGAAGACGTTTCCTCGGCTTGCGATTTCGACGGTCGGGTAGCGGAGGCGGTGTTGGAAACGCGGGTGTGAAGGAGTGGCTTTGCTCGGACGCTCTCGAGCTGAAAGCGTGCAGGCTATCGACCGTCTCCTGGACGTGGTTGAGGGGAAGGCAGCAAGGTCCGTGCGCAAGGAGTTTAGAGCCTCGTGCTGCGTCGTTAGGAGCTAGTGAACAGAGTTGAAGCGGCTATCTAGCTGCCTCTTGAAATCCGCTTGGGCTGTTTCGATGGCTGCTTGGATTTCCTCAGAAAGGTAAAGAGGCTTAAGAGGCGTGGTGTGCCTCTTGCGCTTGCCGACGCACCCGTCGACGCGTTGAGTATCCATGTCCGATGCGGAGGCGGCGGATGACGGAAGAGGAGATAAGCCTTGAGCTTCTGTTCAAGCGTGCTCATCTGGGCTTGTAGGGACGTGATTTCAGTCTTATGTGCCTCTAACAGCGAACCTTGTGCGGCGAGTTGTTGTCGTAGAGAGGCGTTTTCCTGCTGCAGTGCGGCAACATGCGGCGAGAGGGGCGCTGGTGGAGCACCGGGGGAGGACCACGCGGAGTGGGTGGGCTGAAAAGCTGCTTTAGGCGCCGTCACGGTGAGGGATGGGAAAACTGTAGTCGTCTTGGCGGGAAGAAGGGGCAACTTCGGTGGCGGCGCAGTGCCGCGTGCCATCGCATTCTTAGGGGTCGGCGCATCGTGTGCGGGTTCCTGTGACGAGGAGAGATTTGCCGGTGGGAGAGTCTTCTGGCGTAGGGGGCGCTGTGCATAGCGATGCTTGCATCTTGAGATGTGCGTCGAGTGATTCCCGTTACCCACACAGCAGCGGGGTGTGCATGCGGGCGGCGAGCCCTGGGCGCGGGGGATGTGTAGCGCCGCAACAGTGGCACCGATCCTGTTGTGGCTTGGGGCACACGTCGGTGCGGTGGCCGGTCGAGTGGCAATTGAAACAGAACAACCCTCTACCTGAGTGTACGCCCGTTTTTGGTTCCACTACAATTTTGTACAAAAACAGAAGCCAGAAATCACGTGAACTTGTTGAGGCTGCACACATCTCTAAACTGTCGCAAGCATGTGTCAGTCAGGCGTGGGTGACACTCCATGATAAGGAATTTGCATATCTTGGAATAAGATGAGACATGTGGCATGTGTTGCTTTGGTTTTTGAGCGAAGGAAAAGGCAAATGTTCTTTACGCATGCACCGTTTCGGTGGTGCGATGTTTATATGTTTTCCCATGATTAAAGAAGCTCAGTTGAAAGCAGCGCCTATTCGTGTCTTTTCTTCCTGTGTGCGTCGTCTTGATTTTTGCGCTGTTTACTCCCATGGATCCATACCAACTGGCCCAACTATCTACGCCTCTACCTCGTCGTGGAAAGGAACAAGACGAAGGTGGAAACCATACTAGAGAATCCACCAGAGTACCTTGGGTTCGTTGAGGGCGACCAGAATGTGAGGAGTCTTGCCCGTACGGCGGCCTCCCACGATAGAAAGAGTAGGATTACTAGCCTGGAGATCTTCGAGGATGGCTTCGTCCTTGAAATCATCGAATGCATAGGATAGAATGCCTCGCAGGGCGTCTTCCGGTGGTGGAGCGTAAAGGTGTACAGTGAAGGTAGTGCCGGACACCGTGAGGGATGTGATGCAGAGGTAGGCTTGCGCACGAGCTGAGTCCGCGACGGTCAATCTGAAAGGACTGTTAACCGGGTGGACCCGCACCGTGTCACGGGATGCGGGCGGGAGATCTTGCAAGTTCGCTGCTTGCAGTAAGGCGGAATATAAGTGTCAAGGCTGAAGTTTATTAAGGTCGACGGAAGTTTTAGGACGACCGACGACGGAATGGTGTCTGCCGGGAGGCGACGAATCGGCGCGCGACGGCAAGGCCGAGATGGCGAAGCACTGGTCTGCTTCGATGGTGGCGAAGGTGGTGGTGGTGAGGCTGACATGTAGATGGGCGTAGTTTTGCGGCAGCGGCGCGGCGTAATGCCACCGGGCGTTGCTCTTGGGCTGGAAGGCCTGTTGACTGCCAGGAGCCGTTCGATAGTTCTTCGGAAGACACTTCCTGTCCTTCGACAACGTGCTCAATGGTAGTGCGCAGCCAGGAGACGGACGGTGATGAAGCTCTCTGAACAGCTCTCTCGCAGTTCGGATCAGCGAGTGGCGGGAACCATCCGTCGGAGTCCAATATGGCTCTGCCAGAGGAACCGAAGATGACGTACGTTTCCATACCCACACCTACGGCGTGCTCGCGTGGGCGTAGCAAGACGAAGTTTTCTCTCGCTTTTTCTAAAACTCCTTTAGAACATTTGCGAACATTTTAGAACACTTTAGAACATTTGCGAAAAAAGTACATCATCGGAAATAATGTCTGTCCTTGCTAACCACGAAGTTTTATCGAATTCTAAAACCTCTTTAGCTTCCATTTAATACCGAACAGAGCCGTGCTTTGATGATGGATTTTGAAGGTGGCAGCGCGCGCTTTTGTACGCGCTCGTCTGTGACAGGCGAATGGGGCATTTTTATGTTTCTCGAGATGCAGCTGCTAGTTTTACAGCTATCCGAATCCACGAAGGCATTCCACCATACTTTACTTATAGTCACAGTTACCAGGTTAGAGCAGGTAGTGAAGAAAACAGGCGACAGTTTCGTTAAGACCAAACAGTTCCGAATGAGCTGCTAATGCCTGTTACGTCTTCGAAAAAAACAAAAAGATAATGGTTAAACTTATCGTGCACTTTACAGAGAAGCTGGCAAACTATGTTTTTACCATTATAAGGACCGCTCAAAATAAAAGAGAGCTGAGCTAGACGGTGCGTATTCCTTCTACAGGACTGGGCGTGCAAACAGAGACACAAGAAAGAATTGAAGACATCACAAACGCCGACTAACAATTGAAAAGGCGCACAACGGCGGAAAAGAAAGAAAGCACGACAACTTATCGGCGCATGCCCAGGCAGTAGACGAAACCTATCAATCCGGCATGCGATGGTGTCTGCGTAAAAGATAACTATTAGGGCATTGTATTTCTGCTTATAGTAAGTATATATGCGGTTTCCTTACACATGCGCTACCACTATTATCGATATGTCATGCCTCAATCATTAGACGCATTTCTTCATTCCTGTGCCTGTACAAAACTGCGCATTCATCGAATTTTGGCGAGCACTGCCACTCTCGACAATGTAAAGATAGATTAGAAGGTGAGCCTCCGGCTAGCACGCTCTTATGTTCCAATAACTTATGGTCAACACAGCGGTCTGTCTGTCATACGTAGAAGGGGCTGCAGCTAAAAGGAACCGTATACACCAGAGCGGTAAGGCAATCAGTGAATTTGTTGGTGTGTTTTACAAAACATATGTCAGTCCGCTTCTTGCCTATTACTCGCTCGTTCTTTCTCTACACAGTGGCGCAAATCTGACCTAACTGATTAGCAGCCGTAAAAACAACATTAACGCCATGTTTACTTCCCACTGTGTTTAGCCTGGGGGTACACAATCTTGACTTCTCGTGTCCGTCTTTGCACGCCCAGTCTTGTAGAATGACTGCTCAAAGGCATCGCCTATGAGATGGGTATCTCTTCGCGTCGACTTAGGTGTTTGCTACGGAGCTCGCGACTTCAACAAGAGGTACAGCAAAACCCCGCTGTTACGTTCCTCACTGCAGTGTTTTCCTTGATGTTACGTCGTTTTCCGTCTGTGCCGGTATAGCTACCATAGAATGCAATGTGTTGGGAACGAAGCTGATATGTCGCAACTGCGGGACAGTTCCCGTATGATGCGTCATGAAGTAAGCTCCGAGCCAGCAGAACGACCACGGAAGAGAGCGGCCATGTTGACTTTTCGCGCAGCCTGGCCTGGCTTGACCGTAAGATTAGCCGCATGAGAGTAGCGATCCGCGTAACGTAATTTCAGATGCCGCGGACAAAAGTATAGCCTTCGAGATTCATATTGCGAAGACGGCGTCTATGACGTAATGGTTTTAAACCTGCTTTTAGCGCTCGCAAATGTAGGGCCTTCAAGAGTAACATTTGTTTCCGCCGTCGCATTCACTGATCTTCACTAGGGAGAGCTGAATGCCGCATCGCGCGCCTGGGCGTGATCCTGCCGGAAGTCGTGTCCCAGGAGCGAGCGCACGAGTACTCGATTGCTGTTGGCGGGCCAGCGTTTCCCTTCTTTTAGATGAGGAATATCTCTTGCTCGGGGGTATCTAAGGCGGCGTGGTAATCCGCGCGCAGCGTTGATGTCCGCACTAACACTACGCATGCGCGACTCTCCTCCTTCCCTCTCTCCAACAACTGCGCGTTACTCTCCACTTCTCTACCAGCACCTGCTTGCGCTTCTACTGCGTTCTCGCTTCTGCTCTCACAGCGCATACGCTACTCTCCTCCTCCAGTCTCCTCTTCTTCAAATGGCAGAGCGCTGCGCGCGTTCAGTCCCGCGCTTGCCTCGGTTGGCTCCTCTGAAATGCGGGCTCGACATACCGAAATCCTCTCCTGCGCAGCGCCGCGATGAGGGTCAGCGCAACGTGTCTAGGTGGCGTTGGTCAGCGCACGCGGGTCCCCTCCCCCTTTCTCTCCTCGCCTACGCTGCCTCTCTCTCGCGCGCCTGTCGACGTTCCCCGCACGCCCTGTGAGAATTAACGGCCAGGTTAGAGGGAAGACACTACGCGCGTAGTGTTCCTCTTCGCGTTCCACGACGCGAGGTTGGTAGCATGCCCAGCGAACGCCAACGGAACGCGATCGTGCAAGTTCTCGGGCTTCGCATCGCCTCATGGTCCCCTTTGGTGTAATGTTTTTCTTGAAACAATGGCCGCCTGTTGCGCTGCAAACTGCACGAGCTGACCAGTAAAGTCTTCAGCGAAGATGTCTCACGCGAAGGTACGCCGGAATAGTATTAAGTTTGGCTCTCTTAGCTAGAACATAGCAGTGAGGTATGAGCTCCTCTTAAAAAATTACACCATCTCCCGCTAAAGGGGACCATGAGGCGATGCGAAGCCGGAGCACTTGCACGATCGCGTTCCGTTGGCGTTCGTTGGGCATGCTACCGACCTCGCGTCGTGGAACGCGAAGAGGGACGCTACGCGCGTCGTATCTTCCATCTAGCCTGGCCGTTAATTCTCACAGGGCGAGCGGGGAACGCGGTCGACAGGCGGGCGAGAGGGGGGCAGCGTAGGAGAGGAGAGAGAAGGGGAGGGGACGCGCATGCGCTCGAGTTAATCGCGGCGTTGCACAGGAGAGAATTTCGGCATGTCTAGCCCGCGTTTCAGAGGAAGAGTGGAAAGGGGAGGGGAGAGGGGTATGGGAGAGGGAAAGGGGAGAGGGAAAGTCGAGATGAGAAGGGGAGAGGGTGAGTGGAGATGGGAAGGGGAGAGGGTGAGTGGAGAGGAGGTGTGTGGAGAGGGTATGCGCATGCGCAGTAAGGGTGGTCACGCCGCACACCACCACCATCGGATTGAGCTCGGCCTTAAGATACTTCGCATCTAAAATGAACTCGAAGGGGAGGCTGAGTGTCTTCGCTGATCACCACATGTTGGCAGTGTAAGTGGAACAGGCTTTGTGAGTCTGATGCTGCTGAGGCGGATCCTCTATGCGACGCGCCTGGTGCAGCGGTAACAGCATAGGCATAGCATACGGCGTTCACGTTTCCTCACGTGCGCCGCGGCCACGGGGCATACGCTCATTACAGGCTAACCTTGAAGAATAAACCTAGTTTTGCGACATCGC
Source organism: Rhipicephalus sanguineus (assembly GCF_013339695.2). Taxonomy (NCBI): domain Eukaryota; kingdom Metazoa; phylum Arthropoda; class Arachnida; order Ixodida; family Ixodidae; genus Rhipicephalus; species Rhipicephalus sanguineus. The sequence continues at coordinate 2,332,563 of NC_051181.1, forward strand.
TGTGGTGTCGGTCTTGCTATGTCGCGATTCCCACACCTCACGGTCTGCGCGGTCGCACGTCGCCACAGTGGCAAACAGACGTCCGTGTGCATTCCTTAGTGGCGTGGCCAGAAATTTGTTAGAGGTGGAGGGGAAGCTTTCAACCACTCTTTATGCGTTCAATCACTCTTTGAACCCCCGGCTGGCTAAGCGATTGATCCTTCAAGTGGTAAAACCGTGGCGGTCTATAGACGCCAGCATCTCCTACGACATACACCTTTTAGACAGAAGAGAAAGTAATCAGCAGCAAAGCCCGCCATTGTGGTCTAGAGGATATGGCGCTCGACCGCTGACCCGAAGGTCGCGGGATCGAACCCCGGCCGCGGCGGCTGCATTTTCGATGAAGGTGAAAATGTTTGAGGCCCGTGTACTTAGATTTAGGTGCACGGTAAAGAACCCCAGGTGGTCGAAATTTCAGGAGCCCTTCACTACAGCGTCTCTCATAATCGTATCGTGGTTTTGGGACGTTAAACCCCAGATATTATTAGTAATCAGCAGCAAGACCAGCTATGTGGCGCCCTAGGCTTCCGGAGAAGCAGAATGTCGATGCTTTCTCGATAGTATCAGCTTTCAGCAGACCTCAGAAACTATATCCACAGGCGCATAAGCACAGGCTTTAGTCAACTGCTGAGTCCAACCACATCATGCTTCGTGTAAAATGCGTAATTGCTTCGCATTTGAAGATTGGGGTGTCCACTTCTGCGGACATTACCATGGAAACAACTTTATTGTTGGATGGAAACAACTTTATTGGACATTACCATCAGCAGAAATTAATCAGTAACTGTTATCAGGCACATACGGAATTCGTTATGAGCTAATTGTGGTAATTTAGACATCATTAAGGCAAAAGCCTTAGATGCCTCATCAAATACAATTCACCGTTGGCGTCCCGTGTCGGCGGCATCAACACAAGCGTTGCAAAAAATTATCATCACGTGATGACGCCATCATATATGACGTCATCATGACGTTACAGATCAACAAATTTTGTCACGTCATAATGACGTCGTCGCTTCGCACTGCCTCCATGATCGGCGCGCCAACCACGGAGGCAGTGCAAAAGCAGGCAAGGGGCAGAAAGCATCCAGTGCCTCCTTGCCTGGAACCACCACTGCTCAGCCGCGTAAGGTTGAGCAGTGTAGACTTTCAGAGAGGGCCGGCGGAGGATTGGCTGAGAAGAGTCCTGGGCAAATGCATGTGAGTTTATGAATATCATTAATTCAACAATCTACATTTTCCTTTCAATTTTGCTCAACTATGAAGGCTATATAACGAATCTGTGGATTGTAAAGAAGAAGAGTGGCCGCAGCGGCATTACTCTGCGCCTCAGCGACATCGCCATCGGCATGAGGTTGCTGCTCTTGGCTGAACGCTGCTGACCGCTGCTGGTTCTTCCCGCATTCTCTGCTAATAAACCTCTCAGCAAGTGGTGGAGGCTGCTCGGTTTCGATCACCCTGGAACTTCGCAATCACACTCCGCTCTCCATCATGCGCAACGACACAAGCGCCACTCATCCCACTCTTCCAAGGGCACCGCCCACTCTACTCTACGCCGGTTCCTTGCGTCTACGAGATCCCTTATCTTCGCGGGCACTGATGACAAGGACGTTGACGATTGGATCGCCACGTACGAGCGAGTGAGTATTCACAGCAAATGGGACGACGACTCCAAGTTGGGCTGCGATTCCTTGTATCTGTCGGACGTGGCCAAACTGTGGTTCATAAACCACGAAGCTGACCTTCCTACGCCGTCGGTTTTCAAGACCAGCTTCACCCAGGTTTTCGGTCGGCCGGAGGTACAAAAACTCCGCGCAGAACTACGCTTGCGCATTCGATCCCAACAGCTTGGTGAGAATTTCACCAGCTACATCGAGGACATGAAGTCGAGAGTTTGGCGGAAACCCGCCTGGCCGGGGAAAGACATAGACGAAGGCTCCCGTGTGGGAGCCCAAACGTCTTTTTAAGAATATATTTTTACTTTTGGTCGGCGCTGTGTTTCCTTCGTCTATGGAGGACATCCTTGACCTTTGCAAGCCAGTGAACGCGTCAATGTCCGAAGAGGAAAAGATAAAAGAAATCATGAAGGGCATTGAGGACGACGCTTTCCTAATCTTACTGTCGAAGAGTCCTCGCTCTGTCGCCGAACTCACGGAATTACGCCAGAGTTACTACGAGTTACGCCGGCAACGTCTTCACACCAGACGTCCTCCGGCGCCTGACGACTCTCTCGCTAGTCTTGGCGTCGGAGACGACCACACTCCTCTGCTATTGAATATTCAAGAGTTCACACGCGCCGAGGTCGCTCGTCAACTCTCTTTGATCTCTTGCGTCCCAGACCAACCACGCAGCTCGGTACCTACGCTCCGCGACTTCATCCTAGACCAGGTCGCGCAAGCTATTTCCCCAGCCCGTGAACCGCCGCCAGTCACTACACCACTCCTGTACGCAGAGGCCGTTGCCCGACGTCTTCACCAGACGCTCCAGCCACTGCCTATGTACCAACCACCGACTTTTTCGCCGCCCCCTATGCCGATGCCACACCGGCCGCCTTTCCCGACCCCGCAGGCGCAGTTCGGAGTCTACTCGAACCAATGGCGGACCTAGGATGACCGGCCCATGTGTTTCGCTTGTGGTGGTGTTGGCCACGTGGTGCGTTATTGCCGTCGTCCAGTGCTGGGCAGTATCGAAGATACATGTATCTTAGATACTATCTTAGATACTATTTGGGCATCTTGTATCTGTATCGCGATACATCTCGCAAGATGAGTATCTGTATCTGTATTTCCGATACATTCAATAATGTATCGTGTATCTTAAGATACAAGATACTCCCGTAGGAACACCACCCCACGAAACAATAATCGCTGGCTCAACTCCGCTTGTCAAGCTGATACTTTTGTCACTAAACCGCCTGAAGAAAACTAAGGGCAGTGACATAATTTTATTTTTCTGGCAGAGCCCACTAGTGAGAGGAGGTGATGAGGCGTGCGCGTCCGTTTCGGTTGAGTACAGTAACATGACAGCGCTCGCACAGTATCCACAGAACAAGCACGCGAACATCTACATTTAGCTCACGTGCCTTTCGTTTTCTCGATTTTTTTTCTTTTTTCTAGTGCCAGTGCCATGACACTTACCCTTATCCGCTGTCCCGCGCCGCGTACCACAACGCGTGCGGCGATTATCGCGCAAATTTTGATGCCGCTCTCCTGCGTGATGCTTCGTTACGACGTCGGAAGCATAGGGTTGCTTTGCGTCTCGTGGCTTTCACACATCGGCGATTTGAAGGTTTTTGTGGATGTAAGTTCGACTTACATGCCATTGACTTATCTGCAAATAGCATTCAACAGTAGCACCTCTAGTACCAATGCTAGATCTAATAGAGCAAGTGTTTATCTAACAGAAGATATCTTCGTGTACCCCGTCTTTTTTTTCCTGCTGTCGATCGAGTCCCGGCCGCGGCGGTCGCATTTTCGATGGAGGCGAAGAGACTCGAGGCCCGTGTACTTCGATTTAGGTGCACGTTAACCCCTTCAGGGTTTTCGTCGTACATGTACGGCAGAAGCTTCCTGGTACCAAAGGGTTTTCGTCGTACATGTACGGCATAGCGTTTATTTTCAAAACGCGCGCCTTTTTCGATCATTTCTTTTGCTTGGCCTGTGCTGCCACACTTCGGGAATACGTGGAATGTTTTTTCATGCGCCGATGTCTTTCCGTTGTATTTTTTTTTTCGCTTCCCAAAACGGCGCGCCGCCTATCGCTTGCCCATCCGAGCGCGTTCGCGGTGCAGCTGGTTCAAAGTGCGCACACTTTTCGATCATTTCTCTTGCTTGGCATGTGCTGCCACGCTTCGGGAATACGTGGAATGTTTTTCATGCGCTGATGTCTCTCCGTTGTTGCTTTTTTTTATGATTCGCAAAATGGCGCGCCGCCCGCCGGCTATCGCTTGCGCAACCGAGATCGCCCGCGGCGCGGTTGGTTTCAAACGCGCGCCGGATTCCGCGCGCCGGATGGCCGGATTCGAAATAATCATCAGTGACTCTAAATCTGCCATCATCCGATTTGCACGTGGCACGGTCTCCCCAACCACGGCACGCATCATCCGTCATTTGCCCCACGTGGCATGCAACGCCTCAGGCAACACCGCCGCCAGCAGCGCCGACGATGCAGATTCCAGTTTCATTCAACTCGTCTGGGTCCCAGCTGTGATGTGCGCGCATAAGATTCGTGCTGCCTTTGTGTGCTGTGCGCCCCAAAGAGGGGTAGTGCCCTGGTGTGATGGGTGTGCTAGAAGATGACGACGAAAAGGCTGCGGCACGTGGAAAGATCCGCGAACGTGACGATGTTCGGTGTCGCGTGCTGGCGAAGAAGAGAAAGAAAAGAACAGACGGTGTTGGGCGTTCGACGCAGTCGGGTGACCGGGCCCGAGTGTCACGCTCTGGGACGCGGTCCACGAGTTGAAGCTACGGGCTTCACGTGGCCGCTGACGTCCTCCGCCTCCAACGTTTCCCTTCGGCAAGACGCCACGTTCGTCGTCAGCCTTCGCAAGCCACCGCTGACCTCCTCAAGGATTCCCGCGACGCTGGTCACCTCGCATCGCCCTGCACGTTCTACTCCCCGACGGGTGAGCCCGTGTCAGCTGACTTTCTTAAGGACGCTCGCTTCTCAGAAACTGTTTTTAGTTAATTCTTTGTTTGCTGTGTTTGCTTTTGTGTGTGTGCCTTTCGTTCATGTTTTTATAAAGTGTTGGTCAAAACCTGCAAGCAGCCTCGTCGGTTTGTTGGGAACGTCCACGTTCCTAGCATAAAGGTTTTAAGAATCTCACCGTTTAATCATTACAATGGCGTCCGCGACAGGACGAGGCTGATTGTAGTTTTACTGATAAAAGAAACATGGATTTATGTGGGCTAGACAGCGTGTCTGAGAAGCTAGGCCTAACCGTAGACGAACTAAGGGAGTGGATGCAAGAGGAGCAAGCGCGTGCTCGAGAGGAGCGTGCCGCTGAACGGCATGCAAGGCGCGAGCAGGCTGAGCGCGAGGAACGCGCATTAGTTTTGGCTCACGAGAAGGCAGCGTTGGAGGAGAGAATTTCTTCACTTCGCTTGCGGGTTTTAGAGGCTGAGAAACGCGGCGGTAGACGCGCCGAGATGACCGCCGTCAATGAGCGTTCCTCCCCATCGCAAGTATGCCCTCGGCACATAAAGCCTGCGTTGGAAGAGAAAGGAGATAATCTCAGTGCTTCCGCCAGGCTATTCGAAGTCACGCCAACAGAGCAGCACTCGCCTGAAAATAAGTTGGCCGCACCGAGAATGCTTCCAATGGGCGACCAAGAGACTAGGAAAGGCCTGGTAGAGCCCATGGAAGCAGAGGGCAGCTTTGAGAGCGAGGAACAAGATTTCTTACAGGATGATTTTTGCTTTAGAGCCCCTGAGAGGCCTAGCACATTCATTAAAGAGGCAAGTATGCCTCCAAACATTTCTATTGAAGGACGACGCTATGCTGCAGAAGCGGATGACTTGGGCATGGCTGAGAGGCGTAGAAACAACTCACTTCAAATGAGGTTGAGGTTTCCCTTCAGTGAAAGAGGTAAAGAGAGAAGCATTCTGCATAGGGAAAAGGAGGCGACTGCTAAAGGGGTTAGCGAAGAATCGAGAGAGCAGTCAGGTGGAAGGGAGTGTGATTTCTGCTCAAAGAAAGAGCTTCGAAACAGCAGTGCAGTATTTACACAACACTATTCTGGCAGCCGAAAAGCTGATACACCGTGTGTTTCATCAGGTGAGGCACCAGCTATGTCCGTTGTGCCATTGAAGGCATTTTCGCCTCACCTCGAGAGAGACGGTATTGGCGTGGAGGAGAAAATCTTTCAGGCGCGTTCACAGTGGTGCGCGTGGTTCGAACGCCTGCGCGCCAAGTGTCATCATTTGCACGGGATAGCTGCGTTTGCTTTAAAAGCATGCAAGGTGTTCGAATTGGCCGTCTTGCATCCTTTCGTTCGGTGGCGCAGACCTGCGTCTGTGCTGTTGTCAGCCTCAAAGGATGTGAAAGACGCCATTCGTTTCGTGTGGGACGCGATAACTTGAGTGTCGTGTTGAAATAACAGATCATTCTTTTCGTTTGGACTTTCACTTAAGGCGCTGAGCCGTGCCCCCACGACGGGAGGCAGAAAATAGCGCCCCTTTTCATTTCTTTCACGAATCACTCTCTCTCTTTCACTTAAGACTGAAATAAGTTGTTTTTTGTGTTGATGTACAGCCATGCATTCTCAAGTGGTCTGCCATTTGAACTCATCGGGAAGCATTCCAACTTTGTAGATCATTGTTTGCTGGCCATGTGTAGTGTACTGTGTGTCATTGTTACGCGCACATGTATGGCCTTTTGTTTATTTTGCATGATAAACCAAAGACTTGAATGGGGGCCTCTGTGATGTGCGCGCATAAGATTCGTGCTGCCTTTGTGTGCTGTGCGCCCTAAAGAGGGGTAGTGCCCTGGTGTGATGGGTGTGCTAGAAGATGACGACGAAAAGGCTGCGGCACGTGGAAAGATCCGCGAACGTGACGATGTTCGGTGTCGCGTGCTGGCGAAGAAGAGAAAGAAAAGAACAGACGGTGTTGGGCGTTCGACGCAGTCGGGTGACCGGGCCCGAGTGTCACGCTCTGGGACGCGGTCCACGAGTTGAAGCTACGGGCTTCACGTGGCCGCTGACGTCCTCCGCCTCCAACGTTTCCCTTCGGCAAGACGCCACGTTCGTCGTCAGCCTTCGCAAGCCACCGCTGACCTCCTCAAGGATTCCCACGACGCTGGTCACCTCGCATCGCCCTGCACGTTCTACTCCCCGACGGGTGAGCCCGTGTCAGCTGACTTTCTTAAGGACGCTCGCTTCTCAGAAACTGTTTTAAGTGCGAATGCACTTTATAAGCGACCCTGAATCCGCCGTCCCATAGCAACGGCGCGAGGAGCGGAGAGGAGCGTCTGTAGCAACGGCGCAGCGACGTCACACCCCACGTGACTGCGCGCGCTCCACCTCCTCACCGCGGTTTGCGCGGGCGCGCGCCGGCTCCGCACCGCTCTTCTAGGTGGCATTGGGTGCAGTGCTTCGCCGCTCCTTCTCTCGCCGTTCGCTCTCTCTCCTCCCTGCGCCCCACTCTCCCGTCCGCTGGCTGGGCGCCTCTCAAGAAGAAATGTGTGCTCGAGACGCCGCTGTGAAACGCCAACGGCGACCACAAGGCTGAGATTATGGCCGTCAGGTACAATGACAACACAAACAGGTGCTGATGAATGTGTAAATAAATGGTTACGGTACAAATCCTCGTCTCGTCATTAATTTACGCCATCAAAATTACTGCGCCGTGTACTCTCGGCGCAAGAAATGCATTCGCATTTCCTCACGATTCCCTTCGGGGAGGTGGGGGCATTTTTTTAGTTAATTCTTTGTTTGCTGTGTTTGCTTTTGTGTGTGTGCCTTTCGTTCATGTTTTTATAAAGTGTTGGTCAAAACCTGCAAGCAGCCTCGTCGGTTTGTTGGGAACGTCCACGTTCCTAGCATAAAGGTTTTAAGAACCTCACCGTTTAATCATTACACCAGCGCACGCAGGCAACCCGGGTAACGAAGCCGCCCACAGACAAGCTCGAGGAATCGTACGCCGAGCGGTGGGCCAGACTTCGGACCACGATGGAGAAGCGAACGAACCACTCCTCACGTTTCACGACATCACGCAGCACTACAAGCTAACAAGGCAAACCAAACCACCCCCGCACCCGCAACTAAACAAAGCTCAACAAATCACTTGGCGCCGGCTACAAACCCATTCATTCCCTTCCCCGTACATCTGCACTCTAAGAAAAAACGCCAGGCCTGCGCTGAAACCGCAGCACAGTCACAGCGAAAGCTGGAAGAGCGGCGTTTCTAAAGCACCGTTGTAAGCTCTCTTGGGGCTACTAATATAAGTACACTAGCAAGCAGGGGCGTAGCCAAGGGGGGGGGGGGGTTGGGGGGTTCCAACCCCTCCGCCGGAATTTTTCAGTTTTGCTTGCTGATATATACACGCGCACATACAAACGCACGCATGAACATACATAATGTATGGTTGACCCCCCCCCCCCCGAAAAAAAATTCTGGCTACGCCCCTGCTAGCAAGGTACCCACTACGCCATAAATCACAATTTTTGTGAAGTTGGGAAGCACCTACTAAGCCATTATCCGTCATTCTGCGTAGAAGCGAGGCACCAGCTACACGTCTGTAAGCATTATGTGCACTTTGCTGACGCGACGACTGATGACGAAGAATTATGACTCAGCCCTTTGTAATGGGTTCGCAGCTTTAAACGGCCCACCAGTTATGTTTTGCATTAGGTGACGCCCGGTCGCTATGTCCCTCTCCCGCCATGCTTTATAACATACGGTGTGACGTGGGAGAGAGAGGTGGGGGGCGCATATATTTTACTGATACCCCGAGGAAATAGATCATGCGCTTATGGGCTTCCTTGGCAACCAATACATGTGCACTTGCGAGGAACCCACTATGCTATAAATCATTGTAATTTTTGAGAAGTAGGAAAGCAGGCATTGTGCCATTTTTCGTCATTCTACGGAGAGCCGTGGTACCTGCTAAACGCATGTAAGGCATTATGCGCACTTTGTTGATGCTGTGCGTGATGACGATGAAGAGTTATGGCGGAGCCCTTTGTAATGGGTTGGAAGCATTCAACAACCTTCTCGTTGCGCAATTCGCATTGTGTGATGCCTGGTTACAGAAATGGCGTTGTGCGACGCTTGGTGCTTATTTTACTCTTCTACCACGCTATATTGCATGTGTTAATGTGGTTCCTTCCCGACATGAAGCCTGTATAGGACCTTTTTGCAAAGCAGTTTCAAGCACCGGCATGGCTCAGAGGTTCAATACTGGGCTCTCACGCAGTGGGCCCAGGTTTGAACCTCGTTCCATCCTGGAATTTTTTTCTTATTTCGAGCTATAGTGGTTACGGACACCGGCGCCGGCGGCGGCGGCGGCGGACAACTACGGCGCCAAAAACGGCCGGTGAAATGATCTCATAACTGCTTTCGCTGTAAAAAAGGACTAAAAGGGGTAGGGAGGTTAGTCCTTTTGGGGATCAACTGATTTGCCACAACCAATAGTCGTTTTGGGGATGAACTGCAAGGGGATAAACAATTAGTCTTTGAAGGATTAACTGCAAGAGGACTAACGGTTGCTCCTGTAAGGAGTAATAGTTGATTTTCGGAAATGGTCCCTGAAGGAGCAAATGTTACTCCTTTAAGGACTAACAGTTGGTTTTTGGAAATGGTCCCTGAAGGAGCAAACGTTACCCTTTAAGGAGTATTGGTTGATCCTCAGAACTGATCCTTGGGAGAGCAAATCGCGCTTCGCAATTGTAAAAAATGGTGGCGAATTTCCTGCGCTCTTAGGAACGGACATCGCACGGAAACATGAAACTTAGATAGTGCTTTAGAAGTGGTACCCAACTTATATGCATTAACTGCTATTAATGCATTCAGTGAGCGCTTGCAAGCATTAATGCTGATCATTCCAATTTACTTTGCCGAAATTGAGAGAAATTGTGTATACCGGCTTCAAGACTTGCGCTAGCGAGAATATTTAGTTGCGTGCCCTGATCTTTCAATCATTTAAAACACTTTGAATCCTATGAACAAGGTAAAAACTTGGCGAGAAGTGGCAAACCACGACATGGGAACACAAGTCACATGAATGACACCAAACACACACACATGCACAGTGATTCAGGTTACCAACGGTTTTGATTTATTGTTTGTGTAAGTTGCAGATAACCTACGGTGTTCTGTCAAGTATTCAAGGAAGCAAGGAAAACAGTATTCTATTAACACCAATCTTTATTTTTACGAAAACACCAAAAACGAACGAATGCTATCATTTAGTTGGTGTAGCGCCTGTTCACCAATTACTAGGGCGAGTCCTACCTGGAAGAAATACAAAAAAGAAAATTTTGTTAAAAAATAAAGTGGCTAGATAAAACGACTGAATCACGTAAGCCCCAATAATTGCGCGGTCGCATGCTCAAAAGCATGCGACGCACAATGCTTTTTTTAGTCTTCATATTATTTATAGTACAATGTACCAAGGCAATGAAAATAATAAACTTACCTTCAAAATTAGCAGAGGGACGTTGTTTGCAGAGCCAGTAACTCCAGAAATTGTTCATCACACCTCGATGTGACGGCGTCCATCTCTGAAGCTTTGCAGAAAGGAAGCTGCGATGGAGTCTTGCATGTAAGCTGATGTACGTGTCCATTCTTCCGCAGGAAAGTTACGATTCTGGGTCCAATAAACAGCCGGTATACAGAAACAAGCGCGCATGCGCGTCCACAATTGCTGCATCACATGCAGCGACGTATGTTCTTCACAGTTGCGTTGATAGTTTGCGTAAATAGCGGCACTCGCTGGCCCCGAAACAAGAGCAAGATAGATCACAAGTGACGAACACGACCCGCACTCAACAATCCGGCGAGCGATATGAAGAAGAAAGAGTGCGGCGCGGAAGGATACCCAACATAAGCGCTGAAACGTCCGTGAGATTTACACGATTGTCACCACCAGTGAATATTGGGAAGCTTATTGGTGAACTAAGTTTCAAGTCCTCATAATTGATGACCCAATATTAACACCCTACAAATTTAAGTAATCTTTTCTCGCGATATTTTCTTGATCGCAGCAGTAAGCGGGCCGATGCCTTCTTGTCATCTGTGCAGTGGGCATTTGGAACATGCGTTCGCCGAATTCCTCACCCCTCAGGTCATCGCTGCCTGCAACCCGTACCACGACGGAGTAGAAAGGAGGGCTTCGGAACAATACTGCGCACCTGGCCGAGAGCTAAGCTCATGCGTTTGAAAGAGGCATTCGTGGGATCTACGATCACGTCTTCGCGTTCGATGCTGAGCCTTGCTGCAAACAAAGACCACAGAAAAAAACGTCTTCCGTTCAACCTCTACCCGCGGGAGTAAATGCAACCGTTCGTCCCCCCATTAGCCTTTTCCGAGGTATGTCTAGTCCTCCAAATTTGCACACGACACGCACTTCGCGACAGTTGGTCCTCTCGCGGACTGACGACACGATTTGAGGACTAAAGCTGATTTTACTCCCCCTTCAGCCGGTTTTTTTTTTTGAGTGTACCGACACATCTAGCCAGCCTTCTTCACATCTACTTGCACCCTTGCAAGGCACAGACCGCGACCCTGGACCACATCATCTGGGGATGCAGCAAGGACCCTCCCCCACCAGACCTCCTAGGACAGTCACCGTCAAGTGAGGCCTGCGAGAGAACCCTCGCGACCACTAGTCTGGACACCCAGCTCCGGGCCATCAAACGCGCTGACGAGGTGGCCACTGCAGGCACGGCCTGACAGCCATCTCCGCTTAGGAAACCGACGGCTTTCCTAATAAAGTTGTTTACTACTACTTCCGGACGGGCGCACAACCATAGTTTTCTTCCGTTCGCTCACTGACGCAGTTCGCTTACGCTATGGAAGCGCGCGTCGGGTGCGCTGCTGCCGGTGCGTCGAGCAGCGATTCTTCCGATGCGGACTATTCCCCAAGTGCCGAATCAGAATCTGATTCATTGAATTTCAGTTGGTCAGACGAGGATTTTTTGACGAGTTCAGACTCTCATGACGATCAAGGAGCGAAATCTGAAACGCGTGCGCGGCGAGCCATGCATCAAAGACTATCACACGCTGAAAAGTTTTTAGTGTTGGGGCACGAATGTTTTTAACCGGAAACGTACTCTGGTGCGCTTACTTTTGTATGTCTGTGAGCTGTGTTTAATACAATGCATAATTTTTATTTATAAAAAACTATGAAGCTTTCTTTAGGATTCTGCTTGATTTTACTACGAAAAAACCATATGTATTTAACAACAAAACTTATTTTTTTGTCACTTTATGGTCACGAAAAAAATTTTGACATTTTTTTCCTTGAATAGAATAGTCTGAAGAATTTATTTCAGCAATAAAAAAATTACACATTTTTGGACTGGATATCGCAAAAAAATTCGACCCTCAAAGGGTTAAAGAACTCCAGGTGGTCGAAATTTCCGGAGCCCTCCACTACGGCTTCCCTCATAATCGTATCGTGGTTTTGGGACGTTAAACCCTAACAATTATTATTATTATTAGCTTCCTGCTATCTTTACTTAAAGAGTTTCTGAAATCATAATTTGGTTCTTAGCACAAGTGCTTTCTTAGTTGTCCTTCTCTTGCATCCCGTAGACTACCTAGCGCTCTGAACTGTTTTTTCCGGTCTGGTCACAGCAATATGTCTCTTGTAGTGCTGTCAAAATAAGCTCTGTGCTTTATTCTTCAAAACGGTATTTGCCGGAGCTATTTGGTTCATAGCCAACGCCGTTTTGAGCAGCGGAACTTAAAATGAGGGACAAAGAGGAAGACAGACAGGACATCGCTGTCCTTTTTTGTCCCTCCTTTTTACGTTGTTAGCCTCATTCTTACTTTAAACTGTCTGCTTTGTTTCTGCTGCTGTTTACACTTTTATATTTCACTTGTGTTTACAGTTCTGCCAAGGCGGTTTGGAAAACAAATATGTAATTATGTGGACGCGCATTGACTATACAGTAACAAACATCCTGCGCACTGCTTAGCAAAACAGCGCAATTGAGTTTGCACTATAATAATGGAAAAAATTAGGAGCCACCTTAAAGCCGTTAGGAAGGGGATTCGAAAACCACTGCTATACTAAATGATCCGTTTTTCTCATGAGCGTCCCAACGAGCCGTTTCAGTGAAGTTTTCAAAGGCACTAAATATTTTTATTGTCTTACAATAACAGGTTAGTTGACGATACTTGACGCTTAATTGTCATAGCTATTAGGGGTGCCGCCTGTATAGTGTTTCGATACTTATTCGCGATGAATGTTTGATACAGGACGTCTTTTCTATTTTATTTGCATATATTTGTTTTTCTTTTTGAGGCCTCCCTAATTTTTTTTTACTTTTACTAATCGCCAGGTAATCGGAGCAATAGGTGGTGATAGCGTGAATAGAAGCGATGTCTTGCGATAATTTGTGCAACTATACTGCCTCGCGCTCTTATTTCTTTATTTTGGTGCGATCGGGTTTCAACCGCAAAAGAAATATTAGCAGCGCTCGGAGGAAGCCGCGCCGCGATGTTCCGAAATCTTCGCCATTGTTTCAGATTGTTCCGTTCAGATTACGCACGAATCCCAGCCGCGGCGCCCATATTTCGATGGAGGCTAAATGCTAGAAGCCGGCGTACTTAGATTTAGGTGCACGTTAAAGAACCCCAGGTGGTCGATATTTCCGGAGTCCTCCACTACGGCGTCTATCATAATCATATCGTGGTTGTGTGATGCAAAACCACAACAATTATTATTAAAATTATGCGCAGGACGCGAGCACTCTAGTTAATTCGGGAGCCTACGCGAGCACCGGTAACGCTGGAAGGTTCGATCGCTGATGTATAAAAGAGCATGGGTCGTTCCGCCGATGATCAGAATACCGAAGGCCGATGACTTTTATAGGGAGCCCAAGCTCAAGTTTGGGCGCGACGCTCGCGCGGCTGAGTTATGCGTTAATGGGGGCAGACGCTGCCCGCAAAGGCGGTTTGTCGCCGGATTTGCCAGCGGCGCCGGAAAGGACACGTGCGCGCATGCGCTCCTCATTCGGCCCAGAGCACTGCTAGTCAGCCATAGTTACATTGTGACGCACCACAGATGCAATCCGAGAGCTCTGCGCGTGCGCGGAAGCGGGGGCGACAGTGCTGTGGCCGTGGATGCCCCCAGTGGCGATAAAAGCAGTGGCGCCGCTCGATGTTGCTTTGGAAGCATATTGCCGCTATCAGTGTACAGCGTGCTTTGCTTGTACTTTGAGTTACTTACTTTTCTGGGCAGAAGCTTGCCCAGTGAGCAGTTTCGTCTCTACCAGAGTGACTGCCGCCCTTTTGATCGTCACCACCATGTGACAATACAATAGGTATTAGGCATTTCTGGGGTGCAGATGTGCTCTCGTTGAAGAAAATTGTTAAAAGATTGCACGTTAGTGAGCATATTGATAACGAACACTTTACGCCAGCAGATAAGTAGAATATGAAAAGTCACTGCAGTTTTATGAGCTCTACGTATACACAATGCGTCACGAAAGATGTCGCTAGCAGCATTGTTTCTGCTGTTCATAAGTGATTCGTTATTGCGTAAACGGTCTTTCACAGACAAGGCAAAACTCTACACCGGTATTTGCGCCATCGTGCCAAGGCTTCTTACTGAAGTTTTTGTGATTAGACGTCGACCCGCTAGCTGGTCGGCAACCTGAGCAGCGACTCCCATATATTACAAAAATGACAAGCAAGAGCCGCTGTCAGTGAAGAGCTGTCCTGTTAAGCAGCCAAAACAAACCCGAATAAGTTGTGTCGCAAATAAGCTAATGCACTTTGAGCAAGAAGGACAAAACATTTGAGATACCAAGAGACATTTCATTAAAATGAAACAAAATTAGTCGCATAAAAGAAATTTCCAAGCAAACCTTTCCGCTACTACATTATGGGGGTCTATAATAAAAAATTTGCGAATGTATCGAAGTATCTTAAGATACAATTGGCAAGTATCGTATCGGATACAATTATTCCGGTAGTATCTTGTATCTCTATCTCCAATACTTCTTGCCTGAGTATCTTGTATCGTATCGCGATACAATTTCAAAGCATCTTTGCCCAGCCCTGCCGTCGTCGCACAGCGTCTCCTCCGAACATTCCACGAGTCCCGCCTTTCGCTCCTCCGTTTTCCTCGGCGCCTTCCAGCAATCCGTCCATTTCATTTCGCCCTGCTCCCTCATTCGCACCTACCCGATGCTCGCCATCTCCACGTCGTCGCTCGCTTTCTCCGATGCGTCGCCCTACCGGAACCACCGAGTAGGAAAACTGATGGCCGCAGTTCCCAAGGCACGAGCTGCGTCCACGTCGCCATGCAAAAGTCCTCGCCCCTCTCCAGCCAACGTAATTGAAGCGTCGGTCCATGATACCGTCGTCATGGCACTTGTCGACACAGGATCAGCTGTATCCGTAATTTCCGCCCAGCTGTGCCGCGAACTCCGAAAAATTCTGACACCATTATCCGACCTGTCGCTTCGAACGGCGAACGCACAAAGCATAACACCTCTCGCAGTCTGCACCTCACGAGTCGTCATCCAAGGACTTCTGTATATCGTGGAATTTGTTGTGCGGCCCTCGTGTTCCCATGACGTAATATTAGGCTGGGACTAATTCCTTGCGAATAATAACGCCGTCATTGACTGCTGTCGCGCCGAACTCGAGCTTTCTGCACTTCAAGACGTTGATGCTATTGTCACGTATCTCGGGAGCGCTTGCAACGCGGAATAGAATCGGGACAGAGAGGCGGGAGACCGTGGCGTCACTGCACACAAATTTTTATCACACAACACGGCAAACAAAATTCTCACACCAAAATATTTACATCAAAAGGTAACATTAGAAAAGGTGTCCCTATAGCGCGCAATCACTAACAAATCGCAAAGCCTACAAGCTGTGCTTAACTACTCCGGACTCCAAAGTCTGGCCACTACGGCGCCTCAGTCTCGCTACGCGAATCGAACGTTCTTACGGTTCGTGTTGCCCGTCGCCTCGATTCGGTGCCAAGATCGGCGCCCGGCCTCGTCGTCGCCGCTGCTGTCGACGTCTTGGGGTCGTCGTCGTCGATCCGCCGCGTCGCTAGTCTTCCTCGTCGCCGGTCCTCCGGCCCTTCGTTGAGAACATCTGTCTCGTCCAGTTAGGCCTAACTCCTGGCCTCCCCTTGGTGCCACCGGGTCGAACTGTCGACGTGGCTCTCCGGTGATTGTCGGTGGGTCGCCGTCGTCTTGCCGAGCTGTGGTAGTGCTGCAGGTGCCACGAGAACTGCGTGCTGAGGCTGCCGCAAGCCCAGGACGCCTCGCTCGGTAGACCCCGAGGTCGACGGCCACCCTCCCGGGGCATGCACAACGCTGCCTCCAGAACTCAGCCCTGCTGTTCCCGTCGCGGACGCGACGCTGGCCTCCACCACCTTGCTCCTCGACGACTCCACCGAACAATGCCCAATTCTTCTTCTGTGGTCCCACACCTCAGCTCGGGTCGCGTGGCACGCGCCTTTCGCCGGCCAATGGCTTGCGTCGACGTGGCGGGGTGCACACCATCGGGTACTTTTCCATTCCCCGCACACCATCGACGCATTGCGCTGTCCGGCACGCGCCCCGTGCCCCTTTACTCATGACAGCTATCGAAACCCCCCTTCCCTGTTATAAACTGTCCGTATCCGACGACACAACCGTTCCTCCGTGCTCTTCCGTGCTTGTACCTGTGTCCTGCGCCGCTATTTCAGATGGCGATGTTCTCTTTACGCCCTCTGACCTCTTCATTCACCGCAAATGTTCTCCACTGCCCGTTGCTCTCCTTACTCTCCGCAGTGGCGTCACGAAGACGCTCGTTCAAAACACACTGGCGTGGCCCTTACCTTTGTTCCATGGTGAATGCCTCGGTCGCGTACAGCCTATTGACACCGCCGTGCACATTTTTCACGCTCCGCCTACTTCACTTTCTACGGACCTCAGCGCACTCACTTCTGACCCTGCCGTTGATCAGCCACTCCTCGACGCTTTCCATCGCTCCATCGATGCCGCAACGTCTTCTTCAGAACGAAGCCAGGTGATCACCCTACGGCAGAAGTTCCGCGCTTCTTTTGACAGCCATGCTTCTAGTCTCGGTCGCACATCCACCATTTCTCACACCATTGGCACAGGAAGCCATGCGCATCTACGGCAACGTCTCTATCGAGTCTAGGTGTCGGAGCGCCGTGGTATTGATGATCATGTTGCTGACATGCTCCAGCGAGGTATTGTGCAACCTTACAACAATCCTTGGGCGTCACCGCTCGTCCTTGTTAAGAAGAAGGATTGGTCTATTCGCGTCTGTGTCGACTACCGGCGTTTAAACAAGATCACCTGGAAGGACGTTTACTCGTTACCGCGAATCGACGACGCCCTCGACTGTCTGCAGGGAGCGGAATACTTTTCTTCGCTGAATGTACGTTCTGGATACTGGCAAGTTCCCATGGAAGCATCTGATCAACCGAAAACAGCATTTCTCACACCTGGCGGATTATACGAATTTACTGTCATGCATTTGGCCTATGTAATGCTCCAGCCACTTTTGAGAGGATGATGGACACCATTTTGCGAGGCTTCAAGTGGAACACATGTTTATGCTACCTCGACGACATAGCTGTCTTTTCCGCCGATATCAGCACCCATTTAAGTCGTCTCGAGCGCGTTCTCACATGCCTGACTGACGCAGGACTTCAACTCAACATAAAAAGGGTCGTTTCGGCGCCCGCCAGCTCACCATTCTTCGACACGTCGTATTGCGGGACGGCATCCTTCCAGACCCAGCCAAGCTTCGCGTAGTCGCCGATTTTCCGAAACCGAAGAATCTAAAGGAGCTCCGAAGTTTTGTCGGCTTGTCATCGTACTTCAGGCGCTTCATTCGAAATTTCGCCTCCATATGTGCGCCCTGACGGACTTTCTTAGTAGCGACAAGGACCTTTGCGCTTGGTCACCAGCCTGCGACGACGCCTTCACCAAATTACGCCGTCTGCTAGCTTCGCCACCCATGCTCCGCCACTTCGATCCTGCCGCTCCGACGGAGGTTCACACTGATGCCAGCGGCTTCGGACTTGGCGCTGTGCTCGCGCAACTAAAAACAGGGTTTCATGAATATGTCGTCGACTACGCGAGCCGAACCCTGACTAAAGCCGAGGCTAACTACTCGGGTTCTGAGAAAGTGTTTAGCCATTATTTGGGCCCTTGGAAAATTCCGCCCTTACCTGTATGGTCACGCATTTGACGTCGTCAATGACCACCACGCCCTTTGTTGGCTATCCATTCTTAAGGACCCCGCTGGACGACTTGCTCGATGGGCCTTCAAACTTCAGAAGTACGACATCCACGTTATTTACAGATCCGGTCGCAAGCACACGGACGCTGACGCCCTTTCTCCCTCACCGGTATCGGATGACAGTGCTTGCCATCTGCCCTTGAGCCTGCACTTGCATCACCCGCCCTACGCAACATGACGGCGGAGCAACAGAAGGATCCCTAGATCAGTGCCCTCATCGGCATCTTTTCTGATCCCGTCACCTCTTCGCCGTCTCGTGCTCTCCGCCGCCAGGCTACCAACTCTTGCATTCGGGATGACCTTCTTTATCGACGCAACCACATTTCCGACGGTCGCAAGTGGCTTCTTCTCATACCCCGCCATCTCCGTGCTGTTATATGCGACGCTTTCCACGCAGACTCACAGTGCGCGAATGAAAGCCTCTTCAACTACGTGCGGAAGTTCATTCGCTCCTGTGCTCAGTACCAACGACGAAAGTTACCTGCCGGAGAAGTATATCCGTCACATCTTCCCTGCCCTATTCGACCCTTTGACCGTGTTGGCATTGACATATACGGACCGCTGCCATCAACTCTAGCAGATAACCGCTGGATAATCATTGCGATAGATCTGACACGTTATGCCGAAACAGCCGCACTGCCGACTGCCCCAGCCTGTGACGTTGCAACATTTTTGTTTCGACATTTCGTTCTGCGTCACGGTGCCGCTCGCGAGCTCCTAAGCGATAGAGGCCGTGCCTTCCTTGCCAAAGCTTTGCAGGCACTATTTCACGAATGCCGAATCGTGCACTGCACAAGTACAGCGTACCATCCGCAAAACAACGGCATGACAGAGCGCTTCAACCGTACTCTTAGCGATATGCTATCAATGTACGTCGCCTCTGATCATTCAAATTGGGACCAAGTTCTCCCTTTCGTCACTTACGCTTACAACACTGCGGCAAAAGCTACTAAGGGATTTTCTCCGTACTTTATTCTATACGGACGAGAACCTTCAAACGCAATTGACACCATTCTTCTATATTGTTACGGGGAGACGACCGAAGAAGGCCGTATTTACAGTATTGACACAATCACAGAGATAGGGGTGACAACCAAGATGACGAAAGCAGCAACGAACACGTCCTCCTCCTCTTCGTCTCCTAGGTAAGCGGCACATAACATTACCCGCCGGTGGTGAAA
Organism: Rhipicephalus sanguineus; assembly: GCF_013339695.2. Classification (NCBI taxonomy): domain Eukaryota; kingdom Metazoa; phylum Arthropoda; class Arachnida; order Ixodida; family Ixodidae; genus Rhipicephalus; species Rhipicephalus sanguineus. The sequence goes on from NC_051181.1 coordinate 2,351,736, forward strand.
GCACCGACTCGGTGCGCCCAGGCAAAGACGGTTGCGAGGATGGTCACTATACACACGCGTCGGTGGGTTCCGGTAGGTGATAGGGCTTCAGACGGACAACGTGAACAATGTCGGTGCGGTCGGTGAGGGGCTGAGTCGACGAGGACGAAGACAATGGCTCGATTTCATACGTCACGTCGGTCACTTGGCGGCATACACGGTAAGGTCCGGTGTACGGGAAGAGGAGCTTTTCAGAAAGCGCAACACGTCGTGCTGGAGACCAAAGGAGGACAAGAGATCCAGGAAGAAAGTGGACGTTTCTGTGACGGCGATCGTAGCGAAATTGTTGGCCCGCTTGCGATTCGGTTAACCGAACGCGCGCAACTTGACGTGCATGGTCGGCGCGGGCAATAGCTTCTTGAGCGTACTCAGTAGGTGGGTACATGCAAGGCGGCATCATCGTGTCCAAAGGCAACACTGGATTTTGTCCGAATAAGAGAAAGAAAGGCGAATAACCAGCCGTCTCGTGCCGGGACGTGTTATACGCGAACGTGACAAAAGGCAATGTTGTGTCCCAGTCTTTGTGGTCGGCCGACAATATCAACCTGACGTGTCCGAAAGAACCCCCCTGTCCGAAGCTGCTCGACATGCTGACGAATGCCGCCAGCTTGCCCGCTCCTTTTCTACCGAGGACCAGTGACAGCAGCAATCCCGTCAACCTGGCGACCGTCCGGCACCAACTTTTTCCCCTGGCTCTTTGGTATGGCTTCGGGTACCCGCTACCGCACCCGGCCGCTCCGCAAAACTCGTTGCCAAATACCTCGGACCATACCGCGTTGTAGAGCAAACGTCCTCCGTCAATTACCTCGTGGAGCCCATCACACCATCGACAGATCTGCGCTATCGTGGCCGCAAACTTGTCCACGTCTCTTGCATTAAGCCGTACTAGAACCAATCGTTGTGTCCTCACCATAAGTCGCCAAGATGGCGACTTTTTCTGCGGAGCGCGATTGTAAAGAAGAGGGGCCTCAGCGGTATTGCTCTGCGCCTCAGCGACATCGCCATCGGCATGAGCTTGTGGTTGCTGCGCCTGGCCGAACGCTGCTGACCGCTGCTGGTTCTTCCCACCACCTCTGCTAATAAACCTCTTAGGAGGATATTTTATCAGTCAGCATAAATGAAAATTCCAAGACATGGTGTTTTTATGGAGCTTAACTGTAGCGATGAAAAATAGTTGAACAGGGAATGTCGCTGGAGCGTACGTTTCATCAACGTTTTGGCTCAAGTGGCATTCTTTCATCACTTCAAGCCGCCATCTTCCCCTGAGCTTCCGTCTTGTTAAACCGTTCACCCTAAGCGTAACGCACTTTGCATCCTTCATCACACGCATTGTCAGTGCGACTGATCTTGATTAAGATAAGTGTGCTGTGCCACTCAGTAACTGCAATGCGATAGTTATTTTAAATGCAGCTCCCTGTACACTTAATTATTAATCAACTCTCGGCTTTAGAAAGTGAAATGTAAGCAATATTTTACTTTCGTACTAAAAGATTGCTGCTTGCATGCAACAATGCCGAAAGCTGGGCTGGTTGGTATGGGGGCCCCGAAAATAGAAACGCTCTTGCGCCTCGATGCAACTAATAAAGCGACTCTCGGATTAATGTTTCTTGAAATGGTTAGCTGGGCTGGTTGTAATACTAAATTTTGAGGCATTTCCAGCGCTGAAAAGAGAGAGGAAAAGCACAGAAATGTTGTTCTTTCAGTTGAGGAGTTGCTGGAGCAGGGGTCATTTTCTTGGACGATCGCTTTCTGTGATATTTTCAGCCTCGCGAGGCGTTCGACCACCGAACATCTGCAACGAGCCACGCTGGTCCGACACTATGCAAACAGTGCTTATTATCACGAGGAAACGCCGACGCATGCGGTGACAATCTCGCGAAGGTATCGCCAAAAGAGATCGTTTGCCAGATGTCGGCCGTGCTTGCACTATGACGGTTTTCGTACTGCTTAGAAATGCACCAGGCAATGCCGAACGGTTTTTTCAAGCCTAAGCATTCAATGTTCTGTGCCACTAAATATATTTTCGTTTTTTCTGTATCCCAGATCTTTTATTTCTTACGGTCCCTTCAAAAGCCTATCAGCGGGATCCTGCGGTATGCAGTTTTGCTGAGACTAAGCTGCCTGCCTTTACGGATTATTTCTTTTGGCGTAGTGTTTTTTGTGTAAAAAGTAAGTGAATATTGCCAAATACATATTCTATACGTACGCGAAAGTTAGTCATCTTTAGGGAAAACATTATTTTTTTGTAGAGAGCTCGTGTTGGGGCTAGTGGGAGCATCTCGGTGGAATAAGCAATCCATTATTGTTTCCAAAAATACGCAAGGCAAGTACACCGCATGCTAACCGCAATACGTGCAAAAAGTGCGATGCATGCAATAAAGTGCAGTGTGGCCTCGTTGGCGGAGTGTATATTCTCACGCGCTGGGGTAGTGGTTCTCCAATGAGGTTCCACGAAGCTAATTTTAGGAAGCCGCGAAACCCACCCTCGAAAAAAAAGCGCGTTTTTTTTGGAGGCACACAATGTCCCCTGACAGCGGGCCCTTGTGATTTTTTGGTATGCTTTGCCAAATAACGTTTTCGCATTGTAGCAGAGCCGACTTATGTTTCTCCTTATGCATGAGATGGCCGTCAGTTGCGACAATGATCCACTTGTTTCCGGAGCAAGACAAAGGAAATGGTCCTAGGAGGTCCATTCAAACTTGATCAAACAGCGCACGTGGTGGGTCGATGGGTCGTAGGAGGCCTGTAGGCTTGAAGGGTGGTGACTTACGACGCTGACATTTGCGGCATCGTTTCACGTAGCGTTTGACGCAAGCGGCCCGTTTAGGCCAGTAATATACACTGTTAAAAATTTTGCCCCTTGTTTACGTAAAAAGCTGAAGGTAAAAATTTGCCGATCACTTTTCCGATTTTGAAATAGGGCGATTTCCGTAAACGGAGTCTCCTTAGAAATGTTGTACGTATTGTCTCCTAGAAACACTGTACGTAATGCCTTCTTAGGAATGTTGTACGTATTGTCATTGTCTCCTACAAACGCTGTACGTAATCTCTTCTTAGGAATGTTGTACGTATTGTCATTGTCTCCTACAAACACTGTACGTAATCTCTTCTTAGGAATGTTGTACGTATTGTCATTGTCTCCTACAAACACTGTACGTAATCTCTTCTTAGGAATGTTGTACGTATTGTCATTGTCTCCTACAAACACTGTACGTAATCTCTTCTTAGGAATGTTGTACGTATTGTCATTGTCTCCTACAAACGCTGTACGTAATCTCTTCTTAGGAATGTTGTACGTATTGTCATTGTCTCCTACAAACACTGTACGTAATCTCTTCTTAGGAATGTTGTACGTATTGTCATTGTCTCCTACAAACACTGTACGTAATCTCTTCTTAGGAATGTTGTACGTATTGTCATTGTCTCCTACAAACGCTGTACGTAATCTCTTCTTAGGAATGTTGTACGTATTGTCATTGTCTCCTACAAACACTGTACGTAATCTCTTCTTAGGAATGTTGTACGTATTGTCATTGTCTCCTACAAACACTGTACGTAAACTCTTCTTAGGAATGTTGTACGTATTTCATTGTCTCCTACAAACACTGTACGTAATTTCTTCTTAGGAATGTTGTACGTATTGTCATTGTCTCCTACAAACATTGTACGTAATGTCTTCTTAGGAATGTTGTACGTATCGTCTCCTAGAAACATTATACGTAATGTCTTCTTAGGAATGTCGTACGTTATGTCTCGAAGAAACGTTGTACGTGATGTCACCTTAGGATTTTCATACGTAATGTGTCCTGGAAATGTACGTAACGTCTCCTCGAAAATGTTGCATGTAATGACTTGGAAATTTCGCACTAATGAGGAATATGAAATGTGTCAAATAGCAAACTTTGTTGCTTTAATGTCACTAAAGTGCACAACTTGACACTTTAGTCAAGCAGCAAAATAGAAGCTGCCACTGGCATCAGTCAAAAATCACTGCGGTGGCTGCATGTAAAGCACCACAACTTTCTTCACCACAGAACACCCATTATTACAACTTTTTAAGTACAGTGTGGGGTCAACTTGTGTGCATTGGTAACTGCAAAGCAACAAAATGCACGTTTTGGCACATATATTTCACAGCAAATGCAGAATTCAGTGTTTCGCACAAAGTGAGGGACAACACATAGCTGTGGCAGGAAGCATGCATACATACTACTTCTTGCCAAGTAAACAGTGAACATCCAGCTGCTCTGAACGCATAAGGATGGGGTTTATTCTGCCAAACTGTACGAGTATACTGTTCGCACTCTGGCTTATCTGAAAAGAGAAGAAACAAAATATATCAGGACACTTTAACCAAATGAAAGAAGGCAATCTGTGCCCAAACTGAATTTTGCATCTACTTTCCAAAAACAAACGAGTCACACAGCAGCAGGTTTTGAATTTTGGTGTATCCACAGCCCGCCCAATCTCATAAAAAAAGAAAAGGGCATGTGTACACTAAACCCCTGCATGGTTGAATAAATGTAGTGTTCACAGTAAAAAATCCAAATAACTTCAGTGCAGACGACATTAAAGCCATGAGGGGAGACGTTAAGTTCAGCTGAAATGCTAGATTACCATGTTGAAATAAGACATGTGTAACTGTTCAAGCAAAGGGTGATCTTGAAAGCAAGAAAACAAAGCAAAAGTGAAAATCAGATTTTGCGCACTAGCTGTCGGACACGTGCAATGGCCGTGAACAGATTTGAACTGAGGCCGGCTGAGAAGGAGTGTCGGTTCTTGTAAAAAATGCCAAATTAAAAGAGCTAAAGAGGAGATAAAAACACGTTTCGTGACATTTGGCCTCTCTGCATAAAACGAAACACATGCAACATGAAATAAGCAAATAAAAATGAACGCAATGAGCCACTCCAAAGGTGCGCTTGTGAAACAAAGTTTCAGTTACCGCTTCACATCACGCCAAGCAGTTTCAGGTGGACAGTGTTGCGAATTGTCCTTGGCTGTGGTGTTCTCACAAGTTAACTCGAAATGTAAAATGAGTGAGTGTCATAGGGGGTGTGAAGAGGTTTATTGTTCGTTGAAAGACGTAATGGTCGTCAGCGGCAAGCAAGCGAGAAGAAGCGTCCAGAGGCACAGCGGCGATCCGAAACACGAGCCGAGCGAGCCGAGCGTTGGCGATGCTACTGGATGGAGGCGCATCTTGTTCTTCACAATCGCCCCCGCTGAAAAAGGAGCCATCCTGGCGACCTAAGAAGTTTCAGGTAGAGGCTCATGGTACGGCTTGAGGCGGGAAACATGGACGATGTCACGTCCACGCCGGCGCATGTCATCCGATCGAGAAACTGGCTCGATAAGAAAATTAACTGGAGAGGTTTTCTCCAAGATGGTGTAAGGGCCCTCGTACCTTGGAACGAGCTTCGAGGAGAGTCCCGGAGTCTGGTATGGGACAGAGAGCCATACGAGAGACCCTGGGGCATAGCTAGGGTCTGGAAGTGAAGTGCTGCGGTTTTCTTTCTGTCGCTGCTGCTCTTGCGAGGTAAACGTGCGGGCGAGCTGGCGGCACTCTTCGGCTTGTCGAGCAGCTTCGGAGACAGGTGGACACTCGGAAGCATCAGGACGGTAGGGAAGTAGGGTGTCAATAGTATGTGAAGGCTCGCGTCCGTAAAGGAGAAAGAAAGGCGAAAATCCGGTAGTTGTTTGTATCGCGGTGTTGTATGCGAATGTTACATAAGGGAGAACACGGTCCCAGTTGCTAGGGTCAGATGCGACGTACATCGAGAGCATATCACCCAGGGTGCGGTTAAACCGTTCCGTGAGCCCGTTAGTCTGCGGGTGGTATGCTGTGGTTGTCCGATGAATGACGTGGCATTCCGAGAGCAGAGCTTCGACGACCTCGGAGAGAAAAGCGCGGCCTCTGTCACTAAGGAGTTCTCGAGGGGCGCCATGTCGAAGGATAAAGTGACGTAAAATGAAAGAGGCGACATCCCGAGCGGTAGCGCTAGGCAAAGCGGCAGTTTCGGCGTAGCGTGTCAGGTGGTCGACAGCCACGATAATCCACCGGTTGCCATCTGCGGTCATTGAAAGGGGACCGTAGAGGTCAACGCCGACGCGATCAAATGGCTTGGCAGGGCATGGAAGCGGCTGCAATGCGCCGGTCGCACGTAAAGGTGTCGATTTGCGTCGTTGGCAGTCAGGACAGCACTGCACGAATTTCCGCACAAAATTGTACATGCCGCGCCAGTAATAGCGATGGCGAAGGCGCTCGTATGTCTTGAACACCCCGGCATGGCCACATTGCGGATCGTCGTGAAGGGAGGCGCATACTTGTGATCGCAAGCTGCGTGGAATGACCAGTAGCCATCGGCGGCCATCGGCAGCGTAGTTGCGGCGATGAAGCAGTTGATCGCGGATGGTGAAATGGGAAGCTTGACGACGGAGGGATCGAGATACAGGAATGGTGGATGTTCCACATAGATAATCAAGAAGAGAAGCGATCCACGGGTCACGACGTTGTTCGGTGGCAATGGAGTCGAGATCGAGAGATGACAAGGGGTGGACGCATGTGGTTGCGCACGCTGGATCTGGCGGTAAAGGTGAGCGGGAGAGGGCGTCAGCGTCAGAGTGTTTGCGTCCGCAGCGGTATAGACGCGAATGTCGTACTCCTGGATGCGAAGTGCCCATCGCGCTAGGCGGCCAGAAGGGTCCTTCAACGTGGCGAGCCAGCAAAGCGCGTGGTGATCGGTTACTAGATCGAACGGGCGGCCGTATAAGTACGGCCGGAACTTTCCAAGCGCCCACACCAGAGCCAAACACTCTTTTTCAGTCACGCTGTAATTCGTTTCGGCTTTCGTCAGCGTGCGACTAGCGTAGGCGACGACGTATTCGGAATAGCCGGGCTTTCGTTGAGCGAGGACAGCGCCAAGCCCGACCCCGCTGGCGTCTGTGTGTACTTCGGTAGGAGCCGTCGGATCGAAGTGACGAAGAATAGGTGGGGAAGTGAGCAGGCGGCGCAGTGTAGCGAAGGCTACGTCACATGCAGAGGACCAGGAGGAGAGGTTCACGTCGCCGCGAAGAAGCTGGGTTAACGGTGACATGATGGATGCAAAATTGCGAACAAAGCGCCGGAAATAGGAGCATAGACCTACAAAACTTCGAAGTTCCTTCATGGTCGTGGGCTTAGGGAATTCCGCGACTGCCCGAAGTTTTGCAGGGTCAGGTAATACGCCCTGTTTGGACACGATGTGGCCTAAGATGACGAGCTCCCGGGCAGCGAAGCGGCATTTCTTGAGGTTAAGCTGAAGGCCAGCGTTGGTCAGACAAGTCAAAACGTGCCTGAGGCGACGGAGGTGTGTAGGGAAATCATGGGAGAAAACCACGACATCGTCGAGGTAACACAGGCACATAGACCACTTTAGACCACGTAGCGTATTATGCATAAGTCGTTCGAACGTAGCAGGCGCGTTACAAAGTCCAAAGGGCATGACGTTAAACTCGTATAGGCCATCAGGTGTAATAAACGCAGTCTTCTGGCGATCGGCTTCAGCCATAGGAACTTGCCAATAGCCAGACCGCAAGTCCAGTGACGAGAATTCTGCTCCGTGAAGGGTGTCAATGGCGTCGTCAATGCGCGGCAAAGGATAGACGTCCTTGCGGGTTATCTTATTCAAACGACGGTAGTCCACGCAAAACCGGATAGATCCATCTTTCTTACGCACCAGTACGACAGGAGACGCCCAGGGACTGTGCGATGGTCGAATAACGTCTCTACGAAGCATGTCTTCGACTTGGTTGTTAATGACGCGGCGCTCTTCAGCGGAGACGCGGTATGGTCTTTGACGCAGCGGCTGGTGTAAACCGGTGTCGACGTAATGTTGTACTTGCGACGTGCGGCCCAGTTGAGGTTGCGACACATCGAAAGAATTCCGGAACTCGTGCAGAAGAGCAAGTAGGTCAGCGTGTTCGGCAGGGGTGAGGGTATCGGCGATGGCACTGAAAAATATATCACTGGATGACTCCCCGAGTGCCGACAGGGCATTTGGAGGGTCGGAGCAGTCATCCGGGACGTCAACCAAAGACGAAGAGTCGAGATCTTCCACGCGGCCGAGACATTCGCCTGCAAGCAGCGTGACAGGTGCAGAGAGCGGATTCAAGACGAATATATTGCTGCTGCCGGCGGCTATGTCAATCGTTGCGAAAGGTAGCGGCAGAGCTCTACGACTCGTGAAGACATCGGACGGCGTGAAAAAGACTGTAGCGTCGGTGTGGGCGTTGGAGGAAACAGGGACCAGTGTGAAAGTGCCAGGCGGAATGTCGGTATCCTCACGAACGAGCAGCTTGGGTGGCTGATGAAGAGCGTCAAGTAATGGGGCGTCACACAATGGGGAAAACTCAACTTCGGCGCGTGCGCAGTCGATGACGGCATTATGGCGGATAGGAAGTCCCACCCGAGGATGACGTCATGCGAACAGGCAGAAAGGACAATGAACTCAACGATGTACAGATTGCCTTCAATGACTACTCTTGCAGTGCAGGCTGCGAGAGGCGTCACTTGCTGCGCGCTTGCGGTGTGGAGCGACAGTCCCGAAAGCGGCGTCGTTACCTTTCGTAATACACGGCAGAGATTAGCGGCTATGACAGAAACGGCGGCGCGGGTGTCCACAAGGGCAAAAGTTCGAACACCTTCAACAGTTATGGCGACCACGTTATTTGGGGAGGAGTGAGGGCTTGGACAGTTCGGAGATGGCGCAGTTCTTGCCTCTTGAACTGCGGCGTTTAGTTTTCCTGGTCGGAAGGTCCGGGCCGGCGACGCATGGGGGACGGCGATCGCCGCCGAGGAGATGGTGAGCGCTGGGGCTGGAAGTCAGGGCGGTGAGTAGGGGCATCGCGCGGTGATGGGCCAGGAACGTATTGGAGGAAGGGCTGGCTTCCGGCTTGCGACGACCGGGCAGGGTCGCCGAAAGTTTGGGGGCGACGGCGGCAATAGCGGGCGACGTGTCCAGGAGTATAGCAGGCGTAGCAAATCGGTCGATTATCAGGCGTCCTCCATGGATTGGCGATTGTCGGTGCTGCCCAAGTGGAAGGATAGACAGGCGGTTGCGTGGGCTGCGAGTGCGTAGTGTAAGGTGGTTGCGGAAGCCTACGCAGAACGTCAGCATACGTGAGGGGCGCGGCTACAGGCTGCACGGCTTGCGCATAGGCGACAGGAGCGGCCACAGGCTCCGATGCACGCGCGTAGTGAACAGGGCTGGATGGAGGCGGCTCGCGGCGCGCAAGGGGAACAGCGTGGGCAACCTCCTCCGAAATAGCAGTGCGGAGCGGGGTGGGCAGACGGGTGGTAGGCTCGTGAGTAAAAGGCATTAAGGAAAGTTGGCGGGCAACTTCCTCGCGGACGAAGTCTCGAACCTGCTGAAGCAACGTCGAATGGTCAGGCATGGTGTCGAGACTGCACAGCGACACGCCACCCCGTGGAGGCTGCCGAGTCAGAGCGCGCTGCTTCTTCAACTCGTCGTAGCTCTGACACAAGCTGGCGACTTCTGAAACTCTGCCCGGATTCCTAGCCAAGAGCATTTGGAATGCGCCATCGTCAATGCCCTTCAGGATTTGTTTGATCCTGTCAGCTTCGGGCATGGTGTCGTTGACACGTCGACAAAGGTCGACGACGTCCTCAATATAGCTTGTGAAGCTTTCTCCAGTCTGCTGTGAGCGGACGCGCAAGCGTTGCTCTGCGCGCTGCTTGCGGACAGCTGGTCGACCGAATACTTCAGAGCAGGACGTCTTGAAGACGGTCCATGTGGGGATGTTCTGTTTGTGGTTGTTGTACCACAATTCGGCGACGCCAGTCAGACAAAATATGACGTAGCCTAGCTTGTCGGGGTCATCCCACTTATTATGCGCGCTCACCAGTTCGTAGTGGTCAAGCCAGTCTTCCACGTCGGTCTCATCTGCACCGCTGAAGACCTTTGGGTCCCGGAGCCGAGGAAGCCCGGTGCAGGTGACGGACAGGGACGAAGGCGCCGGTGGGTTTGCGTGGTCAGTCATGATCGGCGGTAGCGTCCGGCTACGCAGCTCCAGGGTGTAGCGACGGGGATGAACAGCACCCTCCACCAAATGTGAAGAGGTTTATTGGTCGTTGAAAGACGTAATGGTCGTCAGCGGCAAGCAAGCGAGAAGAAGCGTCCAGAGGCACAGCGGCGATCCGAAACACGAGCCGAGCGAGCCGAGCGTTGGCGATGCTGCTGGATGGAGGCGCATCTTCTTCTTCACAGGGGCATCAACAGCCCAAGGCATTCGCTCAAAGGCAGGCACATCGATGCTGCCCAACTTTCTCTTACAGCTTAACATGTTACACAATATTAAACACTTTCCATTTGGAGTTCACAAGTAACGCACGTCTCTGCTCGTTGGGATCCAGAAACTCAACACCTGACAATGTAATCGAGGTCGCAAATGCTCCTGTTTATCATAATGGGTACGTAGCTTTGCTCTCCACTTGCTTATTCCTTGCATTGTTGCAGTATGCAGCAAAGCTAGCTACACAACCTCTCAGGAGCATTTTGCATTCTGTGGCATTGACGTTGACATTCTGTCCTGCTTCCAAGCAACAGTTTGTCTCATTCAGAGTAACTTGTATCAAACCGAGCACTCGATCGAAACGACCGCTAACAAAATAAACTACACCTCCTGCTTGTTCTCGCTCTCGGCTTTTTTCTGTTCCTGGCGACCCCGAGCTCGGATGCTTAGTAATGCAGCAAACGTGGCAAAGCACCTAGCACCGAGAATGAGGCAGCCTCTTACACTGCGGAAAGTATGCTGTTGCAGCAATGAGAGAAATTAATGAAGAGTGATTTGGTCAACTTAAGCAATTTTCTTTGCTAATACTGTTTGCCGTCTTGTGTATTGTCTGGTTACATAGCCACAGCAAATAGCACCATGTATGTGCTTTTCTGCTGATGTCAATATGACAACCTGCAGTCTGCTGATATACACAGAGTCATTCATGAAAAAGGGTATGCGAGTGTGGCCGACGCTCAGTGACAGCTGACTAGAATGCACAGTTTGCTGCATGAGAAAGCACATCCGCTCAAGCTGTCGGCTACTGGGGGTCAAAATAAGCAGGCATGGCCAGGAGGCGAACGCATACCAGACCACCGCCTACAGCTGGTAGAACAGCCTCTAGCTAACATAGGGCTCTTTTGTTCCTTTTCAAAAAGCAAAGCATCCCCTCAGATTATGAACAATAGACAGGGTGGCACTGGTGCCCCTTGTTTATACAAAGAGATACGAGGAAGCATGCAAGCGAAAAAGAATTAAGAATAAGGAATGTAAAGTTGACAACATAATTCTGCAAATATTGTTAGTATATCTGAAAATTGCTTTCACTTATCATAAAGGTTGTCTTGTTCTGTGTAAAAACAAGTGCTTCAACATTCCTTCAATAAAAATGTTTATAATGGATCTCCTCAGACTGACCATTTCAGGCTAGTTAACCTATATATTCAGCACACCCTTATTGAATATCAGGCCCTACACACGCAACCAAATTATAGCAGGGATTACAAGCTCATCAGCAAGTAACACCAGCAAAAAGTTAACTTACATCTTCAGTGATTCAGCGCAATCGCTGTATGAGATTCATTATCTTGCTGTCTGCAGCTGTCCTTGACTTGCGTCCATTTCCACATTTGCTGCCTCTCATCAGGTTGATATTGAACATCTGGAAGGCACAAAAATATGTCGTCTGGATATTCTGTTTGTTCCATAGTACAATTATGAAGTCATTATCACATTTGTTCCTGCTTTCGAAACATCACAAGGATGTTTTATTTATAAGGAACTTTTCAATCCTCTTAAGCTGTGATTAATACAGAGCCAATTGCCATGTGGCTTCAATGTTTTTTGGTTGACCCACGAGAATTCTTGAATAAAGTAAAAGTAAACAATATGAATATTACCTCCGAGAATTCACCACGCAAATTTAAAATACAACATTTCACTTGTGCATTTTGAAAACTTTTCAGCGCGAACGGGACGGAGCACAAAGAAGAGGACACAAGACGAGCGCTGTCTAACAACTGAAGTTTATTGAAAGAAAATTCAAACACGTGACAACCAACAACGCATGCGCAAAAGTTACCTGTAGTCAAAGAACTCATTAAGCTTATGCAGTTCACAATCCAAAAGGCAAATGGACGGCTCAGATATGCAATCATCTCCCACATCTTTAATGAAGTACGCTTCCACGAGTTCACGTGCCCTTTTATCTCTATGTTTGTGCAAGATGACAGTGTTGTCGAAGAACGGTTTGCAACCACATGCCCTACAATGTGTCAAAAGGTGTGACGTCGGCGTTACCCGTAAACTGCTATTGTGCTGGTGGAGTCTTTCATTTATACATTTACCCGACTGGCCTATATACACCTTGCCGCAGGAGAGGGGGATCCTATAGACCACACCAACAGCGCATGGCACGGGGCATCGACATCGAAAAAAGAACATCGACGTCGACGTTCTTTTTTCGTCAAACCAAAAAACTGGTAAAGCTTGTGCTGCGATTGAAAACAAGGCTAGAGGAACTTCGGATGGGGGTTGCACGGTGAAGCATCGCAACCCCCCGTGCCATGCGCTGTTGGTGTGGTCTATAGGATCCCCCTCTCCTGCGGCAAGGTGTATATAGGCCAGTCGGGTAAATATATCAATGAAAGACTCCGCCAGCATAATAGCACTTTACGGGGAAGGCCGACGTCGCACCTTTCGACACATTGTAGGGCATGTGGTTGTAAACCATTCTTCGACAACACTGTCAGCTTGCCCCAACATAGAGATAAAAGGGCACGTGAACTCGTGGAAGCGTACTTCATTAAAGATGCGGGAGATGATTGGATATCTGAGCCGTCCGTTTGCCTTTTGGATTGTGAACTGCATAAGCCTAATGAGTTCTTTGACTACAGGTAACTTTTGCGCATGCGTTGTTGGTTGTCACGTGTTTGAATTTTCTTTCAATAAACTTCAGTTGTTAGACAGCGCTCGTCTTGTGTCCTCTTATTTGTGCTCCGTCCCGTTCGCGCTGAAAAGTTTTCAAAATGCATCAGTTCCAACTTGCCCACCTCTCTACTTTACTGCAGTTCACTTGTGTGTACCTTTAACCTAGCTCTCATGTCTCTAGCTTTTCCAACATTTACTCTTTGCAGTTGTCGTCACTGCCATCAGCATGCACAGTGTGGTAACATATAAACATGAAAATTCAAAGTTAGCACCAAGTTTATTTCACATCAGGATTAGTAAATGCAGTCACGAGAGATATTTTTCTCTTTCTTAGTAATCTCGCAATTTTAATACTATTCAATGAATTGCCCTTGATATCACAGTACTGAACACTGCTCATTTCCAGGCATTGAATCTATCCATCTCATGCCTTTGTCTTACATGAACATAATATTTCTATGTCCCTTGTCTTGCTCTAAACAATTACATGTTACATTAATGTACAACATAATCTGTTCATTCATGCCTGTGCAGAGACATATACGATGTTCACATATGTACAAACATCTAACTGCCATGCGGGCAAAAGTCAGAATGCACTTTACATTCTGTGTTACCTTTGAAGTACTTCTGAAACCAAATGACTCATTAAAATGTGACTAAAAAACAAAAAGGAAAGCACAGAACAAATGTCCAACTAAAACAAGAAATGCAGTGCCATGCTAACCCTAGCTATGATACAAAATGAAGGCCTAAATGCAGTCATTACACAGTAACACTCAGGCTTCTAGGAATAATGTTTTTGCAGTATGCTAATGAAGACAATGGTGCTTAATCAATGCAAGCCCTGGTTTCCCTGACATCTTAAAAAAGCACACAAAATCATTGGTCAAATCTGAAGCACTACTTATGTGAGGCCCTTCAAAATAAAATTGATACCTTAGAGCAGAGAAAACTGAAGATGATTTCTTTTGCATTCACCCTTGACACTGCTACATCTTGCACATGCACAAAAGATCACACAGTGCATAGAGGCCCTTGGCAATAAGATCTGATGATATGGAGTATTTATGTTTCACTGAATCTTATCACTAATGTTAGCCTTTCAATTAATGTAGTTCATAATTACAACTAAAGTGAGGCTTTACTTGGCCACCTACAAAGCAAACGACTCTCCAGAAAATTAACCTTTAACCCTTTGACACGCTATGTACACAATTGTTCCCTGACCCACTCTGCTCTCTTCCTGTCTCTTAAGGTTAAACCTATCATTTTCCTTTCCATCGCTCGCTGCGTCGTCCTCAATTTAAGTTGAACCCTCTTTGTAAGCCTCCAGGTTTCTGCTCCGTAGGTAAGTACCGGTAAGATGCAGCTGTTATATACCTTCCTCTTCAGGGATAGTGGTAGATTACCATTCATAATTTGATAATGCTTGCCGAATGAGCCCCAACCCACCCTTATTCTTCTAGTTATTTCACTCTCATGGTTCGGCTCCGCGGTTACTACCTGTCCTAAGTAGACGTACTCCTTTACAACTTCCAGTGTTTCGCCACCTATTGCAAAGCGCTGTTCTCTACCAAGATTGTTCCACATTACTTTAGTTTCATGCATATTAATTTTCAGACCTACTCTTCTACTTTCCGTATCCAGTTCAGTAATCATGAGCTGCAATTCGTCTCCCGCGTTACTCATCAATGCAATGTCATCAGCGAATCGTAGGTTACTGAGATACTCTCCATTAACTCTTATTCCTAGCTCTTCCCAATCTAGGGCCCTGAAAACCTCCTGTAAACACGCGGTGAATAACATTGGAGAGATCGTGTCTCCCTGCCGTACGCCCTTCTTTATTGGGAACAAACGGGGGTTAATGACATCATAGTTGAAATCAAGAAGAAGAAATGGATATGGGCCGGGCACGTAGCACGTCGGCAGGATAACCGGTGGTCATTAAGGGTAACTGACTGGATTCCAAGAGATGGCAAACGCGTGAGGGGGAGACAGAAAATTAGGTGGGTAGATGAGATTAAGAAGTTTGCAGGTATTACGTGGCAGCAGAAAGCACAGGACCGGGTTGATTGGCGGAACATGGGAGAGGCCTTTGCCCTGCAGTGGGCGTAGACAGGCTGATGATGTACACAATTGTGCGCACCACTTATTTTTGCCATTGGTAACGACTAGGGCTAATAGAAAGCAAGATACCTTGGAAGTAAGCAGCGCGAAAAGCAAGACAACGCACACAGGGCGGAATGACAAGAAGAAGCAGTGATCAAGATACGTTGAACAAGATACGTTGAGCTTTGAATCAAATGAACCTGCTGCATAATAAATTTGTGTTCATTTTCACTTCATTTTGCAGTGTACTGTTGTACATTATCAGTTTGCTGAAGGCACTACACTGTTCACGAGTCGTTCGAAGTGCTCCTTCCTGCGAGCCATGCCATAAGTATAATTTTCCTTCACTCCAAATGAACATACACAAAAAGAAATTTGCACTATATTTTTGTCGTAAGATTTCATTCTATTAATGTAAAAACGTAGCATGAATGACTTTACAATAAATAGATATTTATTACAATTGAATTATAATTACAATAACACACATAAATTAATGCATTATGACATTATTTTTGTTGCAATAGAATATCGAGTGCCTTGAATTGATGTATCAATTTGATGCATTTACAGGCAGTTTTTCATTGGTGGCGTCTGAAAGGTTTAGAGAACAGGGAAATATTTCACCCTGTTTCTGTACAACACAACAATACGAATAGAACCAATGCAGTGATAAAGTTGGCTAATGAACAAAAATTATTTGCAGTCAAAATGTATGAACAGCACTTATTTAAGACTTGGCAACTACTGAAGCTTGCAATTATGCAAGCTACCAAGAACAAATGTCCACAGAAGTTCACATGCCCTTTTGCTTTTAAACACTGTGCTTCACACAAGGAGGGAGCTTGCATTATGTATAGTTCAGTAAAAAAGTTTTTGAAGTACTTTATAAAGAATAGAACTGCACGCTGAAGAGAAGTTAGTTGGACGACTTGATGGGAAAAAACATTTTAACTTGTTTCATTCGTTCTGAGCATCCTACTTCACCAAGGAATGTGTGAAAAATATGATAAAAAAGCAAGCGAAAAAGGCATCTCAATGACAGAAAGTGACACAAGAAATCAGATTCTATTGAGACATTTTCTGCCCATCTTTGAGTGCCTGTTCCTCATGAATGTGCAGTCGGCTGCAGCCATTAGCAAGACAGCTTCAGGTATGCTTTTTCCCATTTCTCTTTACTAATGCAGCTATTAATATCATATATCCTTAGAAAAAATTGAAGTGCACTATCAGCAACGTTGCTGTGTTCACGAGCTCATCAGAAGAGTAGCTGGTGTCATTGATGACAAGAGAGCGACAGGAATGGTTCAAGTGATCACAGGAGCAACTTGTAAGCAGCACAAAGGATGTGACTGGAAGTCTGAGATTTCCATTGTAGAGGCTGTAACGAAGCATAAAAGCCTTGGCTCTTTATTTGAGCCCAAGGTTAAAATGGTGAGTGTCCTTCAGACGATATTTCTTTTGGGTACATGTCACATCACGCTGATCCAACCGGCCACATTCTCTGCGACCCAGAACAGCAGGGTGAAGTCTGCCTAACTGCACGACTGTTTGCAAAGAGCTGTGAAGGTGCAAACTATGCTGCAGGCAAGTTGCAACATTGTGTGTTTGAACAATATCACAAGCAGGTGAATTGAATGCGCGTGTCACGCAAGCATGACTGCAAGCCATCTGAAATCTGTACAAAGGAATACAAGTTCCTTTCGGGCAAACTAATATAAGGCGTTCTAACACATCGTGTGCCTAACCACTGAGTCATTTCGGCTTCAATAATCTCACAGACTAACTTTTTACTTTTGAAAATCACATGAACTTTATCGAATTCCTGCTGACATCCACATGTCGCACTGCATAGCTAGAAGACTGTTGTGTAGGACAGGAGCGCGGCGTAACCCGCGGCGGGCCGACGGAGAGGCCGAACGACGGGAGAGCGCGCGGAGTGACGACGCAGAGACCAAGCTTCGGCGAGACTGACGGAAGACTGCTCTCCCGCGTTTATTGCAGGCGGTTTTAAGGAGCGAGAAGAAAGGTTATTGGTCCGCAAGGCACGGGTCACATGACCGGCACGGCCACGCCGGATTGGTAGTTGCAAAGAGGCATGGCAGAGACCCAGCTCCCCCAGTAGCATGAATAGAGAGCACAACAGCACTGGTGTCTCAGCATGTCACCAGGGGTCGCACGAGGCAACATCGTCCCGCCCTGGGAAGAATTGCATCCTTATATAAAAGTATGTTATACATCAGCAAACACTAACAAGACTTCTTAGTCTGATGTAGTCCTTGAAGTGGCTGGGGGCTTACGCGTCCGCTGTGGCGGCGTGACCCAGGCCCTGCAGGAAGTCTCTGCGTGTGGCGGCCGTCGGGAGCCGACTTCGAAGACCTGTCCCCATCTCTTCCAGAACTGGGCTGATTGCAGCTGCCGGGAGCCGATGCTGAAGACCCATTCGCATCACTCTCTGGCGACAAACTTTGTGCGCTGCTGATCTGCGCTTTTGAATGTGGCCGTCGACCGCGGCCGTCGACGATGACGTCGTCGTCCTGGAGCCGGCGCAGCTCGCTGGCGACTTGTTGCCGGAGCGCCAGAAGCAGGCGACGCAGCTTGGCGGACACTGGTACGTCCGGCCGCCTCTTCACACGGTGGACGTAGTCCCTGACAAGTCCCAGCTCCCCGTCGAACAGGTGCTCGAACCCCGGAGGCACACCTGCAGGAAGCTGCGAGGAAACGGGTGAAGCGCGACGACACGTCAACGTTGCGCCGTCGATCAGGAGTCCCAATTTCTGGATGGCGTCCCGCCCTAGTAGCGAAGTCCCGTACGTAGTCACGTAAAATGTGACGTGAGCCTGCTTCCCACGGTGTTGCAAGTCCGTATGGAAACAGCCCAGAATTGGAATGCGCTGCTTGGAGAAATTCTGCATGTGGACTGACGTTTGCAGCAGGCGATGCTTCGAAGCGAAAAGCGTGTCGAAGTCCTTCTTGGTCATTAACGATGCAGTGGCTCCGGTGTCCACCAGCAATGACATGTGGCTATGTCCTCCGACGATAACAGGGATGCGCAAGTCCCTTGGGTTAGTCGGCGCAGCTTGCACGGATAAGATTGTGGCAGTGCCGGAGGCACGGTCTTGAACGGGGGTAACTTCCTGCACCGACACTCGTCGCTTACGGCAGACTGCCGCGAAATGCCCTTTGATACGGCAAAATTGGCAAATTTTCTTTTTGGCCGGACAATTTTTGTAAGTCGCCAAATGCCCTAACTTGCCGCAACGAAAACAGGGGCCGACTTGAGGCTTGGGCGCAAGCTGTTGTACGTGCTGGCAGCGAACACGGCATTGTGCCAGCGCCGTCGAGCCCGCGGAGCCATCTTGGACCCGGCCACCCGCGCCGGGGGGGAAGCCGCCGCCATGTTGAGTGACATGCGGGACCAGCGAAGCAGCCGACCCGCCATTTTGAGCCGCTGCGACGCCCTGAATGCTGCCGCCGTAACCGGAGTGCGAACCGAGTAGCCGTTCATTCTCTCCGAATGCCGCGTTGGCTTCGTTGAGCGCCTCCAAGTCGCGTCCCACTTCTTCGGCTTTCTACAGCGTAAGGGCTTCCCCGTACGACAGTAGTTTGGCCCGTACATGTGCGTTGGCGACCCCGTGAATTGCTTGGTCCCGTACTCTGTCGTCGTAGGTGGCGCCGAACTTGCATGACAGGGCCTTTTCTTTCAGCGCGGTGACGAAGTCGAGAAACGTTTCGCCGGGCAGTTGTTTGCGGCTCGTGAAAAGGTGCCGCTCGGCTAGCACGTTCGTTGACTCGGCGAAAAGCCCGTCCAGGAATTGTAGCAACGTGTCGTACTCCGTCGTCGCCGCATCTGTCGACACCGTGCCCGAGTCCGCCGCCGTCGGTGTACTGGCCGTGTGCGTAGCATTTGGGCCGCCTTGTGCTTCGAGCTGCTCCTGCGCCGCGAAGTATTTGCGCTGGCCCTGGATACCGAGCACGCTGATAAGTGCTGACGCGCGTCTTTCGTCCTCCCAGCCGCTTCCGCCGGCCGCCTTCAGGTGTACTTGGAAAATTTTTTTCCATTTATGCCACGGAATAGGAGGCGTGCCGGGCACGTCGAGGAATGGAGGAAGGTTGGCAAAAAGGGCCGCCATGTGTGCAGGAGGCAGGCAGAAGGCTCAAGCAAGAAATTGGCGTCGTAGAGGGAGCCGGAGCGGGAACAAAGAAAAGTCAGGTCGACGCCAATGTAGCAACCAGGAAGGACAAAGCACCGACGTGCAGGAGAAATGCGACTCGAGGTGAGTGTCATTTACGCCGTGCTCTTCCTGGCGTCGCCTGTTGAACCCGGTTCAGTAGCTCGTCGCCATGTGTTGTGTAGGACAGGAGCGCGGCGTAACCCGCGGCGGGCCGACGGAGAGGCCGAACGACGGGAGGGCGCGCGGAGTGACGACGCAGAGACCAAGCTTCGGCGAGAATGACGGAAGACTGCTCCCCCGCGTTTATTGCAGGCGGTTTTAAGGAGCGAGAAGAAAGGTTATTGGTCCGCAAGGCACGGGTCACATGACCGGCACGGCCACGCCGGATTGGTGGTTGCAAAGAGGCATGGCAGAGACCCAGCTCCCCCCCCCCCAGTAGCATGAATAGAGAGCACAACAGCACTGGTGTCTCAGCATGTCACCAGGGATCGCACGACACAACAAAGACCGTCTTTGTGCTTTTCTTGATTGCCACGGTGCTCTCTGAAATTATCTATAAGGTAGAATATCTCACTTGAAAGGATCATTACAACGCAGCAGATTTAGCTTTTCTAGCAAGGAGCTAGAAATAGATTTTTGCCATGCTGCTTTCTCAGATATAATAACACGCAGAGGGCATTCACTTTCGTGTTTTTGCGCTAAAGAACAGGTCGCTTACTGGAAGCTGGTTATCCGAGTAATCAACAGGTAGCAGTGGTCGATATTTTACTTCACGAATTATCTGCCCGCACCGTCTAGTGCATTGTTGTGTAGCGCTTTACATGCATGATATTATGCATAATCTCATGAAGATTGCTGGTCGCGTTGATGTATCTGTTGTGTTTAGTGCCTCTCAAAACCTTTCAGCCTTTGCAATAGTAGTGTTCCTAGGAAGGAGCTACTAGCGACATGCTCAAAGAAACATAAATGTACGCTTGTTAGATGCATTGATCATGCTGCGTATCGGATCCCACTGCATTATGGAAAGTTCTACATTAGCCAGGCCGCTAGATGCCTTAACGATCGTTTGAGAGAACGCCGTTGCAATGTACAAAAGCACAAAAACGGTCACCTAGCTATGCAACTGTAGCACCTGTGAATATCAGCCTGAATTTGATGAAGTTGACGTGATTGTGAACAGTAAAGAAAACGCAGTCCGTGAGATAATAGATGCCAAAATGATTGAGAAGTTAGGCACACGGTGTGTTAGCATGCCTTTTGTTAGCTTGCCCGTAAAGCAACTACCAATCCTTTGTGCCGATTTCAGATCGTTTGCAGTCATGCCGCATGTACACTCACCTCACACATTTCTGTACACAAGTCTTTCTCTGCTATTTGAAATATTCATCTGTTGATAGTGCTTGCTTCATGCTGCTTACTCTAAGTGTGCGCTATTTTACTCACATTACGTACCAACAAGCCCAAGCTACTCTTCTCGAACTGCCCATTTGTAGAGAACGAAACCAACCAATACCTACCACCTAATATGGGCTTGTCCAGACCAGAGGAAGAATGCTCCCATCTTTCACAGCAAGCTGTCCGCTGCTTCAGTTCCTTGAACAGTCAGTCGTCTATGCTGGGTACATGCATTACAGATGCCACAAAACATTCCATAACCTGCACACAATAGAGGCCTTACAGTACACAAGTAGTACATATAAAACATGATGGCTTAACACAGGTATCTGTTGATACACCAAAACTGTCCATGAATGATGAGCTTAGGATGCATTAAGAGCAAATATTAGTGGAATAATGGATTTTTGCAGACAATTTTAATTATGCGTTACATGTCAAGCTTTCCCACATTGGCGTACTAAAAAAGTATGAAGAATACAGTTTGCCGAATAAGCAACTTGCACAGAAAACTCCATCAGCACTCTCATTACAATATTAAATAGATCAGTGTACACAATGTATGGTAACGAGCCACCCTTATTGTACGACATCATGAATGTGAAGATTTCAAGATAGCTGAAGACTTAGTAGAAGTGTAAGAACACCAGAGGTTACAGCAAAGACTGAGCACTGTGTTGTCTTTTCTGTCTTCTCTGCTGCTCTTGCATGGTTTGAAATCTTGGGTATGTTTTGCCAACAAGCCCAGTTTTGAACTCTTCAAAAAAAACTAGTTGCACTAAAGTCAATTCATATGCAGGGCTCGTGCTGTGCCCTACAAGTGTCTGTTCAATTCAATGAGCCCTTAATTCACTACGTTTCTTTTGCGCTATCATAGCTATAGGGTCTCGTCCCGGTGACTTGATGGCTTCAGGTAGCATGCAAGGGTTCATTGGCCAGCTGCCAGCTCGTAAAGAGTTCTACAACACGCCAGGATGGCCAGCACTAGCATGTACTGTTGGGATTACACACTGAGGTGCTCAGTGGGATGGATGGGACAATGACCACTGTTGCAGCTCCATTGGGCCACCAGACGCACTATCCAAAGGTTACAGATTCAGGCCCTGGCAGGAGCAAGTGTCTCTTTTGCTGATTTTAATTCCTTTCAATTTATGTAAAAATTATCACACTACAGTTAAAAACTAAAATAATCTCCCCTATGCCTTCCTTGGCTTCATTGTCTGTTTGCATTAGTAGGTTGTGTCTAACAAGAAAAAGTAGCCCTTGATCCAGTTCCCTTGTTTTGTCTGTTCAATTTCGTAGTGCTTGGCACGCCACAAAATCAGTATAACCACACTGTCCAGAATTCTGTGATCAGAAAAGATGTAAACATATCACAAATGACATTCTTCAATTAATAACAGCATAAACTAAAGCAGCACTGTCATCCCTTTCCCTGATTGACACACCATGGTTGTGAATACTGCAAATAAGACCCCGCTTCTGGCTTCATGCTTCTTTAGCGAAGTAGAAAGGAAAGCGAAAACTACGGTACCACAAAATCAAGTAATGTTCTTGATACACCATCATATCCCAAGCAGCTTGTAATAACAAGTTTTTGCAATGGTGCTACTCCACTATTAAAAGAATTGGTATTAGAGAGAAGATGTTTGGTTCATCAAACAAATATATGTAATGGCAGGACTAATAATTGACGCGTATCTTCCCAGGCAAACACAGCAACAAGCAGAGCATACGCTACCTTAATAAGCTTAGTTGAACTGAGACACACGTCTGTCAATTATAATTTATATAGACATGCTGTACTACTTCCAATTAAGCTTGCAGTTATATGCACACTTACTGTTACTACGAGCACATATGATTCAGTCAAATGCATTGCCTTCTTGTAAGTTCTCAGCAGAACTAAATGTTCTCAAACATATGGCCCGTATATCTCTAGCCAGCGGCCCAACCTGCATATAGCTCTGTCACTGATCCCGTTAATCGGGTTGGCAATCGCCGGGCGGATTATAATGGCTGGCGTCACGGCCCTCCGAAAACGCACCACGAAAGCGCGGACAATTTAGAGTTGGTCCTTTGGTGCGCCAGCGAAGGCCGGTTGTGGTCCAAAGACCGAGTCAGAGCCGAGAGTCGATAACACAAACGAAAACGAAATATATTCTCAGTTAAGGCAATACAAATAACACAAACACATGCACACTCGGCTGGTACCAGATACAACTTCACACTAAAACTCAGATGGTGTTTATACAACGGGAGCTAAACAAACAAATCACACGCTACAAATGCAATCGCCTGCATTACAACTATTCAAGGACAGTTGAAGTCCAGAATAAACAATGGCGTATCCAGTCCACAATACTTGGACGGTAATAGAATGCTTCTCTTCAAGGAAACACTCACGCCAGCTCCAGCGTTGATCGTCGTAGCTCAACCGTCGTCGTGACTTGTCACGGCTCACACGGTGTCGTCATCGAATTCTCCCAGATCGACGATCGACTGACCGCACACCATCATAAACACGTCTTCTTGGGCTAACGGAGCCACACTTAGCATAACTTCACCATCACCGGGCTGACTGACTCCTTCCTGTCTGCACTACTCCTTGAATGCTCGTCGTCGCACGCTTTTATCCCTTCTCCCCCGGTTTCTAGAAGCGTCGGGAGCGTTGTCCGGCGCGTAGTACAGCTAAGGGCGAGAGCTTTCTCGTAGGTTCGATACGCGGCGGCGTCATCGGCGATGCGTCACCCTTCTCTTCCAGATGTTTCCAGGCATTGCTGGGCGTTTGATCGCGTTGTCTCCGTCTGGCTCGAGTGGGTGAGGAGGATGCGGCACGCCGGCGTCTTTTCATGCTTGTTTTTTCGTCGTTCGCGCTTCTTGGGCGCGCGACTCGCGCCGTTCTGTCGCGCAGCCGTTTGAAAGCGGCCTCGCGCGCGCTTTAATACGCGCTAATTTGTGACACTGCCCCCCACTTCAAGAATATTATCTCATAATATTCAAACAACACAAATGAGCGCGCACATACACACAACTAGAAATGTCCCACATATAGAGTCCATAACTCAGTCCACACACAATGCGCGTCACATTCACAATAGAAATATCAATACAATTCACAGGCATTTCAATGTCACTACATATGAAAGATAAACACAAGTACATAAGTACAAAACGCCATCATACCTTTCATATAAACAATGAGAACGCACAAAACAAAGCTCTTCAATTACAACGCTTATACAATTATATCAATAGCATTGTACACATAAAATAACGCAAGGAGCACTTCGGCTCACTAGCCATACACACTCGACACAGGGTATAATAATACAACACACTTAAAACTCAAACCATTTCAAACAAATTCCATTCCAACACCCTATCCTGTTTTGCTTGGACGACCACCTTCGTCATCATTCCACTCACGGGTGGTGGTCGCCGCTTGGTGGCAATGTCACCTGCTCGGCGCGTCTTCACAGGCGGTACAGCGACTGTTGGTGCTCCCTCATTGACATTCCGTGACACGTCGGCATCAATTGGAGCTCGGGCGACCTCTTTCCTGGGATTCTCCTGCACGGTTCCTTTCTGTCGCGGTTCCTGAACTGACGAGGCCTCCATCTTCGGGGCTTCTCCCAAACGTTCAGGATCGTATGGCCCTCGAGCTCCGTCGATGTTTCCCACCATTAGGTCGAACAGGGGGTTATCCATGCACAGGGCAGTAACACTCCCGCTGAAGTAAGGGGTCTCAACCTCAATATTAGCTTCATGAAGCATTCGGATCGAACTATGAAGCAGGCAAACCGGTTGGGTATTGCCTGTGAACTCGCTCTCTCGGACCAATTGCTTTCGTACGATAACAGTGGTGCACCCACTATCTCTTAATACCGTGTCTGTTGTCATCGCAGCACCAATGAAATGCATCTTCTTCCCGCTTTTCAGCTCGGCCAATTCATCATTGGTCCCTTTTGCTTCCTCGTTTGGCGGGGCATACGCACAAGCTGCTTGGTGGTGGTGTCATCGCAGCTTTCAGCTCGGCCAATTCATTATTGGTCCATTTTGCTTCCTCGTTTGGCGGGGCATACGCACAAGCTGCTTTGTGGTGGTGTCATCGCAGCACCAATGAAATACATCTTCTTCCCGCTTTTCAGCTCGGCCAATTCATCATTGGTCCCTTTTGCTTCCTTGTTTGGCGGGGCATACGCACAAGCTGCTTGGTGGACTTTACTCGCATCGCTTCGACGTGCGTCGGTTTTGTGCCCAGTTTGTCCACATTTAAAGCATTTCATTACACTGGGGCGTGAGAAGTTGGTCCGACAACTGTTAGCGCGATGGGCCACCCGGTTACACAGAAAGCATCGTGGAACACTCTCCGGTGCACGCTTGTTTTCTTCAGGTGATGATTTCTTCAACTCCTCGTGAACCTCCTTTTTTTATTTTGGCCAGATTCGTGCCACCTTGCGCTTCCAAGAATTGATCGGCCAACTCAAGCATATCCTCGAGCGATTTAGCTCTTCTCTCTTTCAGATACAGCGACAGGCTCGGGTGGCAACTGGTGAGAAATTGCTCTCTGATAAGAAGCTCTCTAAGCTCACCGTACTCCTGCGCCGGCTCTGAAAGTTTGCTCCACCTGTCAAAATAATGGCTGAGCCGCGCGGCATACTGCGTTGCCGCCTCGCCATCAGCTGGCTTTCCCGTACGGAACCGATCTCGGAAGACTTCCACGGTGAATCGAAATCGCTTCAGCAAAGCAGCTTTTACTTTCGTGTAATTAGCTGCATCGGTAGGTGTCATCCTACCGTACACACTGAGCGCTTCGCCACTCAAACAAGTGCTCAAAGCTGTTGCCCATTGCTGCTCCGGCCAATTTTGGCTTCTAGCTATTGTTTCAAACCTGTGCAGGTATGCATCAAGGTCATCTTTTCTCTCATCAAACGCCACAAGCAGTTTGCTTGGGTTCAGTCGGAAGCTATGGTCTTCCCTTTCACTGCTCTCCACTCTAGCCTGGACGAGAGTTTCTGCGCGCTGCTGCAAACGGAGCCGTTCGAGTTCCAATTCGTGCTGCCGTTGCCTTTCTCTCTCAGCCATCTCAGCTTGCATCTGTCTCTCTTGCGCCTCTCTTTCTTCTTTCTCCCTCTCAGCTGCTAGCCTCTCTCTCTCCAGCTCCAGTTTCAATTGTTGTTCTCTTTCTTCCTTCGCCCTCTCAACTGCCAACCTATCTCTTTCGAGCTCTGCTGCTTTCTCTTCCTTGACCCTCTCAGCTGCCAACCTCTCTCGTTCAAGCTCTGCTTTCAGCTGTTGTTCCTTCATCTCTCTTTCTTCCTTAACTCTTTCTTTTTCTTCTTTTTCCTTTTGGCTAACCCACTTTCGTAGTTCGGCCCCAGAAAGACCCATCTACTCACCAAGGGCAACTAATTTCTCGAGATCCATGATGCCCGTCAACGATAGCCTAGCCGCGTGCACAAAACCTCTGCCTAACTTCGAATACCAAAACACTCTATGCACACAGGTTAGCGAGAACGCGGTGCAGCACTGAAAAATCGTTCGCAAGCATTATCAACGTCTCAAGGCTCTTTCTCCCTACTTTGGACACACTGCGCACCAAAAAGGTCCTGTGTCGCGGACGCCAGAATAATTGTCACTGATCCCGTTAATCGGGTTGGCAATCGCCGGGCAGATTCTAAGGGCTGGCGTCACGGCCCTCTGAAAAAGCACCACGAAAGCGCGGACAATTTAGAGTTGGTCCTTTGGTGCGCCAGCGAACGCCGGTTGTGGTCCAAAGACCGAGTCAGTGCCGAGAGTCGATAACACAAACGAAAACAAAATATATTCTCAGTTAAGGCAATACCAATAACACAAACACATGCACACTCGGCTGGTACCAGTAAAAACTTCACACTAAAACATAGATGGTGTTTACACAACGGGAGCTAAACAAACAGATCACACGCTACAAATGCAATCGCATGCATTACAACTATTCAAGGACAGTTGAAGTCCAGAATAAACAATGGCGTATCCAGTCCACAATACTTGGACGGTAATCGAATGCTTCACTTCAAGGAAACACTCACGCCAGCTCCAGCGTTGATCGCCGTAGCTCAACCGTCGTCGTGACTTGTCACGGCTCACACGGTGTCGTCATCGGATTCTCCCAGATCGACGATCGACTGACCGCACACCATCATAAACACGTCTTCTTGGGCTAACGGAGCCACACTTAGCATACTTTCACCATCACCGGGCCGACTGACTCACTCCTGTCTGCACTACTCCTTGACTGCTCGTCGTCGCACGCTTTTATCCCTTCTCCCCCGGTCTCTAGAAGCGTCGGGAGTGTTGTCCGGCGCGTAGTACAGCTAAGCCTGGGGAAAGGGCGAGAGCTTTCTCGTAGGTTCGAATCGCGGCGGCGTCATCGGCGATGCGTCACCCTTCTCTTCCAGATGTTTCCGGGCATTGCTGGGCGTTTGATCGCGTTGTCTCCGCCTGGCTCGAGTGGGTGAGGAGGATGCGGCGCGCCGGCGTCTTTTGATGCTTGTTTTTTCGTCGTTCGCGCTTCTTGGGCGCACGACTCGCACCGTTCTATCGCGCAGCCGTTTGAAAGCGGCCACGCGCGCGCTTTATCACGCGCTAATTTGTGACACTGTCCTTGTCCGATATTTCCTTTCATTTATTTAATAAATACGCTCGTGAGCGACTCGGGCGAGACTGATCTAAGCATTTTTTCATAAGGCAGCCCATGTGGTTACCATACACTTAAACATAACGGTGAAATAAGAACTCGATACTTCACTATCGGCGTATCGATTTCGGTCCTTCTATAGACTATTTTACTGATGGTTTTTGGTGCCCACGTATTGGGCTGTTAACTTTGCTGTTTTGTATCTTGAACAACTAAACAAACAGTGCTACAGTACAACGCGTGCGCATGAAAACGGTTTGTTTGGTGCATTCGATGTTACGTGACCTTGTTAATTCACGTCGCTATATAAAAAATAAAAAAACTGATTTAACAGCATTTGTGGCCGCGCCCATGTGTCTTCTGTAAAACCGTCTATGTATCAGTGTCGATGTTTCTCAAAACCTGACACCAAATCTCCTTTAGAAATGACAAATATAGTCAAACACGCTATCGGAAAGTAGATAAAGAGAACGAGGCAGCACTTGCTCGCGAGCGGCTCGGTGAACTGTTTTTCGCTCCGAGCTGTACATCTGCATTCATTTTCCATTCTGTAAATAAACGCGTTCAATCGTCACAATTGTGGTGCAGGTGCAGGGTATACTTCTGTGAAAAGCCGTACGTCCAGCGACCTCACCTCCGTCGGCCACGCCGTCTTTCCAGGTGGTAGAGATGAAGGGCGAGACCGGTGAGATGATGACCGAGGCTGACGCGTGGTAGGCACATCAAGCTGCGCACAGGCACGGGCGGGTCACTCCGATGTTCGGCCGGTAGGCGTGCCGCTCGGAAGTTGGGTTCGTGGGCCATTCTGTAAATAAACGCGTTCCATCGTCAACAATACGGTATATGGGAAAGGCCGTCTTCGAAATGGCAACGTTAGTTGACAATTTTTTTCACACCCCAGCCCATCCTCATCTTTTCCCCTCTCAGTTTTTCACTGTCCCTGCCCTTGCGGGAGACTAAAAAATTTCGCGACTGCGGCCCTGCAGTTGAAGCGAGTTTGAGACCCCTGAAATAAGTGCAACGCGGCCCAACCTGTATTAATAGTAGCATGTTTTATATTGTTTACTGTTTTCAGTGTATATTACCAATGGTCTTATTTGCAAGTTTGTTCATATAACTGTCTCAAAACCCCCTATGTAATGCCCGAATGGGCCTTTAGGGTATATGAATAAAAAAATTTAAAAAAAAACTTGCGCAGCCAGGTTGAAATCCTCACCATAGAAGAATTATGCTATTTGTCATGGATTAATCGAGCGCAGCACAGTAGATGGTGACGCAACCAGCGATACATACGCTTCTGAGGAGCTTGACAAGCGTTTTGTGTCTATCTGCGTCCCCGTCTACTGCATTGTAGTTGATTTGCACGTTAGTTCACTATTAGCGTTGCATTTTATTTACAGAAAATGTACGAGGCGACCAGTGCGTTTAAAAGCAGGCGAATTTTTATGGCGGCAGGCGATTGAACAATCGCTTCAAGCGATGACCTCGCGATATTAACATTTGGGGTTTTACGTGCCAAAACTACGATATGATTATGAGACACGCCGTAGCGGAGGGGCTCCAGAAATCTTGGGGATCTGGTTTTCTTTAACGCGCACTGACATCGCACAGCACCAGGCTTAAATCACACAAATAGAGCAACTACTAGAAGTGTATAACAAAACATCACAGAAAAGCAGATACTACCTGTAGCAGAATCCATACTTGCCTATCAGACAACTTTTCTCGTAAATCATCACTGCTGTGTGAACACGCCACCCGGGCTGCCTTACCTGCATAAATATCGTCACACAATAAGATCACATAGTTACGCAATTTGGCGAGTTGAACTCACCTTGGCATCCGCTAAGGCGCACGCTTGTGCTTTACAGTCGCCGTCGTCGTCAGACAAGGCACTGGGCGGTGGACTGTCTAAGTAGATGCACTCGATTGAACCACGCAATAACCGTGCGTAATCAAGAAACGTGGAAAGCAGGCCGATCACGCAGCGCTGAGCGCGCAGACAAAGCGACGAGCCCGTTGAGGCTACGACGACACACCACAGAACACCAACACAAAACCTTGGCACACCTCTGGCCGCCCATTTCATCCCACACGCGATACACTTCCAGTCGACGACTGACAACGATGATTTCGCACACATAAGATCAATAAACACCGCAAATATGCAAGCGCGGAACGAACTTATCACGGCACCACCTTCGATTCCCCACGCCGGTACATTTTTTTTCTCGCGCTGAACGTGGCCCGCACGCGTGGTTTTGGTTTGAAGTGATTGGCTCTCGGGCGGCGGGTGATTTGAATTTAGTTGCGTTATATCCCTAATTTTCAACTGACAGCAACGATGACCCCCCGTAATATCAACAAACATTATAAGTATACAAGCACGGAGCAATTTTGTTGTGGCAGAATCTTTTTTATCGGAAATTGTTTTTTTTTGTGCGTGTGGTCCCGCACGCACGTCTTTGGCTTGATGTGATTGGCTCGAGCGAAGCGGGTGATTTGAACTGAGTTACGGAGTGCACACTCCTTGCGTTTTCTATTCTCACTCTTCCCCCCTTCTTTATCCTACTCTTTCGGTGCCTTGTTGACCTTGTCCGCTTGCCCTGTGCGACGCTTCAGGACGCGCTCCATCTCGCAGGCTGTGACGATCGTCGCCGCTCTGCCCTCGCTACGTTACTCAGCTTCCTTCATGACGCGAGCCTACTCTAGCGGCATTGAAACGCGACAAGAACACACTCTCACATGCACACAAAACGTCGACTCGCGCACTGCGCTTCTTGCACTTGCGCGAGGGGAGCGGGGTGCCCTGATCGCGCAACGCCTCTTTCGCAAGTTCACGGTGATCCAGAACAGCGGCTGCGATCTCGCCTTCCAGTGGGTGCCATCCCACGCTGGCGTACAGGGCAACGAGGCGGCCGACGCCCTCGCCAAGGAGGGCCACGATCCCCGCACGCCTGTCACCTCCTTCGCGCGTGTCAGCGATGTGGCTCGCCTCATCATTGCGCGTCACTTGCGCTCTCTGCACCCGGATGCGCGGGTGGCATCGGGGAACCCTCCGCGTCTGCTTCCGAGGGCTGGCCTCAACAGACGTGCGCGAGCGTTCTTCCTCCGTCTACGCATCGGATGCAGCCGCACCGCTGAACACCTCTTCCGGCTTTCGGGCAGCGGAAACCCAACGTGTGTGCAGTGTCCAGCGGACGAGATCATCGACCACATCTTGCTGCAGTGCCCCTGATACGATGACCATCGCCGTCGTCTGTTCGGTGCCTACAGCAGACTGGGATCGCCACACTTGTGCCTGGACAAACTTCTGTTCCCCAGCGCGCAACACTCTAAACTCCAGCAGCGGTGCTACGCTCTGCTGGATTTTTTCGGCGCCGCCGATCTGTTTACGCGCCTTTGAGGCCCGTATTTAGCTGTCTCCTGACAGAGTGTTTACATTCCTGAGGCGCTGGCTGACGCCTCCCGCGCCCGTGCGCCCGTCACGTGATGCTGCCGGCATCCTTCTCTCCCCTGCCGACCTGCTTGACTACTCCTCTCCTTGGGGGCGGCCCGCGCCGCGGGTTTCTGCTGCTGAGGGACACGCGAGCAGAGTGCGACCATCCTCTTTTCTTTCCCCTTCTCCCTCCTACCTCTCTCTTTCATGCCCCTACCCTCATCCCTGCGCAGGGCCGTTGAGGTGTGTACTGTTTTCTTCCTCCCTTTTTATAAGAATCATTTCGCACGTTTTCAGTTCTCACTAATCCCCTTTCTTTATCCTACTCTCTACCTACGGTACCTTGGTGACCTTGTCGGCCTGTCGTCTGCGACGCTTCACGACGCGCTGCATCTCGCAGGCTGTGACGATTGTCGCCGCTCTGCCCTCGCTACGTTACTCTGCTTCCTTCATGACGCGAGCCTAGTCTAGCGGCTTTGAAACGCACCAAGAACACACTCATACATGCACACGAAACGTCCGTTATCGGAAGGATCATAAATAGCGATGGAAAAGAACAAAAAGCACACCAGTACAGACTCATCGCGAAGTGTCATTCGCTAACCGCACTTTTTCTAAATGCGAAGCATTTCTTAGCGAACTTCTGCGATTTTGAGCGTATCTATCTATCTATCTATCTATCTATCTATCTATCTATCTATCTATCTATCTATCTATCTATCTATCTATCTATCTATCTATCTATCTATCTAGCCGCCTACGACTTTGGGCTCCCCTGGCCGTTTCGTTACTCGGATGTGTACCAAAATTGGTGTGGCATAACATGACCTTATTACGAACACAAATGACAGCTCATAACATGAAAATCATGACATGCATGTCATGAACAGCATGATTTTCATTCCACGGCCTTGGGGCTCTTGCGGCCGTACCGTTAGTTTCATATATACCAAAATTAGTATGGCGTGACAAGAGTCCATGACAAACATAATGACAGGTCCTAACATGCAAATCATGACCCGCATGTCATGTGCAGCATGATTTACGTGACATGGTCTCGGGGCGCTCGCGGCCGTTTAAATGAATGGATATATACGAAAACTGGTATGAGGAGACATTTCTGTATGACAAATATAACTGACACGTCGTAACATGAAAATCATGACATGCATGCCATGTACGACATGGTTTACATGCCACGCTCATGGAGCACTCGCGGCCGTTTCGCTAAATTGATATACACCAAACTTGGTGTTGTGCGATGTGACTGTATAAGGGACATGAATAACAGGTGGTAACGTGAAAACCATGACATACTTGTCGTGTATATCATGATTTACGTGCCATGCTCATGGCGCACTCGTGGCCGTTTCGCTAGACTGATATACACCAAAATTGGTATTGCGCGACACGACTGTACGACGAACGTAAATGAGAGGTGGCAACATGAAAATTATGATATGCAAGTCATGTGCGACATGATTTACATGCCACGCTCATGGTGCGCTCGCGGTCGTTTTGCTAGATTGATATACACCAAAATTGGCATTGCGCGATGTGACTGTCTGAAGAACATGAATAACAGTTGGTATCATGAAAATCATGACATGTATGTCATGATTTACATGCCATGCTCACGATGCATTCGCGGCCGCTTCGCTAGCTTGATATAACCAAAATTGGTATTGCGTGACGCGACTGTATGACGAACGTAAATGAGAGGTGGTAACATGAAAATAATTACACGCATGACATGTACGACATGATTGACATGTCTTGCTCATGGCGCACTCGTGGCCGTTTCGCTAGATTGATATGCACCAAAACTGGTATTGCGCGACGCGACTGCATGACGAACGTAAATGAGAGGCGGTGACGTGAAAGTCATGACATGCATGGCATGATTTACATGCCATGCTCATGGCGCACTCGTGGCCGTTTCACTAGACTGATATACACCAAAACTGGTATTACTCGACGCAACTGCATGACGAACGTAAATGAGAGGTGGTAACATGAAAATCATGACATGCAAGTCATGTCCGACATGATTTATATGCCACGCTCATGGTGCACTCGCGGCCGTTTCGCTAGACTGATATACACCAAAATTGGTATTGCGCGACGCACCTGTATGACGAACATGAATGACAGGTGGTAACATGAAAACCATGATATGCATGTCATGTATGTCATGATTTATATGTCACGCTCATGGTGCATTCGCGGCCGTTTCGCTAGCTTGTCATACACCAAAATTGGTATTGCCTGATGTGACTGTATGACGAACATAAGTGACAGGTGGTAACATGAAAACCTCACTCAACCTCACTTCGTTTTCTCACTCACACATGGCTATGCTATATATACATGGCTGTGCTATACATGGCTTCGCCTATACGTGACGCAAAGTGACATGAGACGACGACAGCCCTGGCCTCTAAAGCGCTCTGCACTTTAAAAATTACACCATCTCCCGCTAAAGGGGGCCATGAGGCGATGCCAAGCAGCGTTTTAGCCTGTCGAGCCCGCGTTTCAGAGGGGGAATGGAGAGGGGGAGGAGAGAGGGGACGTGGAGAGGGGAAAGGGAGAGTGGGGAGAAGGTCTGTGGAGATGAGGTGTGTGCAGAGGATTTGTGCATGCGCAGTAAGGGTGGTCACGCCGCACACCGTTTGAGCTCTGCCATAAGATGCTTCGCAACTAAAAATGCTGTAGCGACGCGTCCACCGTCGCACACCCCCGCGGTCGTAAAAACTCTGCGGGGCGCCTCGGTTCGGTGCCGGACCGCGAGCTCCCTTTTCTTTCTCTCGTTACGAACATTCTTCTCTCTTTCACTCTCGCCACTTCCGGTGCAGTGTGCGCACTTGCTCTACTTTCCTCGCTCTTGTTGGGCAGAATAAACTAGACGTTGTTACTGAAAAGACGTGTCCGTCTCGTACAACCCGGCTCTACAAAGTGGTGACCCGGACGTGATTCGCGGCACTGCCGAAGTATTGTAGAGCCGTGCAACGCAACGAGACACACCCCAACACGGAAGCTACTGGCACGACCGATCATGACGTCTCTGCGGTCTCCTTCCGACTCCCACCTTACTGGGACCGCAACCCTTCGATCTGGTTCCTGCAAGCAGAGTCACAATTCGTGCTTTCTGGCGTGCGCACCGAACAACGCAAGTACCATCTCGTTGTTTCGGCACTGTCACCTGCCGCTGCCGAAGAGGTATGTGACCTGCTTTCAGGACCGCCCTCCGCCAACCATACAGCACTCTCAAGGCTGCTCTGTTGGAGCGAACGACGGTATCACAGCGTTCTCGCATCCAACAACTGCTCTCCGCGGAGGAATTGGGCGACCGCCGGCCAAGCCAGCTTCTTCGTCATATGCGTACACTGATGAGCAGCAGCACAACCCCCACAGATGACAACTTGCTGCGCGAACTCTTTCTGCAGCGCCTTCCGGCCAATGTGCAAATGGTCCTCGCCACTGCATCCACGTTGGACCTCAACAGTTTGGCCAGCCTGGCAGATAAAGTCCTGGAGGTAGCGACGCCATATGTGTGCAACGTCACGCCATCATCCAACAACGTGAGTGTCGTTCCACAGATACCATCTGCCCCTGCTTCTCCTATCGACGCACTTTGCCATCGCTTGGAAGAACTGGTTTGTGCTGCGGAGCGTCATTACACCCCACCACGTCACCGAAGAGACCGCAGCCCAAGCACCCCGCGGTATGGACGAGAACAACGCTCCCGGTCTCCCACACCACCAAGTATGTGTTTTTACCACCGTCGTTTTGGGAAGGACGCGCGTCACTGTCTCCAACCTTGCTCGTGGCAGGAAAACAAGCAGGCCGACCATTAACGGCGACGACGGGTCAAGGCCAACCAGAAAGTCGCCTACTACACGTCATGTGCAGAATCACAGGCCAGCAGTACCTGGTGGACACTGGTGCAGAGGTCAGCATCATTCCGGCTCAAAAATCCGACCGAACGACACCCCCGATCTCCTACCTTCAAGCTGTCAACGGTAGCAAGGTCCCCGTGTACAAATCGCGGTCGCTCACTCTAAACCTCGGCTTGCGCCGCGTGTTTCGTTGGGTTTTTCTCGTCGCTGACGTACGCCGTGCCCTCATTGGCGCTGACTTCTTAAACCACCATGGACTGCTGGTCGACGTGAAACGGCATCGACTGCTAGACACTACTACACTTCTCTCTGTTCATGGTGTCGTTTCCCATGACTCATGCACAATCGCCCCAACTACAACAGTGGCCAATGACCGTTTCTCTGAGCTTCTTCGAGAGTTCCCAAACATCACGCAACCACCTGACTGGACAAAACCCGTGCAACATGATGTCCGCCATCACATCATCACCACTGGTCCACCTGTTTTCGCTCGCCCACGACGACTTGCTCCTGATAAGCTCAAAGTTGCCAGGGCTGAGTTCGAACACATGATAGAACTTGGAATAATAAGACCATCATCTAGCAGCTGGGCGTCTCCACTCCACCTCGTACCCAAAAAGTCAGGTGACTGGAGACCTTGTGGAGACTACCGTTCCCTGAACGCAAAAACCGTTCCGGACCGGTATCCCCTACCTAACATTCAGGATTTCACATCAGCTCTACATGGAACAACAGTATTCTCCAAAATTGACTTAGTCCGAGCCTTTCACCAAATTCCAGTAGGAGAAGAAGATATTCCTAAGACAGCGATTACCACCCCATTTGGCCTCTTCGAATTTTTGAGAATGCCATTCGGCCTTCGAAATGCTGCACAGACATCGCAGCGGTTCATCGACACGGTAATACGCGGCTTGCCGTTTGTTCTAAAAAAGACAGGGCGTGCAAACACGGACACAATAAAGAAGTCAGGACACCACAAACGCCGACTAACAACTGAAGAGAAGCACAACGGCTGAAAAGAAAGAAGGCACGAAAACTTATCTGCGCATGCCCATGCAACAGGCGAACCTATCAATCCGGCACGCGTGGCGGTCTACGTGGAAGAAAACTGTTAAGGCATTTGATTTCATGTTTATGCAAGTTAATCGACGGTTGGCTCACGCATGCACTACCACTATTCTCGATATGCCAAGCTTCAATCATCAGGCGCGTTTCTTCATTTCTATGCCGGTACAATACTGCGCATTCATCAAATTTTGGCGTGCATTTACAATCTCGACAATGTAAAGATAGATTAGAAGGTGAGCCTCCTGTTAGCGATCTCTTATGTTCCAACAATCTCTGGTTGTTGCATCTGCCCGTCTGTCCTACGTAGAAGCGGCCGCAGCTGAAAGGGATCTTATACACCACACTCGTACGGCAATCAGTGAATTTTTTGGTGTGTTTTATGAAACAAATATCGGTCCGCTTCTTGTCTTTTACTCCCTCATTCTTCCTCTGCACAGCGGCACAAATCTTACCTAGCTTATTGGCAGCCGTGAAAACAACATTAACGCCGTATTTGTTTCCTACTTTCTTTGGCCTGTCAGATACGCGATGAATGTACGGTATACCTACCACACGTTTCTTCCTATCGCTTTCTGCAACCATGCTCGGACTTAACACAAT
This sequence comes from Rhipicephalus sanguineus, assembly GCF_013339695.2. Lineage (NCBI taxonomy): Eukaryota > Metazoa > Arthropoda > Arachnida > Ixodida > Ixodidae > Rhipicephalus > Rhipicephalus sanguineus. The sequence goes on from NC_051181.1 coordinate 2,388,126, forward strand.
AGACTTCTTTAAACGTTCAGCGACCGTGGCCACTGCATCACGAGGATACCCTACATCTAAAACACGTGTAACCTGTGCGTTAAAGCTATCACTCATTTTGTGCTCACACGACTTGGTGAGGGCTGACTTAAGGCAAGACATGGCGATGCCGTTTTTTACAACTTTCGAGTGCTTTGACGAAAAATTTAACAGCGGTTTCGAAGATCTAGGAGAATACTGCCAACACACGTGGTTCTTCTGGAACGTTAAGAAAATGTCTAGAAATTGTATTCCATTATTCTGAGGCACCTCTTTAGTAAAGCGCAGCCCTCCTCCATTTAATTCAAATTTTTCGCTCACGGAAGTTACCACCTTTTCAAAGTCCTCACCACTACAAAAAATCAAGTAATCGTCCACATAACGAAAAACCTTAATAACCGAATTACCTAAGGCGCCTTCCAAAAGATCGTCTATCTTGCTAAGGTATAAATCACTAAGAACCGGAGCAACTTTAGAACCAATACATATCCCTGATTTCTGCACATAAACGCCTTCCTTCCAACCTACCAGCGTCGACTTTAAATACATGGAAAGGATTTCTAGAAATGCCCCGGTAGAAACACCACATTTTTCGGTGAAAACCGTCTGGTGCTCTTGTTCGTTAATACATTCATTAACACATTTTAACAAGTCCTCATGCGGCAAAGAATAATACAGGTCCTCAATATCCATACTAAAGGCCTTACAACAGCCGGGGTTCTCCTCTGAGAGGAACTGAACTAGCGCCTCAGAATTACGCATACGAAAAGGGTCTGAAAAACTCAAAGACGTTAAGCAGTTCTGCAAATAACTAGATACAGCGACTTGCCAGGTGCCTTGCACGGAACCTCGTTCTTATGTGTTTTGGCTGAAAAAACAATTCTAAAGTAAGTGATTTGGCCTTCTTGACATTACAAGCTATTCTCTCAAGATTATGTCTTAACAAAAGGTCGACAGCACGTTGCCTAACTACCGATGGCTTAAGTTTTACCGTCCTAAAATTCTTTCCTATGGCTGTTAATGCTTTTTCTGAGAACAAACTGTCCGGCATAATTACAAAATACCCTTCCTTATCTGAAACTACTGGCCTGAGTTTCTGAGTCGATGGTCGTTCTAATACGGGGCCGCTCGCACTGCCAGCAGCATCGCCGGGTCTGTGGTGTGAAGCGTAGCCGAAGGTGTGGCAGGTTGTGTCAAAGCTTGAGCTTAAGACATGTGGAGGAAGTCTCTCAGCGGTTGGGGCTCTCATAAAAGGCGGTTCTCTTGGACAAAGAGGAGATGGTGGCCGTTGACGGTACCGACAGCTTCTGGAGTTCTTCGCGGATTGCTGGAGCCCATGAGCTCTCGGAAGAAATTCATGTGGTCACCGAAAGTTCCCAAGTAGTTCGTATTAAGGTAGCGTTGGCTTGTTGTTCGTATGGTGGGGGCCGTTGCCATAGAGTGTGTTTAATGGTTACGGCCTCAGAAAGAGATTGTGACACTCTTGGGTGCACTGCGCACAAGTCCACCGAAAAGCTGCTCTTTCACCCCACGCAAAAGGTACCGCAACTTCTCTTCTGACATGGCGTCGTTCGAAAAGACGCATCTTGTCCTACACGTGCATTGCGACACCTTTCGTTCGGCATTTGTAAGCGGGACTGGAGATCTCGCTCAGCTCGCTGCCGACGATCAGGGCTGGCATAAGTATTGTAGCGAGAGAGAGAGAGAGACGTGAAGACGGCCGACGTGGCCGTGCCCAAATCTCGCCACATTATTCGAGAGACGACCGACCTTGCGACGGCGGCTGCATGCGTCGTAACCGCCAGGAGCGTGAGCTAGTCGTACTGCTCGCGCTTCGCGCTCTGGGCATGAGCTGCGCGAGAGGCGCGGCGCGTAAGTGGTAAAACGATGATGATGATTGTGAGGGATCATTGTGATGCAGCTACAGTATCAAGAAGCCGGCGTTTCAACTCTTCAATGATGTTATCCCATCACATATGCGCGCCATACATGACACTGAAATAGACGTGGAGCAGTTTCTCTCCATCGTCCCACTTGTTTTGCACGGCAACAAGCTCGTAGTGAACGTGCCAGTCTTACACATCCTGATGTGCTGCGCCGTGAAATGGATTTGGCGTTAGTGGATTGAGCAGAGTACAAGTGGCGTTGTGCCTTCCATGCCGGTTATGTTGGTGCCGGTTGGGATGATCGGAGCCGCCATGTTGCCTGGGAGCAGTCTAAACTCAGGGGCTTGCCCTCGGATTCTTCTGCCGGCGAGGTGCACAGGCGTACGACGCGGTGCTTCACCTCTGGCTACCCGGAGGGGTATGGTGCATAGATTACCCAGCTCCTCCACCAGTTTGTCACACGCTAGGGCAGGAACAGTGGAACAGCAAGACACGGCATGGTTACACCGCCCGGTGGTCACTTGCCGGATCATAAAGTCGGAAATTTAGAGGCAGGTTAGGATACTGTACGATTAGATTCGAGTGTTGTGCTGTGCTCGTAACCCAGATTCGATTGCTACAGAAAAAATGAAGGCCTTCAGGCGGGTCGCAATGCAGAACACCGAGTTTCTATGGCAACGCATCTTGCATTTCACGGAAAGGAAAGTAGGGAAGTCACCCGTGAAACCCTGCAGCCTGGTTCTTCTTGACAAGGCGTCAGTACCTAAAGGCGTTGCTGCCATATTGCAGAAAGGACCGAAGTTCAGCGTTCCTACCCAAGATGCCAACATACAAACTGCTCGCGCTAAACAGGAAACTGGCTTATAAAGCTGATGAAGATGGTGAAAGGTGCCTTTTAGACGGTGTTGACAGCATCGTGAGAACTGCACGGAAAAGGGACCTTCTACCAAAGGACAGCACGCAGCAAGTCTTCTCCTACTTTGAAAGGAATGACCTTCTACTGCTACAAGCAGACATAGAAGGTGGATTCGTGGTGATTTCAACGTCATCGCACAAAGAAAAGGCCGTGCAAGCATTATCAAAGAACTCTGTACAGGTGAGCCGCAAAGGCTGCAGAATGAAGAGTAAGGCGATAGCAATGTGCAACGAAATGCAGCTCTCCAGATTAGCTAATGCAATTAGCAAATGAAAGAAAGGAACTTTGGATGGGTTTTTCGCTCTTAAAACGCACAAGCTCGATATGCCGTTCAGGTGTGTCGTTAGTGAACCCGGTACATGGTTCCAGCAAGTTAGCCTTTTTTTACTTGACCCCTTGAACGCCCTTGATTTGCTTGATCCATTCCTAACAAGAATATCGACAGATGTCATTGCCTTTTTAAAAGAGCAGACAGAAATAGGATTTTTATTTTCTATTGATGTCGAGGACTTATTTTACTCTGTACCGCATGCAGAGCTGTTTAAGTCTGTCAGAAAGCGCATTGAGTTTAATGGGACTATTGCCTTTTAATATTCTGCGGCGATTAGTGCTGAAAGGTTTATGTCCCTCCTCGAGTTCTACCGTCGGTCGACAGTTGTATCCTTTGATGCAGGCTTGTTTGCCAAAAGAACAGGATATGCATTGGATCCTGTGTTGCCCCAGTTCTGTGCAGTATTTTTTTGTCCTCTATTGACCGTCATTTAGAACCCACCATTGACAAAGGCACAGTCCTGCGAATTTTTAGATACGTTGATGATTTTTTGTAGCTTTATGAGCCGGTGTTAACTTGGCGTATGACAACACTGTGCAAAGCATTTTGTGCTGCTTTAGAGAGTTAGGAAAAGGTCTTAATTTTACACATGAGCTGCCGGCGAACAATCGTATGGAATTTTTAGACATTACCATCAAGTGTCTCGAAAGACAGGTGTGTTGGATGTATTTACCCAGAGCCAAGAAAGAGTTGTTGCCATATGGGCGCGCGCACTCAAAAAATATCAAGAGGGTTATCGGTTCTCTTGGCCTTGAATCCGCCCTGACTAAGTCCTGTGAACGCATAGTTGAGACAAGCTTTAGGGTCCAGATTCACAGACTGCAAAACGTGGGTTTTCTCATCTCTGTTGTGTCTGCTGTAACAGACACATTGCTACAAAAAATGAACGGAAAGACTTGGCCTGAGCACCGGACACCGCAAGTAGTTCCCTATACGCACCGAATTGCGCATGGCCTGAAAAGGTTGCTGTCAGGTATGGCGTGCCTGTAGTATTCTCGGCACCAAGGAAGCTGAGTGGTTTATGCGCACGTATTGTACGAAAGAAGAAACCACAGTGTGATGCGAAGTGTGGCCAGATCGTTGTGGAATGTGCTGTGGGCGTGGTATACGAGATACCACTGACATGTGGGGCGGTTTACATAGGCCAGACGCGGCGTTGTGCAAACACTAGAGCGTGGGAACATTTCAAATGGTTAGAAAAGGGGACAGGGTCGAATCTGGACCTTCACTGTAAACAGTGCAAATGTGAGCCGTTACTGAACGAAATGAGAATTTTGGGCAGATGTCATGAAAAATGGCACGTGAAATACTCGAGGCCTTTCACATTTCAAAGAAGGGCGAAGCGGGTTGCAGTGATAGCTCTGTGGCGTTGCGCAGAATGGAACAAGATTTCCTGCAATCTTTTTATAATCTCGACAACCAAAGAAGGAAGCGAAAATGACACACAGTAATTGCACGCCATGTTTTTGTGCTATGCCTGTTTTGTTGCATCGGTTGATGTGAAGGCGATTGTGTGATGACCATGGGAGATCATCAGTGTATATATTTGAGCCTCGATTTGGTGATTAAAGAGTTGGTAGTCTAGCCGTTTTCCTGTCTCCTTCACCATTTCCTGTGTTCGTCCGTTTCTGGCTGGATACACTTCCTTGATGCAATGCACCAACTAGCCCAACAACGAGTTCTGCTTGAATGTCAGACACGAACGAATGGCTAGCGCTCCTCGTCTTCTTCGCCTTTTCCGGCTTGTCATCGCTTGCTGGCTGAAAGCACCAGCTGGCAACACTTATTCTTAGGTTGGAACCAACTACAAATATGATCGAAATGGCAAAAAAAAACGCCAGGCCCGCGTGGAGTACGCAGCACAGTCACAGCGAAAGCTGGAACAGCGGCCTTTCTACTGCCCGTTGTAAACTCTCTTGGGGCAACTAATGCAAGCACACAAACAAGGTACTCATTACGCCATAAATCAACACATTTTTTGTGCAGGAGGGAAGCACTCATTGTGCCATTGTTCGTCGGTCTGTGGAGAATCGAGGTACCCGTTAAACATCTCCAACGCATTACGTGCACTTTGTTGATGCTGTGGTTGACGACGATGAATAAATATGGCGAAGCACTTTGTAATTGGTTGAGAGCATGTGAACGGTTTCAAAATAGAGCGTTAAGATTTATTTTTAATTTCTACCGTAGAACGCTGTCAGTAACAAGCCTAAGAACAAAGGCGCAATTTTCTTACATTGCACGAAAGAATGAACATCAACAGCATGAAATTATTTTTTCAGATATTCCATGGCATTTACAAAACAGACGCAACAAAAGGTTTCACTCTAGACACGTCGCATTTGCGGACAAAGCACACCAAACACATTAAACCTTTGAAGCATAACACAAAATCGTTCAAGAATTATTTTTTGTACCCGCTGTTGACACATGGAACAAGTTACGGAATGACGTTGTACTGTGTAACAATGTTAAAGATTTCGAAAGTGCATTGTTG